>NC_092709.1:357474468-357830335 GCF_047496885.1 Scyliorhinus torazame | reverse complement strand
CCAATTTAGCACATTCATCCTCGGACAACTCTTATCCTTGTCCACCAGTACTTTAAAACTTACTGAATTGTGGTCACTGTTACCGAAATGCTCCCCTACTGAAACATCTACCACCTGGCCGGGCTCATTCCCCAATACCAGGTCCAGTACCGCCCCTTTCCTAGTTGGACTGTTTACATATTGTTTTAAGAAGCCCTCCTGGATGCTCCTTACAAACTCCGCCCCGTCTAAGCCCCTGGCACTAAGTGAGTCCCAGTCAATATTGGGGAAGTTGAAGTCTCCCATCACCACAACCCTGTTGTTTTTACTCTTTTCCAAAATCTGTCTACCTATCTGCTCCTCTATCTCCCGCTGGCTGTTGGGAGGTCTGTAGTATACCCCCAACATTGTGACTGCACCCTTCTTATTCCTGATCTCTACCCATATAGCCTCACTGCCCTCTGAGGTGTCCTCTCGCAGTATAGCTGTGATATTCTCCCGAACAAGTAGCGCAACTCCGCCTCCCCTTTTACATCCCCCTCTATCCCGCCTGAAACATCTAAATCCTGGAACGTTTAGCTGCCAATCCTGCCCTTCCCTCAACCAGGTCTCTGTAATGGCAACAACATCATAGTTCCAAGTAGTAATCCAAGCTCTAAGTTCATCTGCCTTACCCGTAATGCTCCTTGCATTAAAACATATGCACTTCAGGCCACCAGACCCGCTGTGTTCAGCAACTTCTCCCCGTCTGCTCTGCCTCAGAGCCACACTGTCCCTATTCCCTAGTTCTCCCTCAATGCTCTCACCTTCTGACCTATTGCTCCCGTGCCCACCCCCCTGCCATACTAGTTTAAACCCTCCCGTGTGACACTAGCAAACCTCGCGGCCAGGATATTTATGCCTCTCCGGTTTAGATGCAACCCGTCCATCTTATACAGGTCACCTGCCCCGGAAGAGCTCCCAGTGGTCCAGATAACGGAAACCCTCCCTCCTACACCAGCTGTTTAGCCACGTGTTTGTCTGCTCTATCTTCCTATTTCTAGCCTCACTGGCATGTGGCACAGGGAGTAATCCCGAGATTACAACCCTAGAGGTCATGTCTTTTAACTTTCTGCCTAGCTCCCTGAACTCCTGCTGCAGGACCTCATGCCCCTTCCTGCCTATGTCGTTAGTACCAATATGTACAACGACCTCTGCCTGTTTGCCCTCCCCCTTCAGGATTCCCTCTACCCGTTCGGAGACATCCTGGACCCTGGCACCAGGGAGGCAATATACCATCCTGGAGTCTCTTTCACGTCCACAGAAGCGCCTATCTGTGCCCCTGACTATAGAGTCCCCTATTACTATTACTCTTCTGCGCTTTGACCCTCCCTTCTGAACATCAGAGCCAGCCGTGGTGCCACTGCTCTGGCTGCTGCTGTTTTCCCCTGATAGGCTATCCCCCCCGACAGTATCCAAAGGGGTATATCTGTTCGAGAGGGGGACAACCACAGGGGATTCCTGCACTGACTGCCTGCCCTTTCTGGTGGTCACCCATTTCTCTGCCTGCACCTTGGGTGTGACCACATTTACATAACTGCGATCTATGACGCTTTCCGCCACCTGCATGCTCCTAAGTGCATCCAATTGCTGCTCCAACCGAACCATGCGGTCTGTGAGGAGCTGCAGTTGGGTGCACTTTCTGCAGATGAAGCCATCCGGGACGCTGGAAGCCTCCCGGACCTGCCACATCTCACAGTCAGAGCACAGCACCCCTCTAACTGACATTGCGTCAATTAATTAAAATTAAAATTTGTCTTTTTTTTTTTAAATACTTTTTTTTTAAATTGCAAAGTTACTGTCAACTATCTGTTTCCTAGCACTAGATTTCTAATAGAAATGCGATAACTAACTATAATACTCTCCGATCTCTGGCTTAGATATCCTCTCAATTATAATTAAGTTATTATGTTTAATTAGTTCCCAAATACTCAAATTTTTTTAAAATTTAGGTTAGAATCCCAACCAGCCACTCTGGCCACAGCTTTTCTGTGATGTCACTTCAGTTTCCCCCGACACACACAATTTGAAAAAAGGTATAAAAGTAAAAATCACTTACTTACCTTCTGAGTGTCTGAGATGTTCTCAGGTTCTCTCGCTGACAGAGACTGCTCCTCCACCTCCGATCCTTGACCTGCACAATGCTCATAATATAATAATATAATATGGCACTTACCTTACACCAATGGGTCTTATTATTAGGTTAGAGGAGGAGGGCGGGTGGGAGACACTACACGTGTAGTGTCTCGGGTTTCCTCTCCACCAGAATTTATTGGTTTGGGGGGTGGGGGGGGGGGACTTGCCAGAGGTCGAACTTCCGGTTCCCGCCTTATATAAAAACAAATAAAACAGAAAAGAAGAACAGACACGGGACCAGGCAAGGCTTTTTAAATTCACTACTCCAAGAACACTACTCACTGTTAGTAACAGTGCCGGCCTGGAGTACTGTAAGTAACAGTGCCGGCCGAGAGTACTGTGAGTAACAGTGCCGGCCGGGAGTACTCTGAGTAACAGTGCCGGCTGGGACCCTGGTGCTGTGAAGCCACAGTGCTACCCACTTGTGCTGCCGTGCTGCCCTATAGTGCCGGACGGGAGTAATATGAGTAACAGTGCCGGCTGTGAGTACTGGGAGTAACAGTGCCGACTGGGAGTACTGTTAGTAACAGTGCCGGCCCGGTGTACTGTAAGTAACAGTGCCGGCCGGGAGTACTGTGAGTAACAGTGCCGGCCGAGATTACTGAGTAACTGTGCCTGATCAGGGACAGTGAGTAACAGTGCCGGCCGGGTGTACTTATGAGTAACAGTGCGGGCCGGGAGTACGTTGAGTAACAGTGCCGGCCGGGATTACTGAGTAACAGTGCCTGATGAGGGTACTGTGAGTAACAGTGCCGGCCCGGTGTACTGTGAGTAACAGTGCCGGCCGGGAGTACTGTGAGTAACAGTGCCGGCCGGGATTGCTGAGTATCAGTGCCTGATGAGGGACAGTGAGTAACAGTGCCGGCCGGGTGTACTGTGATTAACAGTGCCGACCGGGAGTACTGTGAGTAACAGTGTCGGCCGAGAGTATTGAGAGTAACAGTGCCGGATTGGACTACTGTGAGTAACAGTGCCGGCCGGGAGTACTGTGAGTAACAGTGCCGGCCGGGATTACTGAGTAACAGTGCCTGATGAGGGTACTGTGAGTAACAGTGCCGGCCGGGAGTACTGTGAGTAACAGTGCCGACCGGGAGTACTGTGAGTAACAGTGTCGGCCGAGAGTACTGAGAGTAACTGTGCCGGATTGGACTACTGTGATTAACAGTGCCGAATGGCAGTAATGGGAGTAACAGTGCCAGCCGGGAGTACTGTGAGCAACCGTGCTGGCCGGGATTACTGTGAGTAACCGTGTGGCCGGAAGTACTGTGAGTAACAGTGCTGGCCGGGAGTACTGAGAGTAACAGTGCCGACTGGGAGTACTGTGAGTAACAGTGTCCACCTGGAGTATTGTGAGTAACAGTGCCGGCTGCGAGTAATGTGAGTAACAGTGCCGGCTGGGAGTACTGTGAGTAACAGTGCCGGCTGGGAGTACTGTGAGTAACACTGCCGACCGGGAGTACTGTGAGTAACAGTGCCAGACAGGAGTACTGTGAGTAACAGTGCCGGCCGGGTGTACTGTGAGTAACAGTGCCGGCCGGGAGTACTGTGAGTAACAGTGCCGGCCGGGATTACTGTGAGTAACAGTGCCGGCCGGGTGTACTGTGAGTAACAGTGCGGGCCGGGAGTGCTGTGAGTAACAGTGCCGGCCGGGATTACTGAGTAACAGTGCCTGATGAGGGTACTGTGAGTAACAGTGCCGGCCGGGTGTACTGTGAGTAACAGTGCCGGCCGGGAGTAATGTGAGTAACAGTGCCGGCCGGGAGTACTGTGAGTAACAGTGCCGGCCGGGATGACTCAGTAACAGTGCCTGATGAGGGTACTGTGAGTAACAGCGCCGGCCGGGCGTACTGTGAGTAACAGTGCCGGCCGGGAGTACTGTGAGTAACAGTGTCGGCCGAGAGTACTGAGAGTAACAGTGCCGGATTGGACTACTGTGATTAACAGTGCCGAATGGCAGTACTGTGAGTAACAGTGCTGGCCGGGAGTACTGTGAGTAACAGTGCCGGACTCGAGTACTGTGAGTAACAGTGCCGGACAGGACTCCTTTGAGGAAACGTGCAGGACGGGAGTACTGTTAAAAACAGTGCAGGCCGGGATCAGTGTGAGTAACAGAGCCGGCCGGGATCAGTGTCAGTAACAGTGCCGGCCCAGAGTACTGTGAGTAATAGTGCCGGATGGGAGTACTGTGAGTAACAGTGCCGGCCGGGACTTTGGCACTGTGAAGCTGCAGTGCTACCCATTTGTGCTACCGGCTGTCCTACAGTGCCGGAAGGGAGTACTGTGAGTAACAGTGCCGGACGGGTGTACTGTGAGTAACAATGCCGGACAGGAGTACTGTGAGTAACAGTACCGGATGGGAATACTGTGTGTACCAGTGCCGGACTGGAGTACTTTGAGTAACAGTGCCGCATAGGAGTACTGTGATTAACAGTGCCGGCCGGGAGTACTATGAGTAACAGTGCCGGACAGGATTACTGTGAGTAACAGTGCCGGCCGGGAGCACTGTGAGTGGCAGTGCCGGCCGGGAGCACTGTGGGTAACAGTGCCGGACGGGAGCACTGTCAGTAACAGTGCCAGCCGAGAGTACTGAGAGTAACACTACCGGGCAGGAGTACTGTGAGTAACACTGCCGCACGGGACTAGTGTGAGTAACAGTGCTGGCCGGGAAGACAGTGAGTAACATTGCCGGACGGGAGTACTGTGAGTAACAGTGCCGGATGGGAGTACTGTGAGTAACAGTGCCGGCCTGGAGTACTGTGAGTACCAGTGTCGGCCGAGAGCAACAATGCCAGATTGGACTACTGTGAATAACAATGCGGGCCGGGAGTACTGTGAGTAACAGTGCCGACCAGGTGTACTGTAAGTAACAGTGCCGACCGGGATTACTGTGAGTAATAGTGCCGGATGGGAGTACTGTGAGTAACAGTGCCGGACGGGAATAATGTGAGTAACAGTGCCAGCCGGGAGAACTGAGAGTAACAGTGCCGGATTGGATTACAGTGAATAACAGTGCCGGACGGGAGTACTGTGAGTAACAATGCCGGATTGGATTACTGTGAATAACAGTGCCGGACGGGAGTACTGTGAGTAACAGTGCCGGCCAGGAGAACTGTGAGTAACAGTGCCGACCAGGATTACTGTGAGTAACAGTTCCGGACGGGAGTCCTGTGAGTAACAGTGCCGGCTGTAAGTACTGTGAGTAACAGTGCCGTCCCGGAGTACTGTGAGCAACAGTGCCGGCTGGGTGTACTGTGAGTAACAGTGCCGGCCGGAGGTACTGTGAGTAACAGTGTCGGCCGAGAGTACTGAGAGTAACAGTGCCGGATTGGACTACTGTGATTAACAGTGCCGAATGGCAGTACTGTGAGTAACAGTGCTGGCCGGAAGTACTGTGAGTAACCGTGTGGCCGGGAGTACAGTGAGTAACAGTACTGGCCGGGTGTACTGTGAGTAACAGTGCCGGACGCGAGTACTGTGAGTAACAGTGCCGGCAGGGAGTACTGTGAGTAACAGTGCCGGACAGGACTCCTTTGAGGAAACGTGCAGGACGGGAGTACTCTTAGAAACAGTGCAGGCTGGGATCAGTGTGAGTAACAGAGCCGGCCAGGATCAGTGTCAGTAACAGTGCCGGCCCAGAGTACTGTGAGTATCAATGCCGGCCCAGAATAGTGTGAGTAACAGTGCCGGCCGGGATTACTGAGTAACAGTGCCGGATGGGAGTACTGTGAGTAACAGTGCCGGCCGGGACTTTGGCACTGTGAAGCTGCAGTGGTACCAACTTGTGCTACCGGCTGTCCTACAGTGCCGGAAGGGAGTACTGTGAGTAACAATGCCGGACAAGAGTACTGTGAGTAACAGTGCCGGATGGGAATACTGTGTGTACCAGTGCCGGACAGGAGTACATTGAGTAACAGTGCCGGGTAGGAGTACTGTGAGTAACAGTGCCGGCCGGGAGTACTGTGAGTAACAGTGCCGGACGGGAGTACTGTGAGTATCAGTGCCGGACTAAAGTTCCGTGAGTTACAGTGCCTGTCGAGAGTACTGTGTGTAACAGTGCCAGCCGGGAGTACTGTGAGTAACAGTGCCGGCCGGGAGCACTGTGAGTGGCAGTGCTGCCCGGGAGCACTGTGGGTAACAGTGCCGGACGGGAGCACTGTCAGTAACAGTGCCAGCTGGGAGTACTGAGAGTAACACTACCGGGCAGGAGAACTGTGAGTAACACTGCCGCACTAGTGTGAGTAACAGTGCTGGCCGGGGAGACAGTGAGTAACATTGCCGGACGGGGGTACTGTGAGTAACAGTGCCGGATGGGAGTTCTGTGAGTAACAGTGCCGGCCGGGAGTACTGTGAGTAACAGTGCCGGCCTGGAGTACTGTGAGTACCAGTGTCGGCCGAGAGCAACAGTGCTGGATTGGACTAATGTGAGTAACAATGCGGGCCGCGAGTACTGTGAGTAACAGTGCCGACCAGGTGTACTGTGAGTAACAGTGCCGACCGGGATTACTGTGAGTAATAGTGCCGGATGGGAGTACTGTGAGTAACAGTGCCGGACGAGAATAATGTGAGTAACAGTGCCGGCCGGGAGAACTGAGAGTAACAGTGCCAGATTGGATTACTGTGAATAACAGTGCCGGACGGGAGTACTGTGAGTAACAGTGCCGGGCGGGAATAATGTGAGTAGCAGTGCCGACGGGAGTACTGTTAGAAACAGTGCAGGCCGGGATCAGTGTGAGTAACAGAGCCGGAAGGGATCAGTGTCAGTAACAGTGCCGGCCCAGAGTACTGTGAGTATCAATGCCGGCCCGGAATAGTGTGAGTAACAGTGCCGGCCGGGATTACTGAGTAACAGTGCCGGATGGGAGTACTGTGAGTAACAGTGCCGGCCGGGACTTTGGCACTGTGAAGCTGCAGTGCTACCCACTTGTGCTACCGGCTGTCCTACAGTGCCGGAAGGGAGTACTGTGAGTAACAATGCCGGACAGGAGTACTGTGAGTAACAGTGCCCGACGGGAGTACTGTGAGTAACAGTGCCGGCCGGGAGCACTGTGAGTGGCAGTGCCGGCCAGGAGCACTGTGGGTAACAGTGCCGGACGGGAGCACTGTCAGTAACAGTGCCAGCCGGGAGTACTGAGAGTAACAGTGCCCGACGGGAGTACTGTGAGTAACAGTGCCCGACGGGAGTACTGTGAGTAACAGTGCCGGCCGGGAGCACTGTGAGTGGCAGTGCCGGCCGGGAGCACTGTGGGTAACAGTGCCGGACGGGAGCACTGTCAGTAACAGTGCCAGCCGGGAGTACTGAGAGTAACACTACCGGGCAGGAGTACTGTGAGTAACACTGCCGCATGGGACTAGTGTGAGTAACAGTGCTGGCCGGGAAGACAGTGAGTAACATTGCCGGACGTGAGTACTGTGAGTAACAGTGCCGGATGGGAGTACTGTGAGTAACAGTGCCGGCCTGGAGTACTGTGAGTACCAGTGTCGGCCGAGAGCAACAGTGCCGGATTGGACTACTGTGAGTAACAATGCGGGCCGGGAGTACTGTGAGTAACAGTGCCGACCAGGTGTACTGTGAGTAACAGTGCCGACCGGGATTACTGTGAGTAATAGTGCCAGATGGGAGTACTGTGAGTAACAGTGCCGGCCTGGATTACTGTGAGTAATAGTGCCAGATGGGAGTACTGTGAGTAACAGTGCCGACCGGGATTACTGTGAGTAATAGTGCCAGATGGGAGTACTGTGAGTAACAGTGCCGGACGAGAATAATGTGAGTAACTGTGCCGGCCGGGAGAACTGAGAGTAACAGTGCCGGATTGGATTACTGTGAATAACAGTGCCGGACGGGAATAATGTGAGTAACAGTGCCGACCGGGATTACTGTGAGTAATAGTGCCAGATGGGAGTACTGTGAGTAACAGTGCCGGCTGAGAATAATGTGAGTAACTGTGCCGGCCGGGAGAACTGAGAGTAACAGTGCCGGACGGGAGTACTGTGAGTAACAGTGCCGGACGGGAATAATGTGAGTAGCAGTGCCGGACGGGAGTATTGAGAGTAACAGTGCCGGATTGGATTACTGTGAATAACAGTGCCGGACGGGAGTACTGTGAGTAACAGTGCTGGCCAGGAGAACTGTGAGTAACAGTGCCGACCGGGATTACTGTGAGTAACAGTTCCGGACGGGAGTCCTGTGAGTAACAGTGCCGTCCCGGAGTACTGTGAGCAACAGTGCCGGCTGGGTGTACTGTGAGTAACAGTGCCGGCTGGGTGTACTGTGAGTAACAGTGCCGGCTGGGTGTACTGGGAATAACAGTGCCAATCCTGGAGTACTTTGTGTAACAGTGCCGGCCGGTGCTCTTAGAATCATAGAATCATAGAAGTTTACAGCATGGAAACAGGCCCTTCGGCCCAAC
Organism: Scyliorhinus torazame; assembly: GCF_047496885.1. Lineage (NCBI taxonomy): Eukaryota > Metazoa > Chordata > Chondrichthyes > Carcharhiniformes > Scyliorhinidae > Scyliorhinus > Scyliorhinus torazame. The sequence continues at coordinate 357,821,774 of NC_092709.1, read as the reverse complement.
CAGTCCATGCCGCCCAGTTTTTACCATTAAGCTAGTCCCAGTTGCCCGCACTTGGCCCATAACCCTCTATACCCATCTTACCCATGTAACTATCTAAATGCTTTTTAAAAGACACAATTGTACCCGCCTCTACTACTACCTCTGGCAGCCCATTCCAGACACTCACTACCCTCTGAGTGAAGAAATTGCCCCTCTGGGCCCTTCTGAATCTCTCCCCTCTCACCTTAAACCTATGCCCTCTAGTTTTAGACTCCCCTACCTTTGGGAAAACATGTTGACTATCTACCATATCTCTGCCCCTCATTATTTTATAGACCTCTATAAGATCACCCCTAAGCCTCCTACGCTCCAGGGAAGAAAGTCCCAGTCTATCCAGCCTCTCCTTATAACTCAAACCATCAAGTCCCGGCAACATCCTAGTAAATCTTTTCTGCACTCTTTCTAGTTTAATAATATCCTTTCTATAATAGGGTGACCAGAACTGCACACAGTATTCCAAGTGTGGCCGTACCAATGTCTTGTACAACTTCAACAAGACGTCCCAACTCCTGTATTCAATGTTCTGACCAATGAAACCAAGCATGCCGAATGCCTTCTTCACCACCCTGTCCACCTGCGACTCCTTCAAGGAGCTATGAACCTGTACTCCTAGATCTCTTTGTTCTATAACTCTCCCCAACGCCATATCATTAACTGAGTAGGTCCTGGCCTGATTCGATCTGCCAAAATGCATCACCTCACATTTATCTAAATTAAACTCCATCTGCCATTCGTCGGCCCACTGACCTAATTGATCAAGATCCCGTTGCAATCCTAGATAACCTTCTTCACTATCCACTGTGCCACCAATCTTGGTGTCATCTGCAAACTTACTAACCATGCCTCCTAAATTCTCATCCAAATCATTAATATAAATCACAAATAACAGTGGACCCAGCACCGATCCCTGAGGCACACCACTGGTCACAGGCCTCCAGTTTGAAAAACAACCCTCTACAACCACCCTCTGTCTTCTGTCGTCCAGCCAATTTTGAATCCAATTGGCAACCTCACCCTGGATCCCGTGAGCTTTAACCTTCTGCAACAACCTACCATGCGGTACCTTGTCAAAGGCTTTGCTAAAGTCCATGTAGACAACGTCTACTGCACTGCCCTCATCTACCTTCTTGGTCACCCCCTCAAAAAACTCAATCAAATTTGTGAGACATGATTTTCCACGCACAAAGCCATGCTGACTGCCCCGAATCAGTCCTTGTCTCTCTAAATGCTTGTAGATCCTGTCTCTCAGAATACCTTCTAGCAACTTACCTACTACAGACGTTAGGCTCACCGGTCTGTAGTTCCCAGGCTGTTCCCTGCTGCCCTTCTTAAACAAGGGCACAACATTCGCCACTCTCCAATCTTCAGGCACCTCACCTGTGGCTGCCGATGATTCAAATATCTCTGTTAGGGGACCCGCAATTTCCTCCCTATCCTCCCACAACATCCTGGGATACATTTCATCAGGTCCCGGGGATTTATCTACCTTGATGCGCTTTAAGACTTCTAGCACCTCCTCCTCTGTAATATGCACACTTCTCAAGACATCACTATTTATTTCCCTTAGTTTCCTAACATCCATGCCTTTCTCCACCGTGAATACCGATGAGAAATATTCATTCAGGATCTCACCCAACTCTTGTGGCTCTGCACATAGATGTCCTTGTTGATCCTTAAGAGGCCCTACTCTGTCCCTAGTTACTCTTTTCCCCTTTATGTATCTGTAGAATCTCTTTGGATTCTCCTTTGCATTATTTGCCAAAGCAATTTCATGTCCCCTTTTTGCCCTCCTGATTTCCCTCTTAACTCTATTTCGACAATCTCTATACTCTTCAAGGGATCCACTTGATCCCAGTTGTTTATGTACGTCATATGCCTCCTTCTTCTTTTTGACCAGAGGCTCAATATCTCGAGTCATTCAGGGTTCCCTACTTCTACCAGCCTTGCCCTTCACTCTAAAGGGAATGTGCTTACCCTGCACCGTGGTTAACACATTTTTAAAAGCCTCCCATTTACCAGCCGTCCCTTTGCCTGCCAACAGTCTCCCCCAATCTACCTCTGAAAGTTCCTGTCTGATACCATCAAAATTTGCCTTGCCCCAATTAAGAATTTTAACTCTTGGGCCAGACCTATCATTCTCCATAGCTATCTTAAAACTAATGGAGTTATGGTCACTTGTCCCAAAGTGATCCCTCACTAACACTTCTGTCACTTGCCCTTCCTTATTTCCCAAATGAAGACGAGGTCAAGTTTTGCCCCCTCTCTAGTCGGTCCATCCACATACTGAATGAGAAATTCCTCCTGAATACACTCAACAAATTTCCCTCCATCCAAGCCCCTAATGCTATGGCTGTCCCAGTCAATGTTGGGAAAGTTAAAGTCCCCTACGATTACCATCCTATTTTTCTTGCAGCTATCTGTAATCTCCTTACATATTTGCTCCTCAATTTCCCGCTGACTATTTGGGGGCCTGTAGTACAGTCCTATCAAGGTGATCTCTCCCTTCTTATTTTTCAGTTCCACCCATATAGATTCAGTGCGCGAACCCTCGGATATATCCCCTCTAAGTACTGCCGTAATGTTCTCCCTAATCAAAAACGCCACTCCCCCTCCTCTCTTACCTCCTGTTCTATCCTTTCTATAGCATCTGTACCCGGAACATTGAGCTGCCAGTCCTGCCCCTCCCTTAGCCATGTTTCAGTCATAGCTATAATATCCCAGTCCCATGTGCCCATCCATGCCCTGAGTTCATCCGCTTTGCCCGTCAGGCCCCTTGCATTGAAAAAAATGCAGTTTAATGTAGAATTTCCTTGCTCTCTGCCCTGCTTCCTCTGGTCATGCTTTACACACTCTCCCTTCCTGCCTTTTGTTTCCATCCCCACTGACTTCCTATATCGGTTCCCATCCCCCTGCCTCATTAGTTTAAACCCTCCCCAACTGCACTAGCAAACACACCCCCGAGAACATTGGTTCCGGTCCCACCCAGATGCAGACCGTCCGATTTGTACAGGTCCCACCTCCCCCAGAACCGGTCCCAATGTCCCAGGAATTTGAAACCCTCCCTCTTGCACCATCTCTCAAGCCACGTATTCATCCTAGCTATCCTGTCATTCCTACTCTGACTATCACGTGGCACTGGTAGCAATCCTGAGATTACTACCTTTGAGGTCCTACTTTTTAGTTTAACTCCTAACTCCCTAAATTCAGCTTGTAGGACCTCATCCCGTTTTTTACCTATATCGTTGGTGCCTATATGCACCACGACAGCTGGCTGTTCACCCTCCCCCTCCAGAATGCCCTGCAGCCGCTCCGAGACATCCTTGACCCTTGCACCAGGGAGGCAACATACCAACCTGGATTCTCGTTTGCGTCCGCAGAAACACCTGTCTATTCCCCTTACAATTGAATCCCCTATCACTTTTGCTCTGCCACTCTTTTTCCCGCCCTTCTGTGCAGCAGAGCCAGCCACGGTGCCATGAACCTGGCTGCTGCCACCTTCCCCTGGTGAGCCATCTCCCCCAACAGTTTCCAAAACGGTAAATCTGTTTTGGAGGGAGATGACCGCAGGGGATCCCTGCACTGCATTCCTACTCTTCCTCTGTCTGTTGGTCACCCATTCCCTATCTGCCTCAGTAATTTTAATCTGCGGTGTGACCAACTCACTGAATGTGCTATCCACAACTTCCTCAGCATCGCGGATGCTCCAAAGTGAATCCATCCGCAGCTCCAGAGCGGTCAAGCGGTCTATCAGGAGCTGCAGTTGGACACACTTCTTGCAGATGAAGGAGTCAGGGACACCTTCACTGTGAAGCTGCAGTGAAACCGACTTGTGCTACTGTGCTGCTCTAGAGTGCCGGACGAGAATACTGTGAGTAACAGTGCCGGCCTGGAGTACTGTGAGTAACAGTGCCAGCCGGGAGTAATGTGAGTAACAGTGCCGGCTGTGAGTACTGTGAGTAACAGTGCCGACTGGGAATACTGTTAGTAACAGTGCCGGCCTGGAATACTGTGAGTAACAGTGCCGACTGGGAGTACTGTGAGTAACAGTGCAGGCCTGGAGTATTGTGAGTAACAGTGCCGGCTGTGAGTAATGTGTGTAACAGTGCCGGCTGTGAGTACTAAGTAACAGTGCCGACTGGGAGTACTGTTAGTAACAGTGCAGGCCTGGAGTATTGTGAGTAACAGTGCCGGCTGTGAGTAATGTGTGTAACAGTGCCGGCTGTGAGTACTAAGTAACAGTGCCGACTGGGAGTACTGTGAGTAACAGTGTCGGCCTGGCGTATTGTGAGTAACAGTGCCGACTGGGAGTACTGTGAGTAACAGTGTCGGCCTGGAGTATTGTGAGTAACAATGCCGGCCGGGAGTACTGTGAGTAACAGTGTCGGCCGAGAGGACTGAGAGTAACAGTGCCGGATTGGACTACTGTGATTAACAGTGCCGAATGACAATACTTTGAGTAACAATCCCGGGCGGGAGTACGGGGAATAACAGTGCCGACCGGTAGTACTTTGTGTAACAGTGCCGGTCGGGACTCTGGCACTGTGAAGCTGCAGTGAAACCGACTTGTACTACTGTGCTGCCCTAGAGTGCCGGACGAGAATGCTGTGAGTAACAGTGCCGGCCTGGAGTACTATGAGTAACAGTGCCGGACGGGAGTGCTGTGAATAACAGTGCCGGCCGGGAGTACTGTGAGTAACAGTGCCGACTGGGAGTACTGTGAATAACAGTGCCGGACGGGAGTAATGTGAGTAACAGTGCCGGCCGGGAGTGCTGTGAGTAACAGTGCCGGCTGGGAGTACTGTGAATAACAGTGCCGGCCGGGAGTACTGTGAATAACAGTGCCGGACGGGAGTACTGTGAGTAACAGTGCCGGCCGGGAGTACTGTGAGTAACAGTGCCGGACGGGAGTAATGTGAGTAACAGTGCCGGCTATGAGTAACAGTGCCGGCCAGGAGTACTGTGAGTAACAGTACCGGCTGGGATTACTGGGAGTAACAGTGCTGGCCTGGAGTACTGTGAGTATCAGTGCCGGCCGGGAGTACTCTGAGTAACAGAGCCGGCTGGGCCCCAGGCGCTGTGAAGCCACAGTGCTACCCATTTGTGCTGCCGTGCTGCCCTACAGTGCCGGCCGGGAGTACTGTGAGTAACAGTGCCGGCCGGGAGTACTGTGAGTGACAGTGCCGGCCTGGAGTACTGTGAGTAACAGTGCCAGCTGGGAGTACTGTGAGTAACAGTGCCGGCCGGGAGTAATGTGAGTCACAGTGCCGGACGGGAGTACTGGGAGTAACAGTGCCGGCCGGGAGTACTGTGAGTGACAGTGCCGGCCTGGAGTACTGTGAGTAACAGTGCCAGCTGGGAGTACTGTGAGTAACAGTGCCGGCCGGGAGTAATGTGAGTCACAGTGCCGGACGGGAGTACTGGGAGTAACAGTGCCGGCCTGGAGTACTGTGAGTAACAGTGCCGACTGGGAGTACTGTGAGTAACAGTGTCGGCCTGGATTATTGTGAGTAACAGTGCCGGCTGCGAGTAATTTGAGTAACAGTGCCGGCCGGGAGTACTGTGAGTAACAGTGTCGGCTGAGAGTACTGAGAGTAACAGTGCCGGATTGGACTACTGTGATTAACAGTGCCGAATGGCAGGACTGTGAGTAACAATGCCGGCCGGGAGTACGGGGAATAACAGTGCCAACCGGGAGTACTTTGTGTAACAGTGCCGGCCGGGACTCTGGCACTGTGAAGCTGCAGTGAAACCGACTTGTACTACTGTGCTGCCCTAGCGTGCCGGACGAGAATGCTGTGAATAACAGTGCCGGCCAGAAGTACTGTGAGTAACAGTGCCGGGTTGGACTACTGTGAGTAACAGTGCCGGATGGGAGTGCTGTGAGTAACAGTGCCGGACGGGAGTATTGTGAGTAACAGTGCCGGATGGGAGTGCTGTGAGTAACAGTGCCGGACGGGAGTACTGTGAGTAACAGTGCCGGATGGGAGTGCTGTGAGTAACAGTGCCGGACGGGAGTACTGTGAGTAACAGTGCCGGCTGGGAGTACTGTGAATAACAGTGCCGGCTGTGAGTAACAGTGCCGGCCAGGAGTACTGTGAGTACCAGTGCCGGCTGGGAGTGCTGTGAGTACCAGTGCCGGCTGGGCGTGCTGTGAGTAACAGTGCCAGCCGGGAGAACTCTGTGCAACAGTGCCGGCTGGGCCCCAGGCGCTGTGAAGCCACAGTGCTACCCATTTGTGCTGCCTTGCTGCCCTACAGTGCCGGCCGGGAGTACTGTGAGTAACAGTGCCAGCTGGGAGTACTGTGAGTAACAGTGCCAGCTGGGATTAATGTAAGTCACAGTGCCGGCCTGGAGTACTGTGAGTAACAGTGCCGACTGGGAGTACCGTGAGTAACAGTGCCGGCCGGGAGTATTGTGAGTAACAGTGCCGTCCGGGAGTACTGGGAGTAACAGTGCCGGCCAGGAGTACTGTGAATAACAGTGCCGGACGGGAGTAATGTGAGTAACAGTGCCGGCTGGGAGTACTGTGAGTAACAGTGCCGGACGGGAGTAATGTGAGTAACAGTGCCGGCTGTGAGTAACAGTGCCGGCCAGGAGTACTGTGAGTAACAGTACCGGCTGGGATTACTGGGAGTAACAGTGCCGGCCTGGAGTACTGTGAGTATTAGTGCCAGCCGGGAGTACTCTGAGTAACAGTGCCGGCTGGGCCCCAGGCGCTGTGAAGCCACAGTGCTACCCATTTGTGCTGCCGTGCTGCCCTACAGTGCCGGCCGGGAGTACTGTGAGTAACAGTGCCGGACGGGAGTACTGTGAGTGACAGTGCCGGCCTGGAGTACTGTGAGTAACAGTGCCAGCTGGGAGTACTGTGAGTAACAGTGCCGGCCGGGAGTAATGTGAGTCACAGTGCCGACTGGGAGTACTGTGAGTAACAGTGCCGGCCGGGAGTACTGTGAGTAACAGTGCTGACTGGGAGTACTGTGAGTAACAGTGCCGGCCGGGAGTACTGTGAGTAACAGTGTCGGCCGAGAGTACTGAGAGTAACAGTGCCGGATTGGACTACTGTGATTAACAGGGCCGAATGGCAGGACTGTGAGTAACAATGCCGGCCGGGAGTACGGGGAATAACAGTGCCAACCGGGAGTACTTTGTGTAACAGTGCCGGCCGGGAGTATTGTGAGTAACAGTGCCGGCCGGGGGTACTGGGGTAACAGTGCCGGCCGGGAGTACTGTGAGTAACAGTGCCGGACGGGAGTACTGTGAGTAACAGTGCTGGCCGGGAGTACTGTGAGTAACAGTGCTGGCCGGGAGTACTGTGAGTAACAGTGCCGGCTGGGGGTAGTGTGAGTAACAGTACCAGACGGGTGTACTGTGAGTATGAAGTACCTTGCAACAACAAATTTAAAACTGGGGGTAAAACACAAAAAGAAACCTCAGGTTTGCCATGTTTTGGGGAGAAAGAAAGCAAAGTCGTGCTAAAAATTGTACCACATCCTTCACACGCTGGTACTTCCATTTTAAATATGCCAGGATCATAAGACCCAAAGAACTAGGAGCAGGAGTTGGACATTTGGCCCCTCGAGCCTGCTCCACCATTCAATGAGATCATGGCTGATCTTTTGTGGACTCAGCTCCACTTTCCGGCCCGAACACCATAACCCTTAATCCCTTTATTCTTCAAAAAACTATCTATCTTTACCTTAAAAACATTTAATGAAGGAGCCTCTACTGCTTCACTGGGCAAGGAATTCCATAGATTCACAATCCTTTGGGTGAAGAGGTTCCTCCTAAACTCAGTCCTATATCTACTTCCCCTTATTTTGAGGCTATGCCCCCTAGTTCTGTTTTCACCCGCCAGTGGAAACAACCTGCCCGCATCTATCCTATCTATTCCTTTCATAATCTTATATGTTTCTATAAGATCCCCCCTCATCCTTCTAAATTCCAACGAGTACAGTCCCAGTCTACTCAACCTCTCCTCGTAATCCAACCCCTTCAGCTCTGGGATTAACCTAGTGAATCTCCTCTACAGTCCCTCCAGTGCCAGTACGTCCTTTCTCAAATAAGGAGACCAAAACTGAACACAGTACTCCAGGTGTGGCCTCACTAACACCTTATACAATTGCAGCAGAACCTCCCTAGTCTTAAACTCCATCCCTCTAGCAATGAAGGACAAAATTCCATTTGCCTTCTTAATCACCTGTTGCACCTGAAAACCAACATTTTGCGACTCATGCACTAGCACACCCAGGTCTCTCTGCACAGCAGCATGTTTTAATATTTTATCATTTAAATAATAATCCCTTTTGCTGTTATTCCTGCCAAAATGGATAACCTCACATTTGTCAACACTGTATTCCATCTGCCAGACCCTAGCCCATTCACTTAGCCTCTCCAAATCCCTCTGCAGACTTCCAGTATCCTCTGCACTTTTTGCTTTACCATTTATCGTAGTGTTGTCTGCAAACTTGGACACATTGCCCTTGGTCCCCAACTCCAAATCATCTATGTAAATTATGAACAGTTGTGGGCCCAACACTGATCCCTGAGGGACACCACTAGCTACTGATTGCCAACCAGAGAAACACCCATTAATCCCCACTCTTTGCTTTCTATTAATTAACCAATCCTCTATCCATGCTACTACTTTCCCCCTAATGCCATGCATCTTTATCTTATGCAACAACCTTTTGTGTGGCACCTTGTCAAAGGCTTTCTGGAAATCCAGATGTACCACATCCATTGGCTCCCCGTTATCTACCGCACTGTTAATGTCCTCAAAAAATTTCACTAAATTAGTTAGGCACAACCTGCCCTTTATGAACCCATGCTGCATCTGCCCAATGGGACAATTTCCATCCAGATGCCTCGCTATTTCTTCCTTGATGATAGATTACAGCATCTTCCCTACTACCGAAGTTAAGCTCACTGGCCTATAATTACCCGCTTTCTGCCTACCTCCTTTTTTAAACAGTGGTGTCACGTTTGCTAATTTCCAATCCGCCGGGACCACCCCAGAGTCTAGTGAATTTTGGTAAATTATCACTAGTGCATTTGCAATTTCCCTAGCCATCTCTTTTAGCACTCTGGGATGCATTCCATCAGGTCCAGGAGACTTGTCTACCTTTAGCCCCATTAGCTTGCCCATCGCTACCTCCTTGGTGATAACAATCCTCTCAAGGTCCTCACCTGTCATAGCCTCATTTCCATCAGTCACTGGCATGTTATTTGTGTCTTCCACTGTGAAGACCGACCCAAAAAACCTGTTCCGTTCCTCAGCCATTTCCTCATCTCCCATTATTAAATCTCCCTTCTCATCCTCTAAAGGACCACATCCTCCAAAGGATCGTTTGGCACTGTGGGACCATTTGATGAGAACACAGAGCAACAGAGCTCATCTACAGACAGATTCAACTATTTTCATCAGAGGAACAAGATAGCAGCAGATAGAAAAGTTCCAAATTTACAGAGCATATTGGGGGAAAACGTTTACCCTCCAGAGGAGTTTGATACAGCCAGAAAAGCCAGGCACGAAAACCTACGATGAAGTAACAGAATAATGCAGTCCCATGGTTCACCGAAACCTTTCGACGTTGCAGAAAGATTTAGCTTTCATCAGTGCAACCAAGGAGAAGGTGAATCAACTGCCCAATTTGTAGCTCCCCTGAAAAGACTGGCTGATCACTGCAAATTTGGGAATGTGTTGAACAATACCTTCAGAGATAGATTAGTCTGCGTTTTGAGAAGCATAGCTGTTCCAAAATGCTTGTTGGCTGAAAGCAATCTTTGGAAGTTGCTTTATCCATGGAATTAGCAGCCAAAGGAACTCAACAGTGGAGCACAAGGAGTCAGAAGCTGTCAGCCGAGATACAAACGAGACCAGAGGGAAAATTCTTCACACAGAGTGTGGTGAGCGTCTGGAACGAGCTGTCTGGGGCAGTGGTAGAGGTGGGTATAATGTTTTCCTTTAAAAAACAGTTAGACGGGCAGGGTGGGTATAGAGGGATATGGGCCAAATGCGGGAAAATGGGACTAGCTTATTGATAGAAACTGGGCAGCGTGGATCAGCTGGGCCGAAGGGCCTGTTTCCTTGCTGTAAACATCTGTGACTCTACAAATCCAAACACAGGCACAGATTCACACTTGCTATAGGTGAGCAAAAAAATACCGAACCCTCAGAAGCAAATTGTTGGTGCACAACTGAGAGTCCACCAGCCCGCATGGAAAATGAGCAATAAAATCGACCGGAACGGAGAACTGCGCTTTTCTGTGAACTCAGACACCTAAACATTGATGTCACTGCCCTGCAAGGGACCCGAAGAGCAGGAGAGGTGCAGCTGAGGGAGGATGTCAGCAGTTACACCTTTCCCAGGGGAGGTAAACTCAAGAATGAGTCCAGTATGCATGGAATTGGTTTCACCATCAAGAACACACAAGTCAACCGACTCTGAGATCCTTTCGGCATCAACGAGCGCCTCATGACCCTCCATCTACAACTTGCCAAGAACCAGCAGGCAACAGTCATGAATGCCTACACCCCAACCCTTGTGGCCAATGATGAGCCCAAAGAAGGCTTCCTCTCCATCCTCGACACCATACTCTCCCACATTCCCAATGAAGATATGATCATTCTCCTTGGGGAATTAAAGAGTTGGAAAGAAATCCCAAATCTGGAAAGGGACCAACAGAAAGCAAGGAATTGGGAATTGTAACTCCAACAGGGCTCGCCAAATGTGTGGACTACCACCTTGTCATCGCTAACACAGTGCTCTGCCAAAAATACAAGTTCAAGACTCCCCGGAGACATCCACGGTCAAAACGTTGGCACACGATCGACTTCATCATCGGCCTAGCCAAGACCAAAAGGATGCCCTCATCACCAAAGTTCTGATCAGCGCAGATTACTGCTGGACAGAACAGCGGCTCATCCACTCCTCTATGTCCATCAAACTCCACCAGGAGCAACGCAGTATGGAGGAACAGCTCAGAATAAAAGATCGCCATTGAGCCACTTGAAGAGCTAAGCATCTAGTGAACGTCCAACAATATCGTCTCCCAAATCTCCAACGTGTCCATTCTAATGGAGTGGAGGAGAACTGGAAAGAGCTGAAGACAGCGATCATCTCAAAACTGTGAAGAAACTACCGGCTACAAGACCAGGAACCACCAAGACTGGTTGAACGAGAATGACCGCACCATCCAAAACCTCATCGGCAAGAAGCGGAAAGCTCTCTGTCCCTAGCAAAATAACATGGTGAAGAGTATAGCTCATCAATTAGCCAAGGTGGAGATACAGAGATGAACTAGGGAAATCAAGAACGAATGGTAGACTGAGAGAGTTAAGGAGCTGCAACTCCTCGCTGAGAAGCATGACCCCCAGGTTACGTCAGTGCCAACAAGGCAATATATGGACCCAATATTCTAGGCCTCAAACCGCTGCAGAGTAAGCTTGAGAGACAGAAGAAACATTGTCCTTCTGATGGAGGGAACACTTCTAGGAACTCCTAAACCGTGATACAATCATAGATGAGGACGTATTTGAGGAATCATAGAATTTACAGTGCAGAAGGAGGCTATGTGGCCCATCGAGTCTGTACCGGCACTAAGCCCACACTTCCATCCTATCCCCATAACCCAATAATACCACCTACTTTTTGGACACTAAGGGGCAATTTAGCATGGCCAATTGACCTAACTTGCACATCTTTGGACTGTGGGAGGAAACCGGAGCACCCGGAGGAAACCCGCGCAGGCACGGGAAGAACGTGTAGACTCCACACAGACAGTGACCCAAGCCTTCCGGAAAACCAGTGTGGCTTCCGAGCCGAACCGTGGAACAGCGGACATGATTTTCACTGCGCGGCAACTTCAAGAGAAATGCCAGGAGCAGCATCCACCACTTTCGACGGCCTCCATCGATCTGACCAAGGCTTCTGACTCAGTCAATCAGGAGGTGCTATGGAAGATTCTGTCAAAAGTCGGGCTGTCCAGAGTATTGATCAACATCCTCCGACTCCTCCACAACAAGATGTCGGCGATAATCCTCGCCGACAGAAATAAGACAAACCTTCAAGGTCAAGACTGGCGTCAAGCAGGGATGTGTCATCGACCCCGCCCTTTCCTCCATCATCATCACCATCATCCTTCACCTTCCCAGGACAAACTTCCCAGTGGAGCGGACATCATCTACGGGATGGACGGAAAACTTTTCAACCTCAACCAATTGAAATCCAAGAAGAAAAAACACTGACGTGCCTTGTGGAACTTCAGTGTGCAGATGACATCATCTCTCAGAAGTGAATCTCCAAGCCTTGTGTCATGTGACAGTACCTTTAATAAAGGGGTGCTTATCAAATAGCTGCAGTGATGTCAGAGTGTGGTTGGAGCTGGGCTGTCTGTCTTTCACTTTCGTCTTTGAGCAGGCAGCTACAGTGTGTGTTTAGTTTCATTTTCCGAGTTGGATAGCTGCAGGCAAAGCCAGCAGGTGTATAATGATCTCTCTCTCTACAAGCTACAGAATGTCTTCAGCTCATTTGAGGATTTCAAAGTAATACCTGTTTCTGTGGAGATTTAAACCTGCTGTCTTTCTTTGAAAAGGGGTTAACATATGGATGTTGCTAGGAAAGATTAACATTACTTCTAGAGTACTGTATTCTTTGGGGGTGTATTTGAGTTGATAGTGGCTAAGATGTTTACTGTACATTTATAAAATGTTAACTGGAATCATAGAATAAACATTGTTTGTTTCAAAAGTGCTTTAGATCTCTGTTGCATCACACCTGTAGAGTGAGCCCTTGTGCTCCCCATAACCGAAATCTATTAAAAGTTGTGGGTCAGGTTAACTCCATGATACACTTTGGGATTCTCTAACCCCTGGCCCATAACACTAGCTTGACACCTTCGAGGAAACATATCAAAGAATTGGTCTCAGCTTCAACCTCAAAAAGGCTCAAGTCCTTCATCAACCCGCCCCAGGGCAACATATGGTCTCTCTCTCCATCAAGATCAATGGAGAAACCCTACCAAATGTAGAATATTTCCCCTACCTGGGGAGCCAGGTAAGGCTGATATTGATGCAGAGATCCAACATGGTATCCAATCCACAGTAAGCAGGACGCATGGACGATAAGTAGAAATTAATGAATAAGATTTATTGAAATACAGATCCAAAAATTCTCCCCTAAGGGTCTCCGTCCCGACCTGCACCAAGGTCGGGGCCTTTATACATGTTGGGGCTCTCCATGTAAAGGGGAAATTCATATTATGGGGAGGTCATAGGAAACCATATGGTCCTGGGACCTCCATCGGGGTTATAAGAGTATCCACTCCGCAAGGGCCTCCTTCGGAAGCCTAAGGACTTTGACAACCATGACGTTCGTGCTGACGCCAAGATCCTCGTGGTCAAGGCGGTCATCTTCCCAACTCTTCCCCCACTGCTCAGAAACTTAGACCATGTACAGAGTCACCTCAAGACCCTGGAGAGGTACCATCAACGCTGTCTGAGATGGATTCTCCGCATCAGCTGGGAGGGCAGGTGCACTAACATCAGTGACCTTGAAAGAGCCAAGAGCATCAAGGCCATGATCACCCAAAACCCAGTCTGCTGGGCCGACCATGTGCTTACAATGTCAGAGTCCTGACTGACAGCAAATCTTCTACACCCAGCTAAAGAAAGGCTTCCGAGCAAGAGGAGGACAAAGGAAGCACTTTGTAGACACCCTGAAGGCTCACTTCAACAAATGCAGCATAGGCGTCAATGCCTGGGAGATCAGAAGAGATCTACTTCAGAAGAACCTCCCGATTAAAGGGAGACAATTCTTCAAGGACACCCGGCGGCAAAAGGAAATCCGGAGAAGGATCCTGAGAAATGGATAGCAGTGATCTAGAATCCCACCTCCTGGAAACACTTGTCAAATGTAGGGTCGGAGATGGTCCTCTAGGATCGGGCTCATCGGCCGTGGGGAAACTGAATAAAGGGAAAGCGCCCACCTGGTACAAAAAGGGCATGGTAAGATTCTCGATTCACAGTCCGAAGGAGAACTGTCATTAATGGTACTGGATATTCGTGATGAAACAAATCAATATTGGATGAGTCCATTGCCGGGCGGTCAGCCTCCCGGTGAAGACGGATGTGGGCGCTGGGGCAGTCATCTCGTTGCTACCAGGAATTGTTTAATACGAAAAGCTCCGACATATTCCTCTGCAACCCTTGAAGGTCGTGTTAAAAACCTACACTGGAGAAGGAGTTCCGTTGAAGGCCGCATTGATGCAACAGTGCGATTAGATGGACAGACGGCAGATTTCTTCCTGTACAAAGTGAAAGGACATTATCCGGCACCAATGGGAAGAACTTGGCTGGAAAAGGTCAGATTAAATTGGAATGAGGTAAATCTCAAGACAGATTCCATAGAATCCCTACAGTGCAGACGGAGGCCACGAGGCCCATCGAGTTTTCATCGGGCCTCTGAAAGAGCACCCTACCCAGGCCCACTCTCTCTCCCTATCTCAGTAACCCCACCTAACCTGCAAATCTTTGGACAATAAGTGACAATTTAGCATGGCCAATCCACCTAACCTGCAGGTCTTTGGACCGAATCAGGTCTATCCAAGCTCTTGAAGAAACACGCCATTGTCTTCAACAGTGAGCTGGGAAGCATGAAGGATATCTCAAAAAAGCTGAAGATCAAGGAAGAAATTCAGGCAATTTGCTGAAAAGTTCGTCATTTCCATACGCAATCAGACCTAAGGCACAGGCAGAATCAGAATGGCCAGTCAGAACGAGAGCCCTTGAACCCTTTAACGTGAGTGATTGGGCTACGCCGAACAGACCTGTGATAAGAAAATACGGAGTGACATGCATTTGTGGTGATTTTAATGTCACTATTAACCTTGTACTGTGTGCAGAGCAGTATTCTCTGCCCTTGATTGATGACCTATTAGCTGGGCTGGATGGAGACCAACGCTTCAGTAGATCAATCATATCTTCAAATGAATGTGGCGCAATGGTTAGCATTGCTGCCTCACGCTGCTGAGGACCAGGGTTCGATCCCGGCCCCGCGTCACTGTCCGTGTGGAGTTTGCACATTCTCCCCGTGTCTGCGTGGGTCTCAATTTTAAAAAGACCTGTTTATTCCTGCTCTTTACTTCCTGTCTGCCAACCAGTTTTCTATCCATCTCAATACACTACCCCCAATCCCATGCACTTTAATTTTACACTTGGGACTTTGTCAAACACCTTCTGAAAGTTTAAATAGACCACACCCAATGGCTCTCCTTCATTAATTCTACGAGTTACATCCTCAAAGAATTCCAATAGATTTGTCAAGCATGATTTCCCCTTCATAAATCCATGTTTACTCTGTCCGAACCTGCCAATGTTTTCGAAATGCTCTGCTATAAAATTATTGATAATGGATTCGAGAATTTTATCCACTACTGACGTCCCTGCTTTCTCTCGACCCCCCTTTCTAAATAATGGAGTTACATTAGCCACTCTCCAATCTGCAGGAACTGATCCAGAGTCCATGGAATCCTGGAAGATGACCATCAATGCATCCACTATTTCTCGAGCCGCTTCCTTACGTACTCTGGGATGTAGATTATCAGGCCCTGGAGACTTATCAACCTTCAGTCCCATTAATTTCCCCAACACTATTTCTCTACTAAGATTAATCTCCTTCAATTCCTTCCTCTCACTAAACCCTGCGTTCCCCAACATTTCTGGTATCTGATTTGTGTCCTCATTTGTGATGACATAATCAAAGAATGTATTTAGTTGGTCAGCCATTTCTTTGTTCCCTTTTATACATTCCCCTGTTTCTGACTATAAGGGATCTACATTTGTCTTCACCAATCATTTTCTCTTCACGTACTTATAGAAGCTTTTACAGTCAGTTGTTATGTTCTCTGCAAGCTTACTCTCGTACTCTATTTTCTCCTTCTTAATAAATCCTTTGATCTTTCTTTTCTGAATTCTAAACTTCTCCCAATCCTCAGACCTGTTGCTTTTCTTGGCCAAATTGTATGCTTCTTCCTAGGATCAAATACTATCTATAATTTGCCTTATAAGCCATGGATTGGCCACCTTCCCCATTTTACTTTAGTGCCAGACAGGAATAAACAATTGTTGCAATTCCCCCATGCATTGCTGGGCATTGCCTATGCACCGTCATCCCATTAACTAATGTTGGCCAATCGATCATGGTCAACCCATGCCTCATCATCATAGTTTCAAAGAACAAAGAACAAAGAAAATTACATCACAGGAACATTCCTTTATTAAGATTCAGGACCCTAGTCTCAGAATCAACTACTTCACTCTCCATCTGGATGAAAAATTCTATCATATCATGGTCACTCATCCCCAAGGTGTCTCTTACAGCCAGATTGGCAATGATTCCGTTTTCATTACACAGTACCCAATCAAGGATGCCTGTTCTCAACCTATTGATTCAGAAAGCCATCCTGCATACCCTCCAGAAATTCCTCCTCAATGGTATTGTTGCTAATTTGATTTGCCTAATCTATAGACGGAACAAGGTAAATGAGCTTGTTGCGCACATTGAAATTGGCCGGTACGATGTTGTGGGCATCACAGAAACGTGGCTGCAAGGGGATCAGGGCTGGGATCCAAATATCCAAGGATATGTGTCCTATCGAAAGGCAGATGGACAAAGGGGGCAGGGTTGCATTGCTAGTACAAAGAACAAAGAACAAGGAAATGTACAGCACAGGAACAGGCCCTTCGGCCCTCCAAGCCCGTGCCGACCATGCTGCCCGACTAAACTACAATCTTCTACACTTCCTGGGTCCATATCCCTCTATTCCCATCCTATTCATGTATTTGTCAAGATGTCCCTTAAATGTCACTATCGTCCCTGCTTCCACCACCTCCTCCGGTAGCGAGTTCCAGGCACCCACTACCCACTGTGTAAAGAACTTGCCTCGACATCTCCTCTAAACCTTGCCCCTCGCACCTTAAACCTATGCCCCCTAGTAATTGACCCCTCTACCCTGGGGAAAAGCCTCTGACTATCCACTCTGTCTATGCCCCTCATAATTTTGTAGACCTCTATCAGGTCGTAATAAAGTTGAATCGGATAGCAAGGAGCGATATAGGATGCGGACCCCGGAAGTGCAGAAGATTTTAGTTTAGACAGGCACCATGGTCGGCACAGGCTTGGAGGGCCGAAGGGCCTGTTCCTGTGCTGTACTTTTCTTTGTTCTTTGTTCTTTGGTTGTTCATGTTAATAATTGATAGTTGTGTTGTACTGTTTATAGTTTTGGGGACCATTGATTTAAAGGAGGAGGACATGTGTATTCAAAGTGTGTGTGTGTTTCCTCGCTGGCAGCCTTGCAACGGAACTGGGGCCTTTTAAGAGATCGATCGCAAAACATCACCGGAGTCATCGGCCGTTTGCACAGACTCAGGTTCAATTCCCACCACGGCAGCTGGTGGAATTTAAATTCGATGAATAATTATGCAACGTAAAAGCTCGTCTCAGTATTGGTGAAACTATCGTCGATTGTTGGACAAACCCATCTGGTTCATTTTCAGCCCTTTAGTGAAGGAAATCTGCCATCTGACCTGGTCTGGCCCACACGGGACCCCAGACTGACAGTCATGTGGTTGACTCTTGACTGCCCTTGAAATAGGTAATTAGGAACGGCAAATATTTAATGGATGAAAAGTTATGTTGGGGTCCTTTTGAGAAGTGAGTCACGTTACCGCTGGGGACATGTCAGGTGCACAGGCTTTAGACCAATTTTGTCTTTAAGCCTGCGAGCATGCACAGCTTCAGATAAATGAAAAACCCTCCCTGTCGAGTTACAGCAATCCACAAGTTGTAAAATCTTTGGTTCTGATTGTGACCTATGTAAAAGGCCCAGGACAGAACAGGTAAGAAATGCTGAGCTTGAAAAGAATAAAAACAATCTCTTCTGACACCTTCAGTGATTTGTGACCCGTGTCCTTCTGCTCCTGTAGTCTCTTTAGGTTTGTTTTATGTTGTCTAGGCTTGTTCTTTCAGCAAAATTGATCACATCTCTGCATTAAACTTCATCTGCCACTTGTCTGCCCATTCCACCATCTTGTCGCAATGCTCCCGAGGTCATCCAAAATGTTTAAAATGTCCCCTGCACACCCAAGTCCATGTCATTAAGATCGAACCAGAAAAGGCAAGGGACCTGACACTGATCAGATCATAGAATTTACAGTGCAGAAGGAAGCCATTTGGCCCATTCAGTCCGCACCGGCCTTTGGAAATAGCACCCCACTTATGCCCACATCCGTAACCCAGTAACCCCCACCTAACCTTTTTTGGACTCTAAGGGCAATTTAGCATGGCCAATCCACCTAACCCGCACATCTTTGGACTGCGGGAGGAAACCGGAGCACCCAAAGGAAACCCACGCAGACACGGGGAGGACGTGCAGACTCCGCACAGACAGTAACCCAAGCCAGGAATTGAACCTGGGACCCTGGAGCTGTGAAGCTACTGTGCTAACCACTGCACTACCGTGCCGCCCTGTGTTACTGTGCCACCCTGTTACCATGATGTTGATCACGGTACAAAGGTCAAGCTGTTTTATGAGGCAATCACATTTATTTGGCACCAAAAATCCAGCTTTTTGAAACAGTGGGTGGACAAGTGAATCCTTCGCATCTCCACAGGTGCTGAAATGGGTCAGCCCTGGGTGTGCCGCTACTTAAGTGGGTAACAGTAAAATCAGAGTCCAGCAAAGGTTTCCAATCAAAAGCCAAGTTGATGTTACTGGTTAGTACAAAGAAACCGTATAAAGTTGGGACAGAGACCGGGGGTATGTGGGGAGGATGTGTCCACTAGTGGGGAATCTAGAACTGGGGGTCACAGTTTAAAAATAAGGGGTTATTCATTTAGGACAGAGATGAGCAGAAATTATTTATTTCAGAGGGTTGTAGTCTTTGCAACTCTCTTCCACAATGCAGTCAGAATCTTTGATATATTTTTAACGCAGAGCTCGATAGATTCTTGATTAACAAGAAGGTGAAAGATTATCAGGTTAGCAGGAGTGTGGGATTGAGGTCACAATCAGATCAGCTGAGATCCTATTGATTGGCAGTGCAGGCTCGAGGGGCCGAATGGCCTACTCCTGCTCCTCATTCATCTGTTTCTGTCACTCAGAGAGCTAGAGAGGTGGAACTTTGCATCCACTCTCACTGTGTCTTTAAACTGGGGGGATGGAGGCAGACATCAGGGGAGGGGCAGGGTTCAGACCTCGGGGGAGGGGCAGGGTTCGGACCTCGGGGGAGGGGCAGGGTTCGGACATCGGGGGGGGGGGCAGGATTTGGACATCAGGGGAGGGGCAGGGTTCAGACCTCGGGATGGGCAGGGTTTGGACATCGGGAGGGGCAGGGTTCGGACATCGGGGGGGGGGGGGCTGGACATCGGGGGGATTGGACATCGGGGGGGATTGGACATCGGGGGGGTTCGGACATCGGGGGGGGTTGGACATCGGGTGGGGTTGGACATCGGGGGTAGTTGGACATCGGGGGTAGTTGGACATCGGGAGTAGTTGGACATCGGGGGGGTTCGGACATCGGGGGGGTTCGGACATCGGGTGGGGTTGGACATCGGGGGTAGTTGGACATCGGGGGTAGTTGGACATCGGGGGGGTTCGGACATCGGGGGGGTTGGACACCGGGGGGGTTGGACATCGGGGGTAGTTGGACATCGGGGGGGACATCGGGGGGGGTTTGGACATCGGGGGGGGTTTGGACATCGGGGGTGTTGGACATCGGGGGGGTTGGACATCGGGGGGGTTTGGACATCGGGGGGGATTGGACATCGGGGGGATTGGACATCGGGGGGGGATTGGACATCGGGGGGGATTGGACATCGGGGGGGGATTGGACATCGGGGGGGGGTTTGGACATCGGGGGGGGTTTGGACATCGGGGGGGGATTGGACATCGGGGGGGGATTGGACATCGGGGGGGGTTTGGACATCGGGGGGGGTTGGACATCGGGGGGGTCGGACATCGGGGGGGACACGGGGGGGTTGGACATCGGGGGGGGGGTTGGACATCGGGGGGGGTTTGGACATCAGGGGGGTTCGGACGTCGGGGGGGGGGTTCGGACATCGGGCGGGGTTTGGACATTGAGGGGGACATCGGGGGGGGTTGGACATCGGGGGGGTTTGGACATCGGGGGGGGTTGGACATCGAGGGGGTTGGACATCGGGGGGGGTTGGACATTGGGGGGGTTGGACATCGGGGGGGGGTTGGACATCGGGGGGGTTGGACATCAGGGGGGTTTGGACATCGGGGGGGTTGGACATCGGGGGGGGTTGGACATCAGGGGGGTTTGGACATCGGGGGGGGTTGGGACATCGGGGGGGTTCGGACATCGGGGGTTTTGGCTATCGGGGGGGTTGGACATCGGGGGGGATGGACATCGGGGGGGGGTTGGACATCGGGGGGGATGGACATCGGGGGGGGGACATCGGGGGGGTTTGGACATCGGGGGGGGTTGGACAGCGGGGGGGGTCATCGGGGGGGTTTGGACATCGGGGGGGTTTGGACATCGGGGGGGGGTTGGACAGCGGGGGGGGTTGGACAGCGGGGGGGGGTTGGACAGCGGGGGGGGTTGGACATCGGGGGGGTTTGGACATCGGGGGGGGGTTGGACAGCGGGGGGGGGGGGTTGGACATCGGGGGGGTTGGACAGCGGGGGGGGGTTGGACATCGGGGGGGTTGGACATCGGGGGGGGTAGGAGAGTCAGACATCAGGTGGGGGCATGTTGCGGGTTTAGGACTGGGGCGTGTTGGTGGGGGGTTATCGGATGATTAAAGCGGTGGGCGGGGGCACAGTTATTCTGTCGGTTGGGTGGCGGGGCTCGTGTGGAGTCCGGCCGGGTGTTCAAGCCGAGATATGGAGTTGGGAATACTGAGGAGGGGTGGGATTCTTAATTGGAGGGGGGGGGTAATGGGGGGGTGCACCACGTGGGGTTCTGTCTGAGTATTTTATACTGTTAACCCTGAAGATGGAAATGGTTTTAATCCTTCCAACTGAGTTGGCGCTTGGGAGGGGTTCAGGGGTCAACCCGGGAGTGTCGACAGAGAAATGGCGTCCCGATCTCCTGACTGCGGAGTTCCAGCGAGCGGACCTCCAGAATGCAGAAAACGGGTCTTAGTGAGACCTCGGCCATGTGGAGACCCCGACCTACCTGGACGGATGTTCCGTGGCACAGTGTTTCTCAGCCCTCTGACCACCGGGAAACACCCAGCTCATTGCCCACGCTATGGGAGTCTGGTCCCATTCAGGTCGGCCGTGCCCAGACTGTTGGATGTGATTTTGCAATGGGGCAGCACTTGGCGAAAAATGTTGAGTGCACTAATATTTATAAAATGCTGATTGATGACAATCAGTCGTGTTGAAAAGCAGCTCATTAACCCTTCCAGAGAAGCAACATACATTCATATAGAAGGGAGCCACGTTCTCCCCGTGTCTGCGTGGGTTTCCTCCGGGTGCTCCGGTTTCCTCCCAGAGTCTAAAGACGTGCTGTTAGCTGGATTGGCCACGCTAAATTTCCCTTTGTGTCCAAAAAGGTTAAGTGGGGGTTACTGGGTTACAGGGATAGGCTAGAGACGTGGGCTTGAGTAGGGTGCTCTTTGTAAGGGCCGGTGCAGACTTGATGGGCCGAATGGCCTCCTTCTTCAGTGTAAATTGTATGATTCGACGAACAGACCCTGTTTAAGCGTCCCGCCTTTATCAAATTACACAGAACCAGTCCATAGTTCCCACTTCCTTTCTCCAGAGCAACACCTTGTCGAATCTGAGTCAACCAGCCAACCAATGAGCACCTCTTACTCCTGTCATAAACATTCTTGCGGCCGTTTTGAAATTTGACATTTCTGTGCTTATCCGAATGAATGCAAAACGCAAACCTTTCACAGCACTCTCTTTTTGGGAACAATCAAAACAAGAAATGTCATTTGGTGTGCAGGGTTAGTCTGCGATGAGAGAGTTCAGTGTGCGGTACTCACAGCAAAAGCTGAGCATTGTCGTTGGGAATCCGGTATGAAAGGTCGTTTTCTCTCCACTTTAGGAATTTTTCCAGGTTACCTCCTAGGTTATTTGTCAGGGTGATTGGATCTACAGTCCAGGCTTCTACTCCAATCAGTACAATGCGGATGTTCAATGGCCTAAAGTACTGGAGATAAGAAAGGAGTCAGGAAGTCAGGTGACTGGATTTACCAGAAATAGAACGGCGGTGGGGGGGGCACTAAACAGGCTGACGATCGAAATTTCAGAGGGAAACTGAAAAGGGAAAATCAAAGATGCAAAGATGAGAAGAGATTGGCAGCTAGTGTGGGGGAAATCCCAAAATCTTTTCCAACTCCACAGACAGTAAAAATGTTCCCAGGGGAGAGATGGAAAGTGGCTAATGCCACACCACTGGTATGGCAACTGCTCGGCCCAGGACCGCAAGAAACTTCAGAGAGTCGTGAACACCGCCCAGTCCATCACATGAACCTGCCTCCCATCCATTGACTCCATCTACACCTCCCGCTGCCTGGGGAAAGCGGGCAGCATAATCAAAGATCCCTCCCACCCGGCTTACTCACTCTTCCAACTTCTTCCATCGGGCAGGAGATACAGAAGTCTGAGAACACGCACGAAAAGACTCAAAAACAGCTTCTTCCCCACTGTCACCAGACTCCTAAATGACCCTCTTATGGACTGACCTCATTAACACTACACCCTGTATGCTTCATCCGATGCCAGTGCTTATGTCCAATCCAATCCAATCCAAGAAGGGAGGGAGGCAGAAGACGGGAAATTATAGGCCGGTTAGCCTGACTTCATTCATTGGTAAGATTTTAAGGTCCTTATTGAAGATGAGATTGCAGAGTACTTGGAAGTGCATGGTAAAATAGGACTGAGTCAACACGGCTTCATCAAGGGGAGGTCGTGTCTGACAAATCTGTTAGAATTCTTTGAGGAGGTAACAAGGAAGTTAGGCAAAGGAGAACCAGTTATTTAGATTTCCAGAAGGCCTTTGACAAGGTGTCGCATAGGAGACTGTTAAATAAGTTAGGAGTCCATGGTGTTAAGGGTAAGATCCTGGCACGGATAGAGGATTGGCTGACTGGCAGAAGGCAGAGAGTGGGGATAAAGGGGTCTTTTTCAGGATGGCAGCCGGTGACTAGTGATGTGCCTCAGGAGTCTGTGCTGGGACCACAACTGTTCACAATATACATTAATGATCTGGAAGAAGGAACTGAAGGCACTGTTGCTCAGTTTGCAGATGATACAAAGATCTGTAGAGGGGCAGGTAGTATTGAGGAAGCAAGGGGGCTGCAGAAGGACTTGAACAGCTCGGAGAGTGAGCAGTGAAGTGGCAAACAAAATAAAATGTGGAAAAGTGTGAGGTTATGCACTTTGGAAGGAGAAATGGGAAGATATTTAGGAAATCAGAAGCACAAAGGGACTTGGGAATCCTTGTTCACGATTCTATTAAGGTTAACGAACAGGTTTAGTCGGCAGTTGGGAAGGCAAATGCAATGTTAGTATTCATGTCGAGAGGGCTAGAATACAAGAGCAGGGATGTACTTCTGAGGCTGTATTAGGCTCTGGTCAGACCCCATTTGGAGAATTGTGAGTAGTTTTGGGCCCCGTATCTAAGGAAGGATGTGCTGGCCTTGGAAAGGGTCCAGAGGAGGTTCACAAGAACGATCCCTGGAATAAAGAGTTTGTTGTATGAGGAACAGTTGAGGACTCTGGGTCTGTACTCGTTGGAGTTTAGAAGGACGAGGGGGGATCTTATTGAAACTTACAGGATACTGCGAGGCCTGGATAGAGTGGACGTGGAGAGAATGTTTCCACTTGTAGGAAATACGAGAAGCAGAGGACACAATCTCAGACTAAAGAGACAATCCTTTAAAACAGAGATGAGAAGGAATTTCTTCAGCCAGAGGGTGGTGAATCTGTGGAACTCTTTGTCGCAGAAGGCTGTGGAGGCCAAATCACTGAGTGTCTTTAAGACAGAGATAGATAGGTTCTTGATCAATAAGGGGATCAGGGGTTATGGGGAGAAGGCAGAAGAATGGGGATGAGAAAATATCAGCTACGATATTTCATTTCATTCATGGCGGAGCAGATTCGATGGGCCGAGTGGCCTAATTCTGCTCCTATGTCTTATGGGTTCATGGTTTTATGGAGCACATTCATGATAAACATTGGGATAGGTGCGTTGTAGCAGAGAGAGGAGCAGAGGTGGGAAAATCAGTGTTTCACATCGGTTTTCTGGAGGAAGAGGGTGCTTTTACATCACAGCGGAAGCAGAGAAAAATGAAATGAAAATGAATGAAAATCGCTTATTGTCACAAGTAGGCTTCAAATGAAGTTACTGTGAAAAGCCCCTAGTCGCCACATTCCGGCGCCTGTTCGGGGAGGCTGGTATGGGCCAACACGCCGGAGGCTGTCAGATCTCATCGACAGAGGTGTTGTCTGCTCACAGTCGAAGATGGAGGAGGGAAAATCTCCCATGTGCCTCTGATGATGGCGCCATGTAATCGCGTGACACACTATACAGAAGACACTATACAGAAGGGCATTGGTTACAAGACACAGGCATTACAGCAAACCATAATCCACTTGCGTTTAGTGAAAAATGTAAAACATTTAAAGGATCAGGGGTTATGGGGAGACGGCGGGCGAATGGGGATGAGAAACATATCAGCCATGATTGAATGGGGCAGCACGGTAGCGCAAGTGGATAGCACTGTGGCTTCACAGCTCCAGGGTCCCATGTTCGATTCCCGGCTTGGGTCACTGTCTGTGCGGAGTCTGCACGTCCTCCCCGTGTCTGCGTGGGTTTCCTCCGGGGGCTCCGGTTTCCCCCCACAGTCCAAAGATGTGCAGGTTAGGTGGATTGGCCATGATAAATTGCCTTTATTGACCAAAAAAGGTTAGGAGGGGTTATTGGGTTACGGGGATAGGGAGGGCTTAAGTGGGTCGGTGCAAACTCGATGGGCCGAATGGTCTCCTTCTGCACTGTATGTTCTATGTTCTAATGGCAGAGCAGACTCGATGGGCCGAATGGCCTAATTCAGTTCCTATGTCTCATGGTCTTATGGAATGCAACATCCTTTTTGGAGTTTGTTGTTGCAACCTTTCGATGTTCAAATGGTACATATTCCTGGAAAGGGCAATATAATTGCAGATGCATTGTCACCCGAATTGGTCAATATAAGAAACACAAGCAACTTAGCTTGTGGGAAAGGAAGGATGAATCAATGTGTGTTTTGAGTCATGTACCTTGGTATGAAACATCCATGTAATGATGTCTTATCCCTCTAACGGGGAGGTATGTTAGAGTCCTTTTGATTTCCCTTAATTTGCATTTCTTTTGCTTTATTTTATTATTTTCGGACCGTGGACTAATCGGAATGTGCCTTAAAGTAATGAACTTAATTTGAGGCAGCCGGTGAGTCAGGACAGCGTGGTCCAAGAATTGTTGTTTGGAGAGAAAACAGACTCGGGGGCGTTGAGTGAATCTTAAGGACCAGCTCTGGACGAAATCTGTTTGATTAGCTGGCTGGCAACCTGTGGATTGATCAGGGACAGTGTTCTGGCTGACAACAGTCAGTGATTGGTTCCTGCTGGATGCTCCTGAGAAAACGAGTGATTAGACCATGAATGAGGAAGGGCCTTCTCTCTCTCTGCAAGGACTGATTTACTGGGTTTTTTTAATTAAATTTAGAGTACCTTATTATTTTCTGTCCATTTAAGGGGCCATTTAGTGCGGCCAGTCCATCTAACCAGCACATCTTTGGACTGTGTGGGGTGAAACCCACGCAGACACGGGGAGAATGCAATTTCCACATGGAGAGGTGATCCAGGGCCGGGATTCGAACCCGTGTCCTCAGCGCCGCAGTCCAGTGCTAACCACTGCGCCACGGGCCGCCCTGCTTTAAAACCAGTGAGTGACTGGCACATCTTCACGATATAGTGGAAATGATCTTGAATCTACAAAGACAGTGGATAGCCTTGCCAGAGAAAATCCTCCCAAGCTTACAAAGAAGAAGCATCAAAACGAAAGCTTGAACTCCTGAAAGACATTAACTGAAAACCATCATGGATTGGATTGGATTGGATTTGTTTATTGTCACGTGTACCGAGGTACAGGGAAAAGTATTTTTCTGCGAGCAGCTCAACAGATCATTAAGTACATGAGAAGAAAAGGGAATAAAAGAAAATACATAATAGGGCAACACAACATATACAATATAACTACATAAGCACTGGCATCGGATGAAGCATACAGGGTGTAGTGTTAATGAGGTCAGTCCATAAGAGGGTCATTTAGGAGTCTGGTAACAGCGGGGAAGAAGCTGTTTCTGAGTCTGTTCGTGCGTGTTCTCAGACTTCTGTATCTCCTGCCCGATGGAAGAAGTTGGAAGAGTGAGTAAGCCGGGTGGGTGGGGGGGATCTTTGAAGTGTAGATATAATGCATCATAGTGCATTGGAGGTCTTTTGTCCTTCTTATTTTATCATCATTTTTCTTCCATCTCCACCACCCTTTCCCTCTATGTTGTCTGTGTATGTGTGTATATATTTATATACATATCCATGTAGTGTGGGGTAAGTTGGAAAGGGATAAGGTTGGGTCCTGGGTATTAATCTAATAATCTTTTATTAATGTCACAAGTAGATTTACATTAACACTGCAATGAAGTTACTGTGAAAATCCCCTATTCGGGAATCAGTTCCATTTTTGTCGGTTTAATTATATTACTGTTAAATAATAAAAGGTTATTTGTGTTAAATATACAAACCTGGTGATTATTGAGCTGAACTAACATCCTCAAGTATTTTAATATAACATCTAATTTCACTTTTAGTAGTAATGATCTTTCTTAGTGTCACAAGTAGGCTCACATTGACACTGCAATGAAGTTACTGTGAAAAGCCCCCCGTCGCCACATTCCGGCGCCTGTTCGGGTACACAGAGGGAGAAGTCAGAAAATCCAATTCACCTAGCAAGCACGTCTTTCGCGACTTGTGGGAGGAAACCGGAGCACCCGGAGGAAACCCACGCAGACACGGGGAGAACGTGGAGACTCCGCACAGACAGTGACCCAAGCTGGGAAACGAACCCCGGACCCTTGAGCTGTGAAGTCACAGTGCTAACCACGGTGCTACCATGCCGCTTGGGTCATGACTCAGGGTTGAGTGATCTGGAATTGACTGCACACTGTTGTGTTCTGCTGTTTCGTGTAAGCTGCTTCCTTGATGCATGCTTTGACAAAGGAAGCTCCCGAGTCGGAGATAGGTTTAACACATTTATTGAACTGTTAACAATTCTCCTACTTGAGTTTAACTCTCCTGCTAATCTAACTGTAGTAACTCAGTCTATCTAAACCAGTCTGCTCTAAGCCTCGTGCTGGGTGTGATGCTTCTGATCAACCCTGTATCACTCTATAGATGTCTGTCTGTGGAAAGAGACAGAGCATGTGTGCCCTGTCCTGATATATGGGTTGTGTAATGCCCCCTTGTGGTAGTGTCACCTCTGGGTATCTTGACTGCCCATTGGTCGTGTCCTATTCTAAGTGTTCATTAGCTGCATGTCTGCATGTCTGCATGTCATGACGTCTCTGGTGCTCCCTCTAGTGGTTACTTAGTTGTAGTGTATTTACATTAACCCCTTGTGCATGTACAGTGATGCACATCACCACACACACCAGCCTGAGGCATCATGACAAAAGTAGGTTTTAGTGCGGAAAGAAGTGTAGAGCAGGAGAGGGAGACAGGGCACAGATGGAGTCGCAGCACAACGTGGGAGAGGGAATCTGAGCTCGGTCTCCATACTCACCGAATCCACTAATTTTATAGTTTCAACCACTTCTGCCTCAACAGCCGCTTGTGTGTTGCCAAGTTTAACTGTCTGAAAGAAAAACAAATGATTGGTGATGAGTCATCAAAATACCTCCTTCATAGCCACCATGATCTTCAGAAGATCTAAGCCAATCCCCATGGTCCT
This sequence comes from Scyliorhinus torazame, assembly GCF_047496885.1. NCBI lineage: Eukaryota > Metazoa > Chordata > Chondrichthyes > Carcharhiniformes > Scyliorhinidae > Scyliorhinus > Scyliorhinus torazame. Next base: position 357,793,711 of record NC_092709.1, on the reverse strand, counting down.
CGATGATAAAACAACACAGCTCATCAGAACACCCCGTCCATTGTGTGTCTGGACTTTGCTCGACTGATTAATACCACTTCAAGTGCTCTCTATCCTTTCAAACTCCAATTGCCTTCTGCAAGTTTCTATTCAATCTGCTGGCCCTTTCCTGGCAGACACTGCAGTCTCAATCAAGAGGACTCGTTGGTGGAGAACGACCTTCAGTTCTGGTCGAACTATTATAAAAAGAATGCAGAGGCACTGCGGAGATTGCAGAAGCATTTTACCAGATTAACCCCAGAAATGTGTGGGGATACATATTAGTAAAGGTTTATAATAATGGGGATACATATTAGTAAAGGTTTATAATAATGGGGATACATATTAGTAAAGGTTTATAATAATGGGGATACATATTAGTAAAGGTTTATAATAATGGGGATACATATTAGTAAAGGTTTATAATAATGGGGATACATATTAGTAAAGGTTTATAATAATGATAATCTTTTATTGTCACAAGTATGAAGTTACTGTGAAAAGCCCCTAGTCGCCACATTCCGGCGCCTGTTCGGGGAGGCTGGTACGGGAATTGACCCCGCGCTGCTGGCCTTGTTCTGCATCACAAACCAGCTGTCTAGCCCACTGAGCTAAACCAGCCACAATAGGCCAGGTCATCTTTCGCTTGAGGATATGTGACTGAGGGGTGTCCTGATAGAGGTCAGGGGCTGGATTCTCCATTTCTGCGACTAAGTGTTGACGCCAACGGAGAATCTGCGGACTCCTGCGACAGGAAAATCGATGCCGCACCTGCACATATTGCGCTACCGGTGAGGGGCTGGCACTGGTGCCGCATGGAACAGCACGGGTTCCCACGGGAAACGGTGCAGGATTCGCCGGGTCCCTGATCGACACTCGCAGGGCTGACAAGCTGCAGCAGCGCTTAAACATACCCACCCCACACTGATCAAAATCAGAATGATGGGGACAGGCTGTGCTGGAGCGCCCTTACAGCTGATGGGTCGGCTGGGGCCAGAGGGCACCGGGGCGGAAACCTCATTGGCCGGCTGGCATGACGGAGAAGCCCGCTGCCAGCGGGGACGCGTCACACCAGAAAACTGGTGTGACGGGGTGGAGAATACCAGCCATAGACATTTACAGCACAGAAACAGGCCCTTCGGCCCATCGTGTTTGTACTGGTCACCATCAAGCACCTATCTATTCGAATCCCATTTTCCAGAATTCTGGCCGTAATGCTGTGTGCGCAGTCTTTCAAGTGCTCATCTAAATGCTCCAAAGAGATACTCCAAAGAGATGCCCTCTAGGGGAGGCAGTGGCGCAGTGGTATTGTCACTGGACTGGTGATCCATACACTCAGCTCCCAGGTTCAAATCCCACCACAGCAGGCAGTGGAAATTGAATCCAATAAATGTCTGGCCTTGAAACCATTGCCGATTGTTGTAAAAACCCAACTCGTTCACAAATGGGTAGCACAGTGGTTAGCACCAGGGTCCCAGGATCGATTCCCGGCTTGGGTCACTGTCTGTGCGGAGTCTGCACGTTCTCCCCGTGCCTGCGTGGGTTTCCTCCGGGTGCTCCGGTTTCCTCCCACAAGTCCCGAAAGACGTGCTGTTAGGTGAATTGGACGTTGTGAATTCTCCCTCTGTGACCCGAACAGGCGCCGGAGTGTGGCGACTAGGGGATTTTCGCAGTGACTTCATTGCAGTGTTAATGTAAGCCTACTTGTGACAATAAAGATTATTAAATAAAGATTATCAATGACCTTTAGGGAAGGAAATCTGCCGTCCTTACCCGGTCTGGCCTACATGTGACTCCAGACCCACAGCAATGTGGTTGACTCGTAAACACCCTCTGAAATGACCGAGCGAACCTCTCAGTTGTATCAAAACAGCTACAAAGTCAGTAAAAAGGAATGAAACCGACGGACCACCCGGCATCGACCCAGGCACTGGAAACGATAACGTCAAACCCAGCCCTGTCGACCCTGCAACGTCCTCCTTACTAACAACTGGGGGCTTGTGCCAAAGTTGGGAGAGCTGCTCACAGACTAGTTAAGCAACAGCCTGACACAGTCACACTCACAGAATCATAGCTTACAGACAGTGTCCCAGACACCACTATCACCATTCCTGGATATGTCCTGTCTCACCGGCAGGACAGACCCAGCAGAGGGGCTGGCACAGTGGTATACAGTCGGGAGGGAGTTACCCTGGGAGTCCTCAACATTGAGTCTGGACCCCATGAAGTCTTGTGGCTTCAGGTTAAACATGGGCAATGAAACCTCCTGCTGATTACCACGTACCGGCCACCATCAGCTGATGAATCAGTTCTCCTCCATGTTGAACACCACTTGGAGGAAGCACTGAGGGTGGCAAGGGCACAGAATATACTCTGGGTGGGGACTTCACTGTCCATCACCAAGAGTGGCTCGGTAACACCACCACAGACCCAGCTGGCCGGGTCCTAAAGGACAGAGCTGCTAGACTGGGACTGCAGCAGGTGGTGAGGAACCAACAAGAGGGAAAAACATACTTGACCTCATCCTCACCAATCTGCCTGCTGGGGACACATCTGTCCCTGACAGTATCGGTAGAAATGACCACCGCACTGTCCTTGTCGAGCCAAAATCCCGTCTTCACATTGAGGACACCCTCCATCGTGTTGTGTGGCACTAGCACCGTGCTAAATGGGACAGACTTCGAACAGATGTAGCAACTCAAGACGGGGCATCCACGAGCCACTGTGGACATCAGCAGCAGCAGAATTGTGTTCAACCACAATCTGTAACCTCATGGCCCGACATATCCCCCACTCCACCATTACCACCCAGCCAGGGGATCAGCCCCGGTTCAATGAAGAGTGCAGGAGAGCATGCCAGGAGCAACATCAGGCAGACTGAAAAATGAGGTGTCGCCCTGGTGAAGCTACAACACAGGACCACTTGTGTGACAAACGCAGAAGCAGCAAGTACCAGACAGAGCTAAGCGATTCCACAATGCACGCACCAGATCTAAGCTCTGCCATGCTGCCACATCCAGCTGTCAATGGTGATGGACAATTGAACAACTCACTGGAGGAGGAGGCTCCACAAATATCCTCCATCCTCAATGATGGAGGAGCCCAGCACATCTGTGCAAAAGACCAGGTTGAGGCATTCGCAACAATCTTCAGCCAGAAATGCCGAGTGAATGATCCATCTCGGTCTCCTCCGGAGGTCCCCTGCATCACAGGTGTCCGTCTTCAGCCAATACGATTCACTCCACGTGATATCAGGAAACGGCTGAAGACACTGGACACTGCAAAGGCTCTGGGCCCTGACAATATCCCGGCAATAGTACTGAAGGCTTGTGCTCCAGAACTTGCTGCACCCCTAGCCAAGCTGTTCCAGTACAGCTACAACACTGGCATCTACCCGGCAATGTGGAAAATTGCCCAGGTGTGTCCTGTGCACAAGAAACAGGATAAATCCAACCCAGCCAATTATCGTCCCATCAGTCTGCTCTCCATCATCAGCAAAGTGATGGAAGGAGTCATCAACAGCACTATCAAGAGGCACTTACTCAGCAATAACCTGCTCACGGACGCTCAGTTTGGATTCCACCAGGGTTACTCAGCTCCTGACCTCATTACAGCCTTGGTTCGAACATGGACAAAAGAGCTGAATACCAGAGGTGAGGTGAGAGTGACTGCCCTCGACACCAAGGCAGCATTTGGCCGAGTGTGGCGTCATGGAGCCTGAGCTTGATGTAGGAGCGGTTTCAAGACCTGTGTATTGAGTCAGCTTCCACGTGGGGATATTCTCTGTGGCTCAGCTCAGTACAAAGAGGAACAAACACGACAACCTGGACAAGATGGCTATTTAATCAAGCTTGTTACGTGTACATGGAGAACAGACTGGATATTGGCCAAGACCTGTTCTACCAACCAAAGAGCAGAACACAGTCCTTCTACAACATTCAAAAATCAATAGCCCACCCCACTTGGACGCAATCCAATCCCTGAAGCTGCTACTTTTAAACTTATCCAATAGAATTGCAAGCAATGTTTAAACTTCACCCAATGGAATTGCAAGCAGCACATGTTTGATCCACATCCTGACAACTGTGTACAATCCCAGCAGCCTGTGCACAATCCCAGCAGCCTGTGCACAATCCCAGCAGCCTGTGCACAATCCCAGCAGCCTGTGCACAATCCCAGCAGCCTGTGCACAATCCCAGCAGCCTGTGTACAATCCCAGCAGCCTGTGTACAATCCCGGCAGCCTGTGTACAATCCCAGCAGCCTGTGTACAATCACAGCAGCCTGTGTACAATCCCGGCAGCCTGTGTACAATCCCAGTAGCCTGTGTACAATCCCAGCAGCCTGTGTACAATCCCGGCAGCTTGTGTACAATCCCAGTAGCCTGTGTACAATCCCGGCAGCCTGTGTACAATCCCGGCAGCCTGTGTACAATCCCAGCAGCCTGTGTACAATCCCGGCAGCCTGTGTACAATCCCAGCAGCCTGTGTACAATCCCAGCAGCCTGTGTACAATCCCGGCAGCCTGTGTACAATCCCAGTAGCCTGTGTACAATCCCAGCAGCCTGTGTACAATCCCGGCAGCCTGTGTACAATCCCAGCAGCCTGTGTACAATCCCAGCAGCCTGTGTACAATCCCAGCAGCCTGTGTACAATCCCAGCAGCCTGTGCTGACTGTGAGAAACAGAACAACAGAACCAGCACCCTGAATTGTTTCACAGATACAGGGTGTCACAAGTACTGTCCCTTTGGTCAAATGAACTATCCTAAATCACATTTGAGTACTTATTACTGCTATGTCCTAAAATTACATGTTTAATGGTTAATAATGATTACTCAGTTCTATAATTAATCTCAATTCTTAACAAAATATCTCATGTAAAACTACTCTAGTGGCATGCTAACAATTCAGCTTTAAGAGGTATCATCGCTGAACCCCCCCCCTTCAAGCTAAACTGGAGTCAATGAGAATTAGGGAATTAGAGACCAGACCCAATAAGATGTCTGGGCAGGATCTGCTACCACCTCTGACATGCCCAGGTCCAGGGGGCAATCGCTAGCAAGCATGTCACCCAAGTGCCTATTTGACATGGGTGCCCTTCATCAAAAGGACATGGCTCCACTCCCTGAATGTGCAGTTGATGTGCGACCATCAATTGCACATCATGCACGTTGCACCCAATACCCTGGGTGTGAACGACTCATACATCCTGGCCACTCAGCAGTGTCCAGCACCTTCGAGGCTCTGCCTTGGGTGAGGGGTTAGCTATTGGGCGACAAGGTTTACGCGCTGAGATCATAGCTAATGATGCCTGAGTGGAGGCTTGAAACTGAGGCGAAGAACTGCTATAATGATAATCACAAAGCAACCAGGAGCGTCAATGAGCGACAATGAGCGAGGCATCAGCAACCTCAAGGTGCGCCTCCGATGCCTGGTCTGCTCTGCTGGGGCTCTTCACTACAGCCGCGAGAGGGCCTCGAGCATCGTGGTGGCCTGCTGCGTCCTGCACAACAGCGTGGGGCAGGGAGACAACATGCTGGAGGAGGAGGAAAAACGACAGGCCTCATCTGACGAGGGTGTCCAGGAAGAATGACCCACAAGAGGAAGCATCGTCTCCATGTCTACCTCATCCAGACCTTTTAACATCTGTACACCTCGATTAGATCTTCCCTCATTCGACTAAACTCTCCTGAATTTGGCCTAATCTGTTCAATCTCTCCTCATATGACAAACACCTCATCTCCTCTGAACTGCCTCCAATGCCACTACACTTTTCATCAAGTAAGGGGACCAAAACTGCACAATACTCCAGGACTTCCGACTTCAAACTCCCCCCAGTAAATCTCCCTTCACCCGAGACCCTCAACCCTTCCCTCCCCCTCAGTCCATCCACCATCCCCCTCCCTCAGTCCCTACACCCCTCCCCTCTCCCTCAGTCCCTCCATCCCTCCACTCTCCCTCAGGCCCTCCACCCCTCCCCTTTCCCTCAGTCCCTCCACCCCTCCCCTCTTCCACAGTCCCTCCACCCCTCCCCTCAGTCCATCCCCCCTTCCCTCCCCCTCAGTCCATCCCCCTTCCCTCCCCCTCAGTCAATTCCCCCTTCCCTCCCACTCAGTCCCTCCACCCCTCCTCCCTCCCTCAGTCCCTCCACCCCTCCCCTCCCCCTCAGTCCCTCCAGCCCTCCCCTCCCCCTCAGTCCATCCCCCCTTCCATCTCCCTCAGTCCATCCCCCCTTCCCTCCCCCTTAGTCCCTCCACCCCTCCACTCTCCCTCAGTCCCTCCACCACCCCTCCCCCTCAGTCCTTCCACCCCTCCCCTCAGTCCATCCGCCTTCCCTCCCCCTTAGTCCCTCCACCCCTCCACTCTCCCTCAGGCCCTCCACCCCTCCCCTTTCCCTGAGTCCCTCCACCCCTCCCCTCTCCCACAGTCCCTCCACCCCTCCCCTCAGTCCATCCCCCCTTCCCTCCCCCTCAGTCAATTCCCCCTTCCCTCCCACTCAGTCCCTCCACCCCTCCTCCCTCCCTCAGTCCCTCCACCCCTCCCCTCCCCCTCAGTCCTCCAGCCCTCCCCTCCCCCTCAGTCCATCCCCCCTTCCCTCCCCCTTAGTCCCTCCTCCCCTCCACTCTCCCTCAGTCCCTCCACCCCTCCCCTTTCCCTCAGTCCCTCCACCCCTCCCCCTCCCTCAGTACATCCACCCCTCCCCCTCCCTCAGTCCCTCCACCCCTCCCCTCTCCCTCAGTCCCTCCATCCCTTCGCTCCCCCTCAGTCCATCCACCCTCCGCTCTCCCTCAGTCCCTCCACCCCTCCGCCCTCCCACAGCCCATCCCCCATTCCCTCCCCCTCAGTCCCTCCACCCCTCCCCTCTCCCTCAGTCCCTCCACCCCTCCCCTCCCCATCAGTCCATCCCCCCTTCCCTCCCCCTCAGTCCCTCCACCCCTCCCCTCCCTCAGTACATCCACTGCTCCCCCTCCCTCAGTACATCCACCCCTCCCCCTCCCTCAGTCCCTCCACCCCTCCCCTCTCCCTCAGTCCCTCCATCCCTCCCCTCTCCCTCAGTCCCTCCATCCCTTCGCTCCCCCTCAGTCCATCCACCCTCCGCTCTCCCTCAGTCCCTCCACCCCTCCGCCCTCCCTCAGTATACCCACTCCTCCCTTCTCCCTCAGTCCCTCCCCCCTCCCCTCCCCCTCAGTCCCTCCACTCTTCCCCTCCCCATCAGTCCATCCCCCCTTCCCTCCCCCTCAGTCCCTCCACCCCTCCCCTCCCTCAGTACATCCACTCCTCCCCCTCCCTCAGTCCCTCCACCCCTCCCCTCTCCCTCAGCCCCTCCACCCCTACCCTCTCCCTCAGTCCCTCCACCCCTCCCCTCCCTCAGTACATCCACTCCTCCCCCTCCCTCAGTCCCTCCACCCCTCCCCTCTCCCTCAGTCCCTCCACCCCTACCCTCTCCCTCAGTCCCTCCACCCTCCCCTCTCCTTCAGTCCCTCCACCCCTCCGCCCTCCCTCAGTCCATCCACCCCTCCCCTCTCCCTCAGTCCATCCCCCCCTTCTCTGCCCCTCAGTCCCTCCACTCCTCCCCTCTCCCTCAGTCCCTCCACCCCTTCCCTCCCCCTCAGTCCATTCACCCTCCCCTCTCCCTCAGTCCCTCCACCCCTCCGCCCTCCCTCAGTCCATCCACCCCTTCCCTCTCCCTCAGTCCATCCACCCCTCCCATCCCCCTCAGTCCCTCCACCCCGCCCCTCTCCCTCAGTCCCTCCACCCCTCCCCTCTCCCTCAGTCCCTCCATCCCTCCCCTCTCCCTCAGTCCCTCCCCTCCTCCCTTCTCCCTCAGTCCATCTGCTCTCCCCTCTCCCTCAGTCCCTCCAACCCTCCCCTCTCCCTCAGTACATCCACCCCTCCTCTCTCCCTCAGTCCCTCCACCCCTCCCCTCTCCCTCAGTCCATCCACCCTCCCCTCTCCCTCACTCTATCCCCCCTCCCCTCTCCCTCAGTCCATCCCCCCTCCCCTCTCCCTCAGTCCCACCACCCCTCCCTTCTCCCTCAGTCCATCCACACCTCCCCTCTCCCTCAGTCCATCCCCCCTTCCCTCCCCCTCAGTCCCACCACCCCTTCCCTCTCCCTCACTCCATCCCCCCCTCTCCCTCAGTCCATCCCCCTTCCCTCCCCCTCAGACGCTCCACCCCTTCCCTCCCCCTCAGCCACTCCACCCCTCCCCTCTCCCTCAGTCCCTCCACCCCTCCCCTCTCCCTCAGTCCCTCCACCCCTTCCTTCCCCCTCAATCCCTGCACCCCACCCCTCTCCCTCAGTCCATCCCACTTCCCTCCACCTCAGTCCCTCCAACCCATCACTCCCCCTCAGTCCCTTCACCCCTCCCCGCTCCCTCAGTCCATCCACCCCTCCACTTTCCCTCAGTCCCTCCAACCCTCCCCTCTCCCTCAGTCCCTCCACCCCTACCCTCTCCCTCAGTCCCTCCACCCCTCCCCTCTCCCTCAGTCCAGCAACCCCACCCCTCTCCTTCAGTCCCTCCACCCCTCCGCCCTCCCTCAGTCCATCCACCCCTCCCCTCTCCCTCAGTCCATCCCCCCCTTCTCTGCCCCTCAGTCCCTCCACTCCTCCCCTCTCCCTCAGTCCCTCCACCCCTTCCCTCCCCCTCAGTCCATTCACCCACCCCTCTCCTTCAGTCCCTCCACCCCTCCGCCCTCCCTCAGTCCATCCACCCCTTCCCTCTCCCTCAGTCCATCCACCGCTCCCATCCCCCTCAGTCCCTCCACCCCGCCCCTCTCCCTCTGTCCCTCCACCCCTCCCCTCTCCCTCAGTCCCTCCACCCCTCCCCTCTCCCTCAGTCCCTCCACTCCTCCCTTCTCCCTCAGTCCATCTACTCTCCCCTCTCCCTCAGTCCCTCCAACCCTCCCCTCTCCCCCAGTACATCCACCCCTCCTCTATCCCTCAGTCCCTCCACCCCTCCCCTCTCCCTCAGTCCATCCACCCTCCCCTCTCCCTCACTCTATCCCCCCTCCCCTCTCCCTCAGTCCATCCCCCCTCCCCTCTCCCTCAGTCCATCCACCCTCCCCTCTCCCTCAGTCCATCCCCCCTTCCCTCCCCCTCAGTCCCTCCACCCCTTCCCTCTCCCTCACTCCATCCCCCCCTCTCCCTCAGTCCATCCCCTTCCCTCCCCCTCAGCCGCTCCACCCCTCCCTCCCCCTCAGTCACTCCACCCCTCCCCTCTCCCTCAGTCCCTCCACCCCTCCCCTCTCCCTCAGTCCCTCCACCCCTTCCCTCCCCCTCAATCCCTGCACCCCACCCCTCTCCCTCAGTCCATCCCCTTCCCTCCACCTCAGTCCCTCCACCCCATTACTCCCCCTCAGTCCCTCCACCCCTCCCCTCTCCCTCAGTCCATCCACCCCTCCACTTTCCCTCAGTCCCTCCACCCCTCCCCTCTCCCTCAGTCCCTCCACCCCTACCCTCTCCCTCAGTCCCTCCACCCCTCCCCTCTCCCTCAGTCCAGCCACCCCATCCCTCTCCTTCAGTCCCTCCACCCCTCCGCCCTCCCTCAGTCCATCCACCCCTCCCCTCTACCTCAGTCCATCCCCCCCTTCTCTGCCCCTCCGTCCCTCCACCCCACCCCTCTCCCTCAGTCCCTCCACCCCTTCCCTCCCCCTCAGTCCATTCACCCTCCCCTCCCCCTCAGTCCATCCACCCTCCGCCCTCCCTCAGTCCATCCACCCCTTCCCTCTCCCTCAGTCCATCCACCCCTCCCATCCCCCTCAGTCCCTCCATCCCTCCCCTCTCCCTCAGTCCCTCCACTCCTCCCTTCTCCCTCAGTCCATCTACTCTCCCCTCTCCCTCAGTCCCTCCAACCCTCACCTCTCCCTCAGTCCATCCACCCCTCCCCTCTCCCTCAGTCCATCCCCCCCTTCTCTGCCCCTCAGTCCCTCCACTCCTCCCCTCTCCCTCAGTCCCTCCACCCCTTCCCTCCCCCTCAGTCCATTCACCCACCCCTCTCCTTCAGTCCCTCCACCCCTCCGCCCTCCCTCAGTCCATCCACCCCTTCCCTCTCCCTCAGTCCATCCACCGCTCCCATCCCCCTCAGTCCCTCCACCCCGCCCCTCTCCCTCTGTCCCTCCACCCCTCCCCTCTCCCTCAGTCCCTCCACCCCTCCCCTCTCCCTCAGTCCCTCCACTCCTCCCTTCTCCCTCAGTCCATCTACTCTCCCCTCTCCCTCAGTCCCTCCAACCCTCCCCTCTCCCTCAGTACATCCACCCCTCCTCTATCCCTCAGTCCCTCCACCCCTCCCCTCTCCCTCAGTCCATCCACCCTCCCCTCTCCCTCACTCTATCCCCCCTCCCCTCTCCCTCAGTCCATCCCCCCTCCCCTCTCCCTCAGTCCCTCCACCCCTCCCCTCTCCCTCAGTCCATCCACCCTCCCCTCTCCCTCAGTCCCTCCACTCCTCCCTTCTCCCTCAGTCCATCTACTCTCCCCTCTCCCTCAGTCCCTCCAACCCTCCCCTCTCCCCCAGTACATCCACCCCTCCTCTATCCCTCAGTCCCTCCACCCCTCCCCTCTCCCTCAGTCCATCCACCCTCCCCTCTCCCTCACTCTATCCCCCCTCCCCTCTCCCTCAGTCCATCCCCCCTCCCCTCTCCCTCAGTCCATCCACCCTCCCCTCTCCCTCAGTCCATCCCCCCTTCCCTCCCCCTCAGTCCCTCCACCCCTTCCCTCTCCCTCACTCCATCCCCCCCTCTCCCTCAGTCCATCCCCTTCCCTCCCCCTCAGCCGCTCCACCCCTCCCTCCCCCTCAGTCACTCCACCCCTCCCCTCTCCCTCAGTCCCTCCACCCCTCCCCTCTCCCTCAGTCCCTCCACCCCTTCCCTCCCCCTCAATCCCTGCACCCCACCCCTCTCCCTCAGTCCATCCCCTTCCCTCCACCTCAGTCCCTCCACCCCATTACTCCCCCTCAGTCCCTCCACCCCTCCCCTCTCCCTCAGTCCATCCACCCCTCCACTTTCCCTCAGTCCCTCCACCCCTCCCCTCTCCCTCAGTCCCTCCACCCCTACCCTCTCCCTCAGTCCCTCCACCCCTCCCCTCTCCCTCAGTCCAGCCACCCCATCCCTCTCCTTCAGTCCCTCCACCCCTCCGCCCTCCCTCAGTCCATCCACCCCTCCCCTCTACCTCAGTCCATCCCCCCCTTCTCTGCCCCTCCGTCCCTCCACCCCACCCCTCTCCCTCAGTCCCTCCACCCCTTCCCTCCCCCTCAGTCCATTCACCCTCCCCTCCCCCTCAGTCCATCCACCCTCCGCCCTCCCTCAGTCCATCCACCCCTTCCCTCTCCCTCAGTCCATCCACCCCTCCCATCCCCCTCAGTCCCTCCATCCCTCCCCTCTCCCTCAGTCCCTCCACTCCTCCCTTCTCCCTCAGTCCATCTACTCTCCCCTCTCCCTCAGTCCCTCCAGCCCTCACCTCTCCCTCAGTCCATCCACCCCTCCCCTCTCCCTCAGTCCATCCCCCCCTTCTCTGCCCCTCAGTCCCTCCACTCCTCCCCTCTCCCTCAGTCCCTCCACCCCTTCCCTCCCCCTCAGTCCATTCACCCACCCCTCTCCTTCAGTCCCTCCACCCCTCCGCCCTCCCTCAGTCCATCCACCCCTTCCCTCTCCCTCAGTCCATCCACCGCTCCCATCCCCCTCAGTCCCTCCACCCCGCCCCTCTCCCTCTGTCCCTCCACCCCTCCCCTCTCCCTCAGTCCCTCCACCCCTCCCCTCTCCCTCAGTCCCTCCACTCCTCCCTTCTCCCTCAGTCCATCTACTCTCCCCTCTCCCTCAGTCCCTCCAACCCTCCCCTCTCCCTCAGTACATCCACCCCTCCTCTATCCCTCAGTCCCTCCACCCCTCCCCTCTCCCTCAGTCCATCCACCCTCCCCTCTCCCTCACTCTATCCCCCCTCCCCTCTCCCTCAGTCCATCCCCCCTCCCCTCTCCCTCAGTCCCTCCACCCCTCCCCTCTCCCTCAGTCCATCCACCCTCCCCTCTCCCTCAGTCCATCCCCCCTTCCCTCCCCCTCAGTCCCTCCACCCCTTCCCTCTCCCTCACTCCATCCCCCCCTCTCCCTCAGTCCATCCCCTTCCCTCCCCCTCAGCCGCTCCACCCCTCCCTCCCCCTCAGTCACTCCACCCCTCCCCTCTCCCTCAGTCCCTCCACCCCTCCCCTCTCCCTCAGTCCCTCCACCCCTTCCCTCCCCCTCAATCCCTGCACCCCACCCCTCTCACTCAGTCCATCCCCTTCCCTCCACCTCAGTCCCTCCACCCCATTACTCCCCCTCAGTCCCTCCACCCCTCCCCTCTCCCTCAGTCCATCCACCCCTCCACTTTCCCTCAGTCCCTCCACCCCTCCCCTCTCCCTCAGTCCCTCCACCCCTACCCTCTCCCTCAGTCCCTCCACCCCTCCCCTCTCCCTCAGTCCATCCACCCTCCCCTCTCCCTCACTCTATCCCCCCTCCCCTCTCCCTCAGTCCATCCCCCCTCCCCTCTCCCTCAGTCCATCCACCCTCCCCTCTCCCTCAGTCCATCCCCCCTTCCCTCCCCCTCAGTCCCTCCACCCCTTCCCTCTCCCTCACTCCATCCCCCCCTCTCCCTCAGTCCATCCCCTTCCCTCCCCCTCAGCCGCTCCACCCCTCCCTCCCCCTCAGTCACTCCACCCCTCCCCTCTCCCTCAGTCCCTCCACCCCTCCCCTCTCCCTCAGTCCCTCCACCCCTTCCCTCCCCCTCAATCCCTGCACCCCACCCCTCTCCCTCAGTCCATCCCCTTCCCTCCACCTCAGTCCCTCCACCCCATTACTCCCCCTCAGTCCCTCCACCCCTCCCCTCTCCCTCAGTCCATCCACCCCTCCACTTTCCCTCAGTCCCTCCACCCCTCCCCTCTCCCTCAGTCCCTCCACCCCTACCCTCTCCCTCAGTCCCTCCACCCCTCCCCTCTCCCTCAGTCCAGCCACCCCATCCCTCTCCTTCAGTCCCTCCACCCCTCCGCCCTCCCTCAGTCCATCCACCCCTCCCCTCTACCTCAGTCCATCCCCCCCTTCTCTGCCCCTCCGTCCCTCCACCCCACCCCTCTCCCTCAGTCCCTCCACCCCTTCCCTCCCCCTCAGTCCATTCACCCTCCCCTCCCCCTCAGTCCATCCACCCTCCGCCCTCCCTCAGTCCATCCACCCCTTCCCTCTCCCTCAGTCCATCCACCCCTCCCATCCCCCTCAGTCCCTCCATCCCTCCCCTCTCCCTCAGTCCCTCCACTCCTCCCTTCTCCCTCAGTCCATCTACTCTCCCCTCTCCCTCAGTCCCTCCAACCCTCACCTCTCCCTCAGTCCATCCACCCCTCCCCTCTCCCTCAGTCCATCCCCCCCTTCTCTGCCCCTCAGTCCCTCCACTCCTCCCCTCTCCCTCAGTCCCTCCACCCCTTCCCTCCCCCTCAGTCCATTCACCCACCCCTCTCCTTCAGTCCCTCCACCCCTCCGCCCTCCCTCAGTCCATCCACCCCTTCCCTCTCCCTCAGTCCATCCACCGCTCCCATCCCCCTCAGTCCCTCCACCCCGCCCCTCTCCCTCTGTCCCTCCACCCCTCCCCTCTCCCTCAGTCCCTCCACCCCTCCCCTCTCCCTCAGTCCCTCCACTCCTCCCTTCTCCCTCAGTCCATCTACTCTCCCCTCTCCCTCAGTCCCTCCAACCCTCCCCTCTCCCTCAGTACATCCACCCCTCCTCTATCCCTCAGTCCCTCCACCCCTCCCCTCTCCCTCAGTCCATCCACCCTCCCCTCTCCCTCACTCTATCCCCCCTCCCCTCTCCCTCAGTCCATCCCCCCTCCCCTCTCCCTCAGTCCCTCCACCCCTCCCCTCTCCCTCAGTCCATCCACCCTCCCCTCTCCCTCAGTCCCTCCACTCCTCCCTTCTCCCTCAGTCCATCTACTCTCCCCTCTCCCTCAGTCCCTCCAACCCTCCCCTCTCCCCCAGTACATCCACCCCTCCTCTATCCCTCAGTCCCTCCACCCCTCCCCTCTCCCTCAGTCCATCCACCCTCCCCTCTCCCTCACTCTATCCCCCCTCCCCTCTCCCTCAGTCCATCCCCCCTCCCCTCTCCCTCAGTCCATCCACCCTCCCCTCTCCCTCAGTCCATCCCCCCTTCCCTCCCCCTCAGTCCCTCCACCCCTTCCCTCTCCCTCACTCCATCCCCCCCTCTCCCTCAGTCCATCCCCTTCCCTCCCCCTCAGCCGCTCCACCCCTCCCTCCCCCTCAGTCACTCCACCCCTCCCCTCTCCCTCAGTCCCTCCACCCCTCCCCTCTCCCTCAGTCCCTCCACCCCTTCCCTCCCCCTCAATCCCTGCACCCCACCCCTCTCCCTCAGTCCATCCCCTTCCCTCCACCTCAGTCCCTCCACCCCATTACTCCCCCTCAGTCCCTCCACCCCTCCCCTCTCCCTCAGTCCATCCACCCCTCCACTTTCCCTCAGTCCCTCCACCCCTCCCCTCTCCCTCAGTCCCTCCACCCCTACCCTCTCCCTCAGTCCCTCCACCCCTCCCCTCTCCCTCAGTCCAGCCACCCCATCCCTCTCCTTCAGTCCCTCCACCCCTCCGCCCTCCCTCAGTCCATCCACCCCTCCCCTCTACCTCAGTCCATCCCCCCCTTCTCTGCCCCTCCGTCCCTCCACCCCACCCCTCTCCCTCAGTCCCTCCACCCCTTCCCTCCCCCTCAGTCCATTCACCCTCCCCTCCCCCTCAGTCCATCCACCCTCCGCCCTCCCTCAGTCCATCCACCCCTTCCCTCTCCCTCAGTCCATCCACCCCTCCCATCCCCCTCAGTCCCTCCATCCCTCCCCTCTCCCTCAGTCCCTCCACTCCTCCCTTCTCCCTCAGTCCATCTACTCTCCCCTCTCCCTCAGTCCCTCCAGCCCTCACCTCTCCCTCAGTCCATCCACCCCTCCCCTCTCCCTCAGTCCATCCCCCCCTTCTCTGCCCCTCAGTCCCTCCACTCCTCCCCTCTCCCTCAGTCCCTCCACCCCTTCCCTCCCCCTCAGTCCATTCACCCACCCCTCTCCTTCAGTCCCTCCACCCCTCCGCCCTCCCTCAGTCCATCCACCCCTTCCCTCTCCCTCAGTCCATCCACCGCTCCCATCCCCCTCTGTCCCTCCACCCCGCCCCTCTCCCTCTGTCCCTCCACCCCTCCCCTCTCCCTCAGTCCCTCCACCCCTCCCCTCTCCCTCAGTCCCTCCACTCCTCCCTTCTCCCTCAGTCCATCTACTCTCCCCTCTCCCTCAGTCCCTCCAACCCTCCCCTCTCCCTCAGTACATCCACCCCTCCTCTATCCCTCAGTCCCTCCACCCCTCCCCTCTCCCTCAGTCCATCCACCCTCCCCTCTCCCTCACTCTATCCCCCCTCCCCTCTCCCTCAGTCCATCCCCCCTCCCCTCTCCCTCAGTCCCTCCACCCCTCCCCTCTCCCTCAGTCCATCCACCCTCCCCTCTCCCTCAGTCCATCCCCCCTTCCCTCCCCCTCAGTCCCTCCACCCCTTCCCTCTCCCTCACTCCATCCCCCCCTCTCCCTCAGTCCATCCCCTTCCCTCCCCCTCAGCCGCTCCACCCCTCCCTCCCCCTCAGTCACTCCACCCCTCCCCTCTCCCTCAGTCCCTCCACCCCTCCCCTCTCCCTCAGTCCCTCCACCCCTTCCCTCCCCCTCAATCCCTGCACCCCACCCCTCTCACTCAGTCCATCCCCTTCCCTCCACCTCAGTCCCTCCACCCCATTACTCCCCCTCAGTCCCTCCACCCCTCCCCTCTCCCTCAGTCCATCCACCCCTCCACTTTCCCTCAGTCCCTCCACCCCTCCCCTCTCCCTCAGTCCCTCCACCCCTACCCTCTCCCTCAGTCCCTCCACCCCTCCCCTCTCCCTCAGTCCAGCCACCCCATCCCTCTACCTCAGTCCATCCCCCCCTTCTCTGCCCCTCCGTCCCTCCACCCCACCCCTCTCCCTCAGTCCCTCCACCCCTTCCCTCCCCCTCAGTCCATTCACCCTCCCCTCCCCCTCAGTCCATCCACCCTCCGCCCTCCCTCAGTCCATCCACCCCTTCCCTCTCCCTCAGTCCATCCACCCCTCCCATCCCCCTCAGTCCCTCCATCCCTCCCCTCTCCCTCAGTCCCTCCACTCCTCCCTTCTCCCTCAGTCCATCTACTCTCCCCTCTCCCTCAGTCCCTCCAACCCTCACCTCTCCCTCAGTACATCCACCCCTCCTCTCTCCCTCAGTCCCTCCACCCCTCCCCTCTCCCTCAGTCCATCCACCCTCCCCTCTCGCTCACTCTATCCCCCCTCCCCTCTCCCTCAGTCCATCCCCCCCTCCCCTCTCCCTCAGTCCCTCCACCCCTACCCTCTCCCTCAGTCCCTCCACCCCTCCCCTCCCTCAGTACATCCACTCCTCCCCCTCCCTCAGTCCCTCCACCCCTCCCCTCTCCCTTAGTCCCTCCACCCCTACCCTCTCCCTCAGTCCCTCCACCCTCCCCCTCCTTCAGTCCCTCCACCCCTCCGCCCTCCCTCAGTCCATCCACCCCTCCCCTCTCCCTCAGTCCATCCCCCCCTTCTCTGCCCCTCAGTCCCTCCACTCCTCCCCTCTCCCTCAGTCCCTCCACCCCTTCCCTCCCCCTCAGTCCATTCACCCTCCCCTCTCCCTCAGTCAATTCCCCCTTCCCTCCCACTCAGTCCCTCCACCCCTCCTCCCTCCCTCAGTCCCCCCACCCCTCCCCTCCCCCTCAGTCCTCCAGCCCTCCCCTCCCCCTCAGTCCATCCCCCCTTCCCTCCCCCTTAGTCCCTCCACCCCTCCACTCTCCCTCAGTCCCTCCACCCCTCCCCTTTCCCTCAGTCCCTCCACCCCTCCCCCTCCCTCAGTACATCCACCCCTCCCCCTCCCTCAGTCCCTCCACCCCTCCCCTCTCCCTCAGTCCCTCCATCCCTTCGCTCCCCCTCAGTCCATCCACCCTCCGCTCTCCCTCAGTCCCTCCACCCCTCCGCCCTCCCACAGTCCATCCCCCATTCCCTCCCCCTCAGTCCCTCCACCCCTCCCCTCTCCCTCAGTCCCTCCACCCCTCCCCTCCCCATCAGTCCATCCCCCCTTCCCTCCCCCTCAGTCCCTCCACCCCTCCCCTCCCTCAGTACATCCACTGCTCCCCCTCCCTCAGTACATCCACCCCTCCCCCTCCCTCAGTCCCTCCACCCCTCCCCTCTCCCTCAGTCCCTCCATCCCTCCCCTCTCCCTCAGTCCCTCCATCCCTTCGCTCCCCCTCAGTCCATCCACCCTCCGCTCTCCCTCAGTCCCTCCACCCCTCCGCCCTCCCTCAGTATACCCACTCCTCCCTTCTCCCTCAGTCCCTCCCCCCCTCCCCTCCCCCTCAGTCCCTCCACTCTTCCCCTCCCCATCAGTCCATCCCCCCTTCCCTCCCCCTCAGTCCCTCCACCCCTCCCCTCCCTCAGTACATCCACTCCTCCCCCTCCCTCAGTCCCTCCACCCCTCCCCTCTCCCTCAGTCCCTCCACCCCTACCCTCTCCCTCAGTCCCTCCACCCCTCCCCTCCCTCAGTACATCCACTCCTCCCCCTCCCTCAGTCCCTCCACCCCTCCCCTCTCCCTCAGTCCCTCCACCCCTACCCTCTCCCTCAGTCCCTCCACCCTCCCCTCTCCTTCAGTCCCTCCACCCCTCCGCCCTCCCTCAGTCCATCCACCCCTCCCCTCTCCCTCAGTCCATCCCCCCCTTCTCTGCGCCTCAGTCCCTCCACTCCTCCCTCTCCCTCAGTCCCTCCGCCCCTTCCCTCCCCCTCAGTCCATTCACCCTCCCCTCTCCCTCAGTCCCTCCACCCCTCTGCCCTCCCTCAGTCCATCCACCCCTTCCCCCTCCCTCAGTACATCCACCCCTCCCCCTCCCTCAGTCCCTCCACCCCTCCCCTCTCCCTCAGTCCCTCCATCCCTCCCCTCTCCCTCAGTGCCTCCATCCCTTCGCTCCCCCTCAGTCCATCCACCCTCCGCTCTCCCTCAGTCCCTCCACCCCTCCGCCCTCCCTCAGTATACCCACTCCTCCCTTCTCCCTCAGTCCCTCCCCCCCTCCCCTCCCCCTCAGTCCCTCCACTCTTCCCCTCCCCATCAGTCCATCCCCCCTTCCCTCCCCCTCAGTCCCTCCACCCCTCCCCTCCCTCAGTACATCCACTCCTCCCCCTCCCTCAGTCCCTCCACCCCTCCCCTCTCCCTCAGTCCCTCCACCCCTACCCTCTCCCTCAGTCCCTCCACCCCTCCCCTCCCTCAGTACATCCACTCCTCCCCCTCCCTCAGTCCCTCCACCCCTCCCCTCTCCCTCAGTCCCTCCACCCCTACCCTCTCCCTCAGTCCCTCCACCCTCCCCTCTCCTTCAGTCCCTCCACCCCTCCGCCCTCCCTCAGTCCATCCACCCCTCCCCTCTCCCTCAGTCCATCCGCCCCTTCCCTCCCCCTCAGTCCATTCACCCTCCCCTCTCCCTCAGTCCCTCCACCCCTCCGCCCTCCCTCAGTCCATCCACCCCTTCCCTCTCCCTCAGTCCATCCACCCCTCCCATCCCCCTCAGTCCCTCCACCCCGCCCCTCTCCCTCAGTCCCTCCACCCCTCCCCTCTCCCTCAGTCCCTCCATCCCTCCCCTCTCCCTCAGTCCCTCCCCTCCTCCCTTCTCCCTCAGTCCATCTGCTCTCCCCTCTCCCTCAGTCCACCCAACCCTCCCCTCTCCCTCAGTACATCCACCCCTCCTCTCTCCCTCAGTCCCTCCACCCCTCCCCTCTCCCTCAGTCCATCCACCCTCCCCTCTCCCTCACACTATCCCCCCTCCCCCTCCCTCAGTCCATCCCCCCTCCCCTCTCCCTCAGTCCCTCCACCCCTCCCTTCTCCCTCAGTCCATCCAGCCCTCCCCTCTCCCTCAGTCCATCCCCCCTTCCCTCCCCCTCAGTCCCACCACCCCTTCCCTCTCCCTCACTCCATCCCCCCCTCTCCCTCAGTCCATCCCCCTTCCCTCCCCCTCAGACGCTCCACCCCTTCCCTCCCCCTCAGCCACTCCACCCCTCCCCTCTCCCTCAGTCCCTCCACCCCTCCCCTCTCCCTCAGTCCCTCCACCCCTTCCTTCCCCCTCAATCCCTGCACCCCACCCCTCTCCCTCAGTCCATCCCACTTCCCTCCACCTCAGTCCCTCCAACCCATCACTCCCCCTCAGTCCCTTCACCCCTCCCCTCTCCCTCAGTCCATCCACCCCTCCACTTTCCCTCAGTCCCTCCAACCCTCCCCTCTCCCTCAGTCCCTCCACCCCTCCCCTCTCCCTCAGTCCAGCCACCCCACCCCTCTCCTTCAGTCCCTCCACCCCTCCGCCCTCCCTCAGTCCATCCACCCCTCCCCTCTCCCTCAGTCCATCCCCCCCTTCTCTGCCCCTCAGCCCCTCCACTCCTCCCCTCTCCCTCAGTCCCTCCACCCCTTCCCTCCCCCTCAGTCCATTCACCCTCCCCTCTCCCTCAGTCCATCCACCCTCCCCTCTCCCTCACACTATCCCCCCTCCCCCTCCCTCAGTCCATCCCCCCTCCCCTCTCCCTCAGTCCCTCCACCCCTCCCTTCTCCCTCAGTCCATCCAGCCCTCCCCTCTCCCTCAGTCCATCCCCCCTTCCCTCCCCCTCAGTCCCACCACCCCTTCCCTCTCCCTCACTCCATCCCCCCCTCTCCCTCAGTCCATCCCCCTTCCCTCCCCCTCAGACGCTCCACCCCTTCCCTCCCCCTCAGCCACTCCACCCCTCCCCTCTCCCTCAGTCCCTCCACCCCTCCCCTCTCCCTCAGTCCCTCCACCCCTACCCTCTCCCTCAGTCCCTCCACCCTCCCCTCTCCTTCAGTCCCTCCACCCCTCCGCCCTCCCTCAGTCCATCCACCCCTCCCCTCTCCCTCAGTCCATCCCCCCCTTCTCTGCGCCTCAGTCCCTCCACTCCTCCCTCTCCCTCAGTCCCTCCGCCCCTTCCCTCCCCCTCAGTCCATTCACCCTCCCCTCTCCCTCAGTCCCTCCACCCCTCCGCCCTCCCTCAGTCCATCCACCCCTTCCCTCTCCCTCAGTCCATCCACCCCTCCCATCCCCCTCAGTCCCTCCACCCCGCCCCTCTCCCTCAGTCCCTCCACCCCTCCCCTCTCCCTCAGTCCCTCCATCCCTCCCCTCTCCCTCAGTCCCTCCCCTCCTCCCTTCTCCCTCAGTCCATCTGCTCTCCCCTCTCCCTCAGTCCACCCAACCCTCCCCTCTCCCTCAGTACATCCACCCCTCCTCTCTCCCTCAGTCCCTCCACCCCTCCCCTCTCCCTCAGTCCATCCACCCTCCCCTCTCCCTCACACTATCCCCCCTCCCCCTCCCTCAGTCCATCCCCCCTCCCCTCTCCCTCAGTCCCTCCACCCCTCCCTTCTCCCTCAGTCCATCCAGCCCTCCCCTCTCCCTCAGTCCATCCCCCCTTCCCTCCCCCTCAGTCCCACCACCCCTTCCCTCTCCCTCACTCCATCCCCCCCTCTCCCTCAGTCCATCCCCCTTCCCTCCCCCTCAGACGCTCCACCCCTTCCCTCCCCCTCAGCCACTCCACCCCTCCCCTCTCCCTCAGTCCCTCCACCCCTCCCCTCTCCCTCAGTCCCTCCACCCCTTCCTTCCCCCTCAATCCCTGCACCCCACCCCTCTCCCTCAGTCCATCCCACTTCCCTCCACCTCAGTCCCTCCAACCCATCACTCCCCCTCAGTCCCTTCACCCCTCCCCTCTCCCTCAGTCCATCCACCCCTCCACTTTCCCTCAGTCCCTCCAACCCTCCCCTCTCCCTCAGTCCCTCCACCCCTCCCCTCTCCCTCAGTCCAGCCACCCCACCCCTCTCCTTCAGTCCCTCCACCCCTCCGCCCTCCCTCAGTCCATCCACCCCTCCCCTCTCCCTCAGTCCATCCCCCCCTTCTCTGCCCCTCAGCCCCTCCACTCCTCCCCTCTCCCTCAGTCCCTCCACCCCTTCCCTCCCCCTCAGTCCATTCACCCTCCCCTCTCCTTCAGTCCCTCCACCCCTCCGCCCTCCCTCAGTCCATCCACCCCTTCCCTCTCCCTCAGTCCATCCACCGCTCCCATCCCCCTCAGTCCCTCCACCCCGCCCCTCTCCCTCTGTCCCTCCACCCCTCCCCTCTCCCTCAGTCCCTCCACCCCTCCCCTCTCCCTCAGTCCCTCCACTCCTCCCTTCTCCCTCAGTCCATCTACTCTCCCCTCTCCCTCAGTCCCTCCAACCCTCCCCTCTCCCTCAGTACATCCACCCCTCCTCTCTCCCTCAGTCCCTCCACCCCACCCCTCTCCCTCAGTCCATCCACCCTCCCCTCTCCCTCACTCTATCCCCCCTCCCCTCTCCCTCAGTCCATCCCCCCTCCCCTCTCCCTCAGTCCCTCCACCCCTCCCCTCTCCCTCAGTCCATCCACCCTCCCCTCTCCCTCAGTCCATCCCCCCTTCCCTCCCCCTCAGTCCCTCCACCCCTTCCCTCTCCCTCACTCCATCCCCCCCTCTCCCTCAGTCCATCCCCCTTCCCTCCCCCTCAGCCGCTCCACCCCTCCCTCCCCCTCAGTCACTCCACCCCTCCCCTCCCCTCTCCCTCAGTCCCTCCACCCCTCCCCTCTCCCTCAGTCCCTCCACCCCTTCCCTCCCCCTCAATCCCTGCACCCCACCCCTCTCCCTCAGTCCATCCCCTTCCCTCCACCTCAGTCCCTCCACCCCATTACTCCCCCTCAGTCCCTCCACCCCTCCCCTCTCCCTCAGTCCATCCACCCCTCCACTTTCCCTCAGTCCCTCCACCCCTCCCCTCTCCCTCAGTCCCTCCACCCCTACCCTCTCCCTCAGTCCCTCCACCCCTCCCCTCTCCCTCAGTCCAGCCACCCCATCCCTCTCCTTCAGTCCCTCCACCCCTCCGCCCTCCCTCAGTCCATCCACCCCTCCCCTCTACCTCAGTCCATCCCCCCCTTCTCTGCCCATCCGTCCCTCCACCCCACCCCTCTCCCTCAGTCCCTCCACCCCTTCCCTCCCCCTCAGTCCATTCACCCTCCCCTCCCCCTCAGTCCATCCACCCTCCGCCCTCCCTCAGTCCATCCACCCCTTCCCTCTCCCTCAGTCCATCCACCCCTCCCATCCCCCTCAGTCCCTCCATCCCTCCCCTCTCCCTCAGTCCCTCCACTCCTCCCTTCTCCCTCAGTCCATCTACTCTCCCCTCTCCCTCAGTCCCTCCAACCCTCACCTCTCCCTCAGTCCATCCCCCCTTCCATCCCCCTCAGTCCATCCCCCCTTCCCTCCCCCTTAGTCCCTCCACCCCTCTCCCTCAGTCCCTCCACCACCCCTCCCCCTCAGTCCTTCCACCCCTCCCCTCAGTCCATCCCCCCTTCCCTCCCCCTTAGTCCCTCCACCCCTCCACTCTCCCTCAGGCCCTCCACCCCTCCCCTTTCCCTGAGTCCCTCCACCCCTCCCCTCTCCCACAGTCCCTCCACCCCTCCCCTCAGTCCATCACCCCTTCCCTCCCCCTCAGTCAATTCCCCCTTCCCTCCCACTCAGTCCCTCCACCCCTCCTCCCTCCCTCAGTCCCTCCACCCCTCCCCTCCCCCTCAGTCCTCCAGCCCTCCCCTCCCCCTCAGTCCATCCCCCCTTCCCTCCCCCTTAGTCCCTCCACCCCTCCACTCTCCCTCAGTCCCTCCACCCCTCCCCTTTCCCTCAGTCCCTCCACCCCTCCCCCTCCCTCAGTACATCCACCCCTCCCCCTCCCTCAGTCCCTCCACCCCTCCCCTCTCCCTCAGTCCCTCCATCCCTTCGCTCCCCCTCAGTCCATCCACCCTCCGCTCTCCCTCAGTCCCTCCACCCCTCCGCCCTCCCACAGTCCATCCCCCATTCCCTCCCCCTCAGTCCCTCCACCCCTCCCCTCTCCCTCAGTCCCTCCACCCCTCCCCTCCCCATCAGTCCATCCCCCCTTCCCTCCCCCTCAGTCCCTCCACCCCTCCCCTCCCTCAGTACATCCACTGCTCCCCCTCCCTCAGTACATCCACCCCTCCCCCTCCCTCAGTCCCTCCACCCCTCCCCTCTCCCTCAGTCCCTCCATCCCTCCCCTCTCCCTCAGTCCCTCCATCCCTTCGCTCCCCCTCAGTCCATCCACCCTCCGCTCTCCCTCAGTCCCTCCACCCCTCCGCCCTCCCTCAGTATACCCACTCCTCCCTTCTCCCTCAGTCCCTCCCCCCCTCCCCTCCCCCTCAGTCCCTCCACTCTTCCCCTCCCCATCAGTCCATCCCCCCTTCCCTCCCCCTCAGTCCCTCCACCCCTCCCCTCCGTCAGTACATCCACTCCTCCCCCTCCCTCAGTCCCTCCACCCCTCCCTCTCCCTCAGTCCCTCCACCCCTACCCTCTCCCTCAGTCCCTCCACCCCTCCCCTCCCTCAGTACATCCACTCCTCCCCCTCCCTCAGTCCCTCCACCCCTCCCCTCTCCCTCAGTCCCTCCACCCCTACCCTCTCCCTCAGTCCCTCCACCCTCCCCTCTCCTTCAGTCCCTCCACCCCTCCGCCCTCCCTCAGTCCATCCACCCCTCCCCTCTCCCTCAGTCCATCCCCCCCTTCTCTGCCCCTCAGTCCCTCCACTCCTCCCTCTCCCTCAGTCCCTCCACCCCTTCCCTCCCCCTCAGTCCATTCACCCTCCCCTCTCCCTCAGTCCCTCCACCCCTCCGCCCTCCCTCAGTCCATCCACCCCTCCCATCCCCCTCAGTCCCTCCACCCCGCCCCTCTCCCTCAGTCCCTCCACCCCTCCCCTCTCCCTCAGTCCCTCCATCCCTCGCCTCTCCCTCAGTCCCTCCCCTCCTCCCTTCTCCCTCAGTCCATCTGCTCTCCCCTCTCCCTCAGTCCCTCCAACCCTCCCCACTCCCTCAGTACATCCACCCCTCCGCCCTCCCTCAGTCCATCCACCCCTCCCCTCTCCCTCAGTCCATCCCCCCCTTCTCTGCCCCTCAGTCCCTCCACTCCTCCCTCTCCCTCAGTCCCTCCACCCCTTCCCTCCCCCTCAGTCCATTCACCCTCCCCTCTCCCTCAGTCCCTCCACCCCTCCGCCCTCCCTCAGTCCATCCACCCCTTCCCTCTCCCTCTGTCCATCCACCCCTCCCATCCCCCTCAGTCCCTCCACCCCGCCCCTCTCCCTCAGTCCCTCCACCCCTCCCCTCTCCCTCAGTCCCTCCATCCCTCCCCTCTCTCTCAGTCCCTCCCCTCCTCCCTTCTCCCTCAGTCCATCTGCTCTCCCCTCTCCCTCAGTCGCTCCAACCCTCCCCTCTCCCTCAGTACATCCACCCCTCCTCTCTCCCTCAGTCCCTCCACCCCTCCCCTCTCCCTCAGTCCATCCACCCTCCCCTCTCCCTCACTCTATCCCCCCTCCCCTCTCCCTCAGTCCATCCCCCCTCCCCTCTCCCTCAGTCCCTCCACCCCTCCCTTCTCCCTCAGTCCATCCACCCCTCCCCTCTCCCTCAGTCCATCCCCCCTTCCCTCCCCCTCAGTCCCACCACCCCTTCCCTCTCCCTCACTCCATCCCCCCCTCTCCCTCAGTCCATCCCCCTTCCCTCCCCCTCAGACGCTCCACCCCTCCCCTCTCCCTCAGTCCCTCCACCCCTCCCCTCTCCCTCAGTCCCTCCACCCCTTCCTTCCCCCTCAATCCCTGCACCCCACCCCTCTCCCTCAGTCCATCCCACTTCCCTCCACCTCAGTCCCTCCAACCCATCACTCCCCCTCAGTCCCTTCACCCCTCCCCTCTCCCTCAGTCCATCCACCCCTCCACTTTCCCTCAGTCCCTCCAACCCTCCCCTCTCCCTCAGTCCCTCCACCCCTACCCTCTCCCTCAGTCCCTCCACCCCTCCCCTCTCCCTCAGTCCAGCCACCCCACCTCTCTCCTTCAGTCCCTCCACCCCTCCGCCCTCCCTCAGTCCATCCACCCCTCCCCTCTCCCTCAGTCCATCCCCCCCTTCTCTGCCCCTCAGTCCCTCCACTCCTCCCCTCTCCCTCAGTCCCTCCACCCCTTCCCTCCCCCTCAGTCCATTCACCCTGCCCTCTCCTTCAGTCCCTCCACCCCTCCGCCCTCCCTCAGTCCATCCACCCCTTCCCTCTCCCTCAGTCCATCCACCGCTCCCATCCCCCTCAGTCCCTCCACCCCGCCCCTCTCCCTCTGTCCCTCCACCCCTCCCCTCTCCCTCAGTCCCTCCACCCCTCCCCTCTCCCTCAGTCCCTCCACTCCTCCCTTCTCCCTCAGTCCATCTACTCTCCCCTCTCCCTCAGTCCCTCCAACCCTCCCCTCTCCCTCAGTACATCCACCCCTCCTCTCTCCCTCAGTCCCTCCACCCCTCCCCTCTCCCTCAGTCCATCCACCCTCCCCTCTCCCTCACTCTATCCCCCCTCCCCTCTCCCTCAGTCCATCCCCCCTCCCCTCTCCCTCAGTCCCTCCACCCCTCCCCTCTCCCTCAGTCCATCCACCCTCCCCTCTCCCTCAGTCCATCCCCCCTTCCCTCCCCCTCAGTCCCTCCACCCCTTCCCTCTCCCTCACTCCATTCCCCCCTCTCCCTCAGTCCATCCCCCTTCCCTCCCCCTCAGCCGCTCCACCCCTCCCTCCCCCTCAGTCACTCCACCCCTCCCCTCTCCCTCAGTCCCTCCACCCCTCCCCTCTCCCTCAGTCCCTCCACCCCTTCCCTCCCCCTCAATCCCTGCACCCCACCCCTCTCCCTCAGTCCATCCCCTTCCCTCCACCTCAGTTCCTCCACCCCATTACTCCCCCTCAGTCCCTCCACCCCTCCCCTCTCCCTCAGTCCATCCACCCCTCCACTTTCCCTCAGTCACTCCACCCCTCCCCTCTCCCTCAGTCCCTCCACCCCTACCCTCTCCCTCAGTCCCTCCACCCCTCCCCTCTCCCTCAGTCCAGCCACCCCATCCCTCTCCTTCAGTCCCTCCACCCCTCTGCCCTCCCTCAGTCCATCCACCCCTCCCCTCTACCTCAGTCCATCCCCCCCTTCTCTGCCCCTCCGTCCCTCCACCCCACCCCTCTCCCTCAGTCCCTCCACCCCTTCCCTCCCCATCAGTCCATTCACCCTCCCCTCCCCCTCAGTCCATCCACCCTCCGCCCTCCCTCAGTCCATCCACCCCTTCCCTCTCCCTCAGTCCATCCACCCCTCCACTTTCCCTCAGTCCCTCCACCCCTCCCCTCTCCCTCAGTCCCTCCACCCCTACCCTCTCCCTCAGTCCCTCCACCCCTCCCCTCTCCCTCAGTCCAGCCACCCCATCCCTCTCCTTCAGTCCCTCCACCCCTCCGCCCTCCCTCAGTCCATCCACCCCTCCCCTCTACCTCAGTCCATCCCCCCCTTCTCTGCCCCTCCGTCCCTCCACCCCACCCCTCTCCCTCAGTCCCTCCACCCCTTCCCTCCCCCTCAGTCCATCCACCCTCCGCCCTCCCTCAGTCCATCCACCCCTTCCCTCTCCCTCAGTCCATCCACCCCTCCCATCCCCCTCAGTCCCTCCATCCCTCCCCTCTCCCTCAGTCCCTCCACTCCTCCCTTCTCCCTCAGTCCATCTACTCTCCCCTCTCCCTCAGTCCCTCCAACCCTCACCTCTCCCTCAGTCCATCCCCCCTTCCATCCCCCTCAGTCCATCCCCCCTTCCCTCCCCCTTAGTCCCTCCACCCCTCTCCCTCAGTCCCTCCACCACCCCTCCCCCTCAGTCCTTCAACCCCTCCCCTCAGTCCATCCCCCCTTCCCTCCCCCTTAGTCCCTCCACCCCTCCACTCTCCCTCAGGCCCTCCACCCCTCCCCTTTCCCTGAGTCCCTCCACCCCTCCCCTCTCCCACAGTCCCTCCACCCCTCCCCTCAGTCCATCACCCCTTCCCTCCCCCTCAGTCAATTCCCCCTTCCCTCCCACTCAGTCCCTCCACCCCTCCTCCCTCCCTCAGTCCCTCCACCCCTCCCCTCCCCCTCAGTCCTCCAGCCCTCCCCTCCACCTCAGTCCATCCCCCCTTCCCTCCCCCTTAGTCCCTCCACCCCTCCACTCTCCCTCAGTCCCTCCACCCCTCCCCTTTCCCTCAGTCCCTCCACCCCTCCCCATCCCTCAGTACATCCACCCCTCCCCCTCCCTCAGTCCCTCCACCCCTCCCCTCTCCCTCAGTCCCTCCATCCCTTCGCTCCCCCTCAGTCCATCCACCCTCCGCTCTCCCTCAGTCCCTCCACCCCTCCGCCCTCCCACAGTCCATCCCCCATTCCCTCTCCCTCAGTCCCTCCACCCCTCCCCTCTCCCTCAGTCCCTCCACCCCTCCCCTCCCCATCAGTCCATCCCCCCTTCCCTCCCCCTCAGTCCCTCCACCCCTCCCCTCCCTCAGTACATCCACTGCTCCCCCTCCCTCAGTACATCCACCCCTCCCCCTCCCTCAGTCCCTCCACCCCTCCCCTCTCCCTCAGTCCCTCCATCCCTCCTCTCTCCCTCAGTCCCTCCATCCCTTCGCTCCCCCTCAGTCCATCCACCCTCCGCTCTCCCTCAGTCCCTCCACCCCTCCGCCCTCCCTCAGTATACCCACTCCTCCCTTCTACCTCAGTCCCTCTCCCCCTCCCCTCCCCCTCAGTCCCTCCACTCTTCCCCTCCCCATCAGTCCATCCCCCCTTCCCTCCCCCTCAGTCCCTCCACCCCTCCCCTCCCTCAGTACATCCACTCCTCCCCCTCCCTCAGTCCCTCCACCCCTCCCCTCTCCCTCAGTCCCTCCACCCCTACCCTCTCCCTCAGTCCCTCCACCCCTCCCCTCCCTCAGTACATCCACTCCTCCCCCTCCCTCAGTCCCTCCACCCCTCCCCTCTCCCTCAGTCCCTCCACCCCTACCCTCTCCCTCAGTCCCTCCACCCTCCCCTCTCCTTCAGTCCCTCCACCCCTCCGCCCTCCCTCAGTCCATCCACCCCTCCCCTCTCCCTCAGTCCATCCCCCCCTTCTCTGCCCCTCAGTCCCTCCACTCCTCCCTCTCCCTCAGTCCCTCCACCCCTTCCCTCCCCCTCAGTCCATTCACCCTCCCCTCTCCCTCAGTCCCTCCACCCCTCCGCCCTCCCTCAGTCCATCCACCCCTCCCATCCCCCTCAGTCCCTCCACCCCGCCCCTCTCCCTCAGTCCCTCCACCCCTCCCCTCTCCCTCAGTCCCTCCCCTCCTCCCTTCTCCCTCAGTCCATCTGCTCTCCCCTCTCCCTCAGTCCCTCCAACCCTCCCCACTCCCTCAGTACATCCACCCCTCCGCCCTCCCTCAGTCCATCCACCCCTCCCCTCTCCCTCAGTCCATCCCCCCCTTCTCTGCCCCTCAGTCCCTCCACTCCTCCCTCTCCCTCAGTCCCTCCACCCCTTCCCTCCCCCTCAGTCCATTCACCCTCCCCTCTCCCTCAGTCCCTCCACCCCTCCCCTCTCCCTCAGTCCCTCCATCCCTCCCCTCTCCCTCAGTCCCTCCCCTCCTCCCTTCTCCCTCAGTCCATCTGCTCTCCCCTCTCCCTCAGTCGCTCCAACCCTCCCCTCTCCCTCAGTACATCCACCCCTCCTCTCTCCCTCAGTCCCTCCACCCCTCCCCTCTCCCTCAGTCCATCCACCCTCCCCTCTCCCTCACTCTATCCCCCCTCCCCTCTCCCTCAGTCCATCCCCCCTCCCCTCTCCCTCAGTCCCTCCACCCCTCCCTTCTCCCTCAGTCCATCCACCCCTCCCCTCTCCCTCAGTCCATCCCCCCTTCCCTCCCCCTCAGTCCCACCACCCCTTCCCTCTCCCTCACTCCATCCCCCCCCTCTCCCTCAGTCCATCCCCCTTCCCTCCCCCTCAGACGCTCCACCCCTTCCCTCCCCTCAGCCACTCCACCCCTCCCCTCTTCCTCAGTCCCTCCACCCCTCCCCTCTCCCTCAGTCCCTCCACCCCTTCCTTCCCCCTCAATCCCTGCACCCCACCCCTCTCCCTCAGTCCATCCCACTTCCCTCCACCTCAGTCCCTCCAACCCATCACTCCCCCTCAGTCCCTTCACCCCTCCCCTCTCCCTCAGTCCATCCACCCCTCCACTTTCCCTCAGTCCCTCCAACCCTCCCCTCTCCCTCAGTCCCTCCACCCCTACCCTCTCCCTCAGTCCCTCCACCCCTCCCCTCTCCCTCAGTCCAGCCACCCCACCTCTCTCCTTCAGTCCCTCCACCCCTCCGCCCTCCCTCAGTCCATCCACCCCTCCCCTCTCCCTCAGTCCATCCCCCCCTTCTCTGCCCCTCAGTCCCTCCACTCCTCCCCTCTCCCTCAGTCCCTCCACCCCTTCCCTCCCCCTCAGTCCATTCACCCTCCCCTCTCCTTCAGTCCCTCCACCCCTCCGCCCTCCCTCAGTCCATCCACCCCTTCCCTCTCCCTCAGTCCATCCACCGCTCCCATCCCCCTCAGTCCCTCCACCCCGCCCCTCTCCCTCTGTCCCTCCACCCCTCCCCTCTCCCTCAGTCCCTCCACCCCTCCCCTCTCCCTCAGTCCCTCCACTCCTCCCTTCTCCCTCAGTCCATCTACTCTCCCCTCTCCCTCAGTCCCTCCAACCCTCCCCTCTCCCTCAGTACATCCACCCCTCCTCTCTCCCTCAGTCCCTCCACCCCTCCCCTCTCCCTCAGTCCATCCACCCTCCCCTCTCCCTCACTCTATCCCCCTTCCCCTCTCCCTCAGTCCATCCCCCCTCCCCTCTCCCTCAGTCCCTCCACCCCTCCCCTCTCCCTCAGTCCATCCACCCTCCCCTCTCCCTCAGTCCATCCCCCCTTCCCTCCCCCTCAGTCCCTCCACCCCTTCCCTCTCCCTCACTCCATCCCCCCCTCTCCCTCAGTCCATCCCCCTTCCCTCCCCCTCAGCCGCTCCACCCCTCCCTCCCCCTCAGTCACTCCACCCCTCCCCTCTCCCTCACTCTATCCCCCCTCCCCTCTCCCTCAGTCCATCCCCCCTCCCCTCTCCCTCAGTCCCTCCACCCCTCCCCTCTCCCTCAGTCCATCCACCCTCCCCTCTCCCTCAGTCCATCCCCCCTTCCCTCCCCCTCAGTCCCTCCACCCCTTCCCTCTCCCTCACTCCATCCCCCCCTCTCCCTCAGTCCATCCCCCTTCCCTCCCCCTCAGCCGCTCCACCCCTCCCTCCCCCTCAGTCACTCCACCCCTCCCCTCTCCCTCAGTCCCTCCACCCCTCCCCTCTCCCTCAGTCCCTCCACCCCTTCCCTCCCCCTCAATCCCTGCACCCCACCCCTCTCCCTCAGTCCATCCCCTTCCCTCCACCTCAGTTCCTCCACCCCATTACTCCCCCTCAGTCCCTCCACCCCTCCCCTCTCCCTCAGTCCATCCACCCCTCCACTTTCCCTCAGTCCCTCCACCCCTCCCCTCTCCCTCAGTCCCTCCACCCCTACCCTCTCCCTCAGTCCCTCCACCCCTCCCCTCTCCCTCAGTCCAGCCACCCCATCCCTCTCGTTCAGTCCCTCCACCCCTCTGCCCTCCCTCAGTCCATCCACCCCTCCCCTCTACCTCAGTCCATCCCCCCCTTCTCTGCCCCTCCGTCCCTCCACCCCACCCCTCTCCCTCAGTCCCTCCACCCCTTCCCTCCCCCTCAGTCCATTCACCCTCCCCTCCCCCTCAGTCCATCCACCCTCCGCCCTCCCTCAGTCCATCCACCCCTTCCCTCTCCCTCAGTCCATCCACCCCTCCCATCCCCCTCAGTCCCTCCATCCCTCCCCTCTCCCTCAGTCCCTCCACTCCTCCCTTCTCCCTCAGTCCATCTACTCTCCCCTCTCCCTCAGTCCCTCCAACCCTCACCTCTCCCTCAGTACATCCACCCCTCCTCTCTCCCTCAGTCCCTCCACCCCTCCCCTCTCCCTCAGTCCATCCACCCTCCCCTCTCGCTCACTCTATCCCCCCTCCCCTCTCCCTCAGTCCATCCCCCCTCCCCTCTCCCTCAGTCCCTCCACCCCTCCCCTCCCTCAGTACATCCACTCCTCCCCCTCCCTCAGTCCCTCCACCCCTCCCCTCTCCCTCAGTCCCTCCACCCCTACCCTCTCCCTCAGTCCCTCCACACCTCCCCTCCCTCAGTACATCCACTCCTCCCCCTCCCTCAGTCCCTCCACCCCTCCCCTCTCCCTCAGTCCCTCCACCCCTACCCTCTCCCTCAGTCCCTCCACCCTCCCCTCTCCTTCAGTCCCTCCACCCCTCCGCCGTCCCTCAGTCCATCCACCCCTCCCCTCTCCCTCAGTCCATCCCCCCCTTCTCTGCCCCTCAGTCCCTCCACTCCTCCCCTCTCCCTCAGTCCCTCCACCCCTTCCCTCCCCCTCAGTCCATTCACCCTCCCCTCTCCCTCAGTCCCTCCACCCCTCCGCCCTCCCCCAGTCCATCCACCCCTTCCCTCTACCTCAGTCCATCCACCCCTCCCATCCCCCTCAGTCCCTCCACCCCGCCCCTCTCCCTCAGTCCCTCCACCCCTCCCCTCTCCCTCAGTCCCTCCATCCCTCCCCTCTCCCTCAGTTCCTCCCCTCCTCCCTTCTCCCTCAGTCCATCTGCTCTCCCCTCTCCGTCAGTCCCTCCAACCCTCCCCTCTCCCTCAGTCCCTCCACCCCTTCCCTCCCCCTCAGTCCATTCACCCTCCCCTCCCCCTCAGTCCATCCACCCTCCGCCCTCCCTCAGTCCATCCACCCCTTCCCTCTCCCTCAGTCCATCCACCCCTCCCATCCCCCTCAGTCCCTCCATCCCTCCCCTCTCCCTCAGTCCCTCCACTCCTCCCTTCTCCCTCAGTCCATCTACTCTCCCCTCTCCCTCAGTCCCTCCAACCCTCACCTCTCCCTCAGTCCATCCCCCCTTCCATCCCCCTCAGTCCATCCCCCCTTCCCTCCCCCTGTCCCTCCACCCCTCCACTCTCCCTCAGTCCCTCCACCACCCCTCCCCCTCAGTCCTTCCACCCCTCCCCTCAGTCCATCCCCCCTTCCCTCCCCCTTAGTCCCTCCACCCCTCCCCTCTCCCACAGTCCCTCCACCCCTCCCCTCAGTCCATCACCCCTTCCCTCCCCCTCAGTCAATGCCCCCTTCCCTCCCACTCAGTCCCTCCACCCCTCCTCCCTCCCTCAGTCCCTCCACCCCTCCCCTCCCCCTCAGTCCTCCAGCCCTCCCCTCCCCCTCAGTCCATCGCCCCTTCCCTCCCCCTTAGTCCCTCCACCCCTCCACTCTCCCTCAGTCCCTCCACCCCTCCCCTTTCTCTCAGTCCCTCCACCCCTCCCCCTCCCTCAGTACATCCACCCCTCCCCCTCCCTCAGTCCCTCCACCCCTCCCCTCTCCCTGAGTCCCTCCATCCCTTCGCTCCCCCTCAGTCCATCCACCCTCCGCTCTCCCTCAGTCCCTCCACCCCTCCGCCCTCCCACAGTCCATCCCCCATTCCCTCCCCCTCACTCCCTCCACCCCTCCCCTCTCCCTCAGTCCCTCCACCCCTCCCCTCCCCATCAGTCCATCCCCCCTTCCCTCCCCCTCAGTCCCTCCACCCCTCCCCTCCCTCAGTACATCCACTGCTCCCCCTCCCTCAGTACATCCACCCCTCCCCCTCCCTCAGTCCCTCCACCCCTCCCCTCTCCCTCAGTCCCTCCATGCCTCCCCTCTCCCTCAGTCCCTCCATCCCTTCGCTCCCCCTCAGTCCATCCACCCTCCGCTCTCCCTCAGTCCCTCCACCCCTCCGCCCTCCCTCAGTATACCCACTCCTCCCTTCTCCCTCAGTCCCTCCCCCCCTCCCCTCCCCCTCAGTCCCTCCACTCTTCCCCTCCCCATCAGTCCATCCCCCCTTCCCTCCCCCTCAGTCCCTCCACCCCTCCCCTCCCTCAGTACATCCACTCCTCCCCCTCCCTCAGTCCCTCCACCCCTCCCCTCTCCCTCAGTCCCTCCACCCCTACCCTCTCCCTCAGTCCCTCCACCCCTCCCCTCCCTCAGTACATCCACTCCTCCCCCTCCCTCAGTCCCTCCACCCCTCCCCTCTCCCTCAGTCCCTCCACCCCTACCCTCTCCCTCAGTCCCTCCACCCTCCCCTCTCCTTCAGTCCCTCCACCCCTCCGCCCTCCCTCAGTCCATCCACCCCTCCCCTCTCCCTCAGTCCATCCCCCCCTTCTCTGCCCCTCAGTCCCTCCACTCCTCCCTCTCCCTCAGTCCCTCCACCCCTTCCCTCCCCCTCAGTCCATTCACCCTCCCCTCTCCCTCAGTCCCTCCACCCCTCCGCCCTCCCTCAGTCCATCCACCCCTTCCCTCTCCCTCAGTCCATCCACCCCTCCCATCCCCCTCAGTCCCTCCACCCCGCCCCTCTCCCTCAGTCCCTCCACCCCTCCCCTCTCCCTCAGTCCCTCCATCCCTCGCCTCTCCCTCAGTCCCTCCCCTCCTCCCTTCTCCCTCAGTCCATCTGCTCTCCCCTCTCCCTCAGTCCCTCCAACCCTCCCCACTCCCTCAGTACATCCACCCCTCCGCCCTCCCTCAGTCCATCCACCCCTCCCCTCTCCCTCAGTCCATCCCCCCCTTCTCTGCCCCTCAGTCCCTCCACTCCTCCCTCTCCCTCAGTCCCTCCACCCTTTCCCTCCCCCTCAGTCCATTCACCCTCCCCTCTCCCTCAGTCCCTCCACCCCTCCGCCCTCCCTCAGTCCATCCACCCCTTCCCTCTCCCTCAGTCCATCCACCCCTCCCATCCCCCTCAGTCCCTCCACCCCGCCCCTCTCCCTCAGTCCCTCCACCCATCCCCTCTCCCTCAGTCCCTCCATCCCTCCCCTCTCCCTCAGTCCCTCCCCTCCTCCCTTCTCCCTCAGTCCATCTGCTCTCCCCTCTCCCTCAGTCGCTCCAACCCTCCCCTCTCCCTCAGTACATCCACCCCTCCTCTCTCCCTCAGTCCCTCCACCCCTCCCCTCTCCCTCAGTCCATCCACCCTCCCCTCTCCCTCACTCTATCCCCCCTCCCCTCTCCCTCAGTCCATCCCCCCTCCCCTCTCCCTCAGTCCCTCCACCCCTCCCTTCTCCCTCAGTCCATCCACCCCTCCCCTCTCCCTCAGTCCATCCCCCCTTCCCTCCCCCTCAGTCCCACCACCCCTTCCCTCTCCCTCAGTCCATCCACCCCTCCCCTCTCCCTCAGTCCATCCCCCCTTCCCTCCCCCTCAGTCCCACCACCCCTTCCCTCTCCCTCACTCCATCCCCCCCTCTCCCTCAGTCCATCCCCCTTCCCTCCCCCTCAGACGCTCCACCCCTTCCCTCCCCCTCAGCCACTCCACCCCTCCCCTCTCCCTCAGTCCCTCCACCCCTCCCCTCTCCCTCAGTCCCTCCACCCCTTCCTTCCCCCTCAATCCCTGCACCCCACCCCTCTCCCTCAGTCCATCCCACTTCCCTCCACCTCAGTCCCTCCAACCCATCACTCCCCCTCAGTCCCTTCACCCCTCCCCTCTCCCTCAGTCCATCCACCCCTCCACTTTCCCTCAGTCCCTCCAACCCTCCCCTCTCCCTCAGTCCCTCCACCCCTACCCTCTCCCTCAGTCCCTCCACCCCTCCCCTCTCCCTCAGTCCAGCCACCCCACCTCTCTCCTTCAGTCCCTCCACCCCTCCGCCCTCCCTCAGTCCATCCACCCCTCCCCTCTCCCTCAGTCCATCCCCCCCTTCTCTGCCCCACAGTCCCTCCACTCCTCCCCTCTCCCTCAGTCCCTCCACCCCTTCCCTCCCCCTCAGTCCATTCACCCTCCCCTCTCCTTCAGTCCCTCCACCCCTCCGCCCTCCCTCAGTCCATCCACCCCTTCCCTCTCCCTCAGTCCATCCACCGCTCCCATCCCCCTCAGTCCCTCCACCCCGCCCCTCTCCCTCTGTCCCTCCACCCCTCCCCTCTCCCTCAGTCCCTCCACCCCTCCCCTCTCCCTCAGTCCCTCCACTCCTCCCTTCTCCCTCAGTCCATCTACTCTCCCCTCTCCCTCAGTCCCTCCAACCCTCCCCTCTCCCTCAGTACATCCACCCCTCCTCTCTCCCTCAGTCCCTCCACCCCTCCCCTCTCCCTCAGTCCATCCACCCTCCCCTCTCCCTCACTCTATCCCCCCTCCCCTCTCCCTCAGTCCATCCCCCCTCCCCTCTCCCTCAGTCCCTCCACCCCTCCCCTCTCCCTCAGTCCATCCACCCTCCCCTCTCCCTCAGTCCATCCCCCCTTCCCTCCCCCTCAGTCCCTCCACCCCTTCCCTCTCCCTCACTCCATCCCCCCCTCTCCCTCAGTCCATCCCCCTTCCCTCCCCCTCAGCCGCTCCACCCCTCCCTCCCCCTCAGTCACTCCACCCCTCCCCTCTCCCTCAGTCCCTCCACCCCTCCCCTCTCCCTCAGTCCCTCCACCCCTTCCCTCCCCCTCAATCCCTGCACCCCACCCCTCTCCCTCAGTCCATCCCCTTCCCTCCACCTCAGTTCCTCCACCCCATTACTCCCCCTCAGTCCCTCCACCCCTCCCCTCTCCCTCAGTCCATCCACCCCTCCACTTTCCCTCAGTCCCTCCACCCCTCCCCTCTCCCTCAGTCCCTCCACCCCTACCCTCTCCCTCAGTCCCTCCACCCCTCCCCTCTCCCTCAGTCCAGCCACCCCATCCCTCTCCTTCAGTCCCTCCACCCCTCTGCCCTCCCTCAGTCCATCCACCCCTCCCCTCTACCTCAGTCCATCCCCCCCTTCTCTGCCCCTCCGTCCCTCCACCCCACCCCTCTCCCTCAGTCCCTCCACCCCGTCCCTCCCCCTCAGTCCATTCACCCTCCCCTCCCCCTCAGTCCATCCACCCTCCGCCCTCCCTCAGTCCATCCACCCCTTCCCTCTCCCTCAGTCCATCCACCCCTCCCATCCCCCTCAGTCCCTCCATCCCTCCCCTCTCCCTCAGTCCCTCCACTCCTCCCTTCTCCCTCAGTCCATCTACTCTCCCCTCTCCCTCAGTCCCTCCAACCCTCACCTCTCCCTCAGTACATCCACCCCTCCTCTCTCCCTCAGTCCCTCCACCCCTCCCCTCTCCCTCAGTCCATCCACCCTCCCCTCTCGCTCACTCTATCCCCCCTCCCCTCTCCCTCAGTCCATCCCCCCTCCCCTCTCCCTCAGTCCCTCCACCCCTCCCCTCCCTCAGTACATCCACTCCTCCCCCTCCCTCAGTCCCTCCACCCCTCCCCTCTCCCTCAGTCCCTCCACCCCTACCCTCTCCCTCAGTCCCTCCACACCTCCCCTCCCTCAGTACATCCACTCCTCCCCCTCCCTCAGTCCCTCCACCCCTCCCCTCTCCCTCAGTCCCTCCACCCCTACCCTCTCCCTCAGTCCCTCCATCCCTCCCCTCTCCCTCAGTTCCTCCCCTCCTCCCTTCTCCCTCAGTCCATCTGCTCTCCCCTCTCCGTCAGTCCCTCCAACCCTCCCCTCTCCCTCAGTACATCCACCCCTCCTCTCTCCTTCAGTCCCTCCACCCCTCCGCCCTCCCTCAGTCCATCCACCCCTCCCCTCTCCCTCAGTCCATCCCCCCCTTCTCTGCCCCTCAGTCCCTCCACTCCTCCCCTCTCCCTCAGTCCCTCCACCCCTTCCCTCCCCCTCAGTCCATTCACCCTCCCCTCTCCCTCAGTCCCTCCACCCCTCCGCCCTCCCCCAGTCCATCCACCCCTTCCCTCTACCTCAGTCCATCCACCCCTCCCATCCCCCTCAGTCCCTCCACCCCGCCCCTCTCCCTCAGTCCCTCCACCCCTCCCCTCTCCCTCAGTCCCTCCATCCCTCCCCTCTCCCTCAGTTCCTCCCCTCCTCCCTTCTCCCTCAGTCCATCTGCTCTCCCCTCTCCGTCAGTCCCTCCAACCCTCCCCTCTCCCTCAGTACATCCACCCCTCCTCTCTCCCTCAGTCCCTCCACCCCTCCCCTCTCCCTCAGTCCATCCACCCTCCCCTCTCCCTCACTCTATCCCCCCTCCCCTCTCCCTCAGTCCATCCCTCCTCCCCTCTCCCTCAGTCCCTCCACCCCTCCCTTCTCCCTCAGTCCATCCACCCCTCCCCTCTCCCTCAGTCCATCCCCCCTTCCCTCCCCCTCAGTCCCACCACCCCTTCCCTCTCCCTCACTCCATCCCCCCCTCTCCCTCAGTCCATCCCCCTTCCCTCCCCCTCAGACGCTCCACCCCTTCCCTCCCCCTCAGCCACTCCACCCCTCCCCTCTCCCTCAGTCCCTCCACCCCTCCCCTCTCCCTCAGTCCCTCCACCCCTTCCTTCCCCCTCAATCCCTGCACCCCACCCCTCTCCCTCAGTCCATCCCACTTCCCTCCACCTCAGTCCCTCCAACCCATAACTCCCCCTCAGTCCCTTCACCCCTCCCCTCTCCCTCAGTCCATCCACCCCTCCACTTTCCCTCAGTCCCTCCAACCCTCCCCTCTCCCTCAGTCCCTCCACCCCTCCCCTCTCCCTCAGTCCAGCCACCCCACCCCTCTCCTTCAGTCCCTCCACCCCTCCGCCCTCCCTCAGTCCATCCACCCCTCCCCTCTCCCTCAGTCCATCCCCCCCTTCTCTGCCCCTCAGTCCCTCCACTCCTCCCCTCTCCCTCAGTCCCTCCACCCCTTCCCTCCCCCTCAGTCCATTCACCCTCCCCTCTCCTTCAGTCCCTCCACCCCTCCGCCCTCCCTCAGTCCATCCACCCCTTCCCTCTCCCTCAGTCCATCCACCGCTCCCATCCCCCTCAGTCCCTCCACCCCGCCCCTCTCCCTCTGTCCCTCCACCCCTCCCCTCTCCCTCAGTCCCTCCACCCCTCCCCTCTCCCTCAGTCCCTCCACTCCTCCCTTCTCCCTCAGTCCATCTACTCTCCCCTCTCCCTCAGTCCCTCCAACACTCCCCTCTCCCTCAGTACATCCACCCCTCCTCTCTCCCTCAGTCCCTCCACCCCTCCCCTCTCCCTCAGTCCATCCACCCTCCCCTCTCCCTCACTCTATCCCCCCTCCCCTCTCCCTCAGTCCATCCCCCCTCCCCTCTCCCTCAGTCCCTCCACCCCTCCCCTCTCCCTCAGTCCATCCACCCTCCCCTCTCCCTCAGTCCATCCCCCCCTCCCTCCCCCTCAGTCCCTCCACCCCTTCCCTCTCCCTCACTCCATCACCCCCTCTCCCTCAGTCCATCCCCCTTCCCTCCCCCTCAGCCGCTCCACCCCTCCCTCCCCCTCAGTCACTCCACCCCTCCCCTCTCACTCAGTCCCTCCACCCCTCCCCTCTCCCTCAGTCCCTCCACCCCTTCCCTCCCCCTCAATCCCTGCACCCCACCCCTCTCCCTCAGTCCATCCCCTTCCCTCCACCTCAGTCCCTCCACCCCATTACTCCCCCTCAGTCCCTCCACCCCTCCCCTCTCCCTCAGTCCATCCACCCCTCCACTTTCCCTCAGTCCCTCCACCCCTCCCCTCTCCCTCAGTCCCTCCACCCCTACCCTCTCCCTCAGTCCCTCCACCCCTCCCCTCTCCCTCAGTCCAGCCACCCCATCCCTCTCCTTCAGTCCCTCCACTCCTCCGCCCTCCCTCAGTCCATCCACCCCTCCCTCTACCTCAGTCCATCCCCCCCTTCTCTGCCCCTCCGTCCCTCCACCCCACCCCTCTCCCTCAGTCCCTCCACCCCTTCCCTCCCCCTCAGTCCATTCACCCTCCCCTCCCCCTCAGTCCATCCATCCTCCGCCCTCCCTCAGTCCATCCACCCCTTCCCTCTCCCTCAGTCCATCCACCCCTCCCATCCCCCTCAGTCCCTCCATCCCTCCCCTCTCCCTCAGTCCCTCCACTCCTCCCTTCTCCCTCAGTCCATCTACTCTCCCCTCTCCCTCAGTCCCTCCAACCCTCCTCTCTCCCTCAGTCCCTCCACCCCTCCCCTCTCCCTCAGTCCATCCACCCTCCCCTCTCGCTCACTCTATCCCCCCTCCCCTCTCCCTCAGTCCATCCCCCCTCCCCTCTCCCTCAGTCCCTCCACCCCTCCCCTCTCCCTCAGTCCATCCACCCCTCCCCTCTCCCTCAGTCCATCCCCCTTCCCTCCCCCTCAGTCCCTCCACCCCTTCCCTCTCCCTCACTCCATCCCCCCTTCTCCCTCAGTCCATCCCCTTCCCTCCCCCTCAGCCGCTCCACCCCTTCCCTCCCCCTTAGTCACTCCACCCCTCCCCTCTCCCTTAGTCCCTCCACCCCTCCCCTCTCCCTCAGTCCCTCCACCCCTTCCCTCCCCCTCAATCCCGGCACCCCACCCCTCTCCCTCAGTCCATCCCCCTTCCCTCCACCTCAGTCCCTCCACCCCATCATTCCCCCTCAGTCCCTCCACCCCTCCCCTTTCCCTCAGTCCATCCACCCCTTCCTTCCCCCTCAGTCCATCCACCACTTCCCTCTCCCTCACTCCCTCCACCCCTCCCCTCCCCCTCAGTCCATCCCCCCTTCCCTCTCCCTCACTCCCTCCACCCCACCCCTCCCCCTCAGTCCAACCCCCTTCCCCCTCCCTCAGTCCCTCCACCCCTCCCCTCCCCCTCAGTCTATCCCCCCTTCCCTCTCCCTCAGTCCCTTCACCCCTCCCCTCTCCCTCAGTTCATCCACCCCTCCCCTCTCCCTCAGTCCATCCACCCCTCCCCTCTCCCTCAGTCCATCCACCCGTCCCCTCTCCTTCAGTCCCTCCACCCCTTCACCCCCCCTCAGTCCATCCACCCCTTCCCTCTCGCTCACTCCATCCACTCCTTCCCCCTCACTCAGTCCCTCCACCCTTACCCTCTACCCCAGTCCCTCGCCCCCTTCCCTCTCCCTCAGTCCATCCACTCCTTCCCCCTCCCTCAGTCCCTCCACCCCTTCCACCTACTTCAGTCCCTCCACCCCTTCCCCCTCCCGCAGTCCATCCACACCTTTCCCCCTCCCTCTGTCCCTCCACCCCTCCCCTCTCCCTTAGTCCCTCCACCCCTCCCCTCCCCCTCAGTCCCTCCACCCGTCCCCTCCCCGTCAGTCCATCACCCCTTCCCTCCCCCTCAGTCCATCATCCCTTCCCTCCCCTCAGTCCATCCCCCTTCCCTCCCCCTCAGTCCCTCCACCCCTCCCCTCTCCCTCAGTCCCTCCACCCCTCCACTCCCCCTCAGTCCCTCCACTCCTCCCCTCCCCCTCAGTCCATCCCCCCTTCCCTCCCCCTCAGTCCCTCCACCCCTCCCCCCCACTCAGTACATCCACCCCTCCCCCCTCCCTCAGTCCCTCCACCCCTCCCCTCTCCCTCAGTCCCTCCACCCATCCCGTCTCCCTCAGTCCCTCCACCCATCCCGTCTCCCTCAGTCTCTCCACCCCTCCGCCCTCCCTCAGTCCATCCACCCCTCGCCTCTCCCTCAGTACCTCCACTCCTCCCCTCTCCCTCAGTCCATCCCCCCTTCTCTGCCCCTCAGTCCCTCCACCCCTCCCCTCTCCCTCAGTCCCTCCACCCCTTCCCTCCCCCTCAGTCCATCCACCCTCCCCTCTCCCTCAGTCCCTCCACCCCTCCGCCCTCCCTCAGTCCATCCACCCCTTCCCTCTCTCTCAGTCCATCCACCCCTCCCATCCCCCTCAGTCCCTCCACCCCGCCCCTCTCCCTCAGTCCCTCCACCCCTCCCCTCTCCCTCAGTCCCTCCATCCCTCCCCTCTCCCTCAGTCCCTCCACCCCTCCCCTCTCCCTCAGTCCATCCACCCCTCCCCTCTCCCTCAGTCCATCCCCCCTTCCCTCCCCCTCAGTCCCTCCACCCCTTCCCTCTCCCTCACTCCATCCCCCCCTCTCCCTCAGTCCATCCCCCTTCCCTCCCCCTCAGCCGCTCCACCCCTTCCCTCCCCCTCAGTCACTCCACCCCTCCCCTCTCCCTCAGTCCCTCCACCCCTCCCCTCTCCCTCAGTCCTTCCCTCCCCCTCAATCCCTGCACCCCACCCCTCTCCCGCAGTCCATCCCCCCTTCCCTCCACCTCAGTCCCTCCACCCCTCCCCTTTCCCTCAGTCCATCCACCCCTTCCTTCCCCCTCAGTCCACCCACCCCTTCCCTCTCCCTCACTCCCTCC
Organism: Scyliorhinus torazame; assembly: GCF_047496885.1. NCBI lineage: Eukaryota > Metazoa > Chordata > Chondrichthyes > Carcharhiniformes > Scyliorhinidae > Scyliorhinus > Scyliorhinus torazame. The sequence continues at coordinate 357,752,654 of NC_092709.1, read as the reverse complement.
ACCCCTCCCCTCCCCCTCAGTCCATCCCCCTTCCCTCTCCCTCACTCCCTCCACCCCTCCCCTCCCCTCAGTCCATCCCCCCTTCCCTCTCCCTCAGTCCCTCCACCCCTCCCCTCCCCCTCAGTCCATCCCCCCTTCCCTCTCCCTCAGTCCCTCCAGCCCTCCCCTCTCCCTCAGTTCATCCACCCCTCCCCTCTCCCTCAGTCCATCCATCCCTCCCCTCTCCCTCAGTCCATCCACCCGTCCCCTCTCCTTCAGTCCCTCCACCCCTTCCCCCCCTCAGTCCATCCACCCCTTCCCTCTCGCTCACTCCATCCACTCCTTCCGCCTCACTCAGTCCCTCCACCCTTACCCTCTACCTCAGTCCCTCGACACCTTCCCCCTCCCTCAGTCCATCCACTCCTTCCCCCTCCCTCAGTCCCTCCACCCCTTCCACCTACCTCAGTCCCTCCACCCCTTCCCCCTCCCTCAGTCCATCCACACCTTTACCCCTCCCTCTGTCCCTCCACCCCTTCCCCCTCCCTCAGCCCATCCACTCCTTCCCCCTCCCTCAGTCCCTCCACCCCTTCCACCTACCTCAGTCCCTCCACCCCTTCCCCCTCCCTCAGTCCATCCACACCTTTCCCCCTCCCTCTGTCCCTCCACCCCTTCCCTCTCCCTCAGTCCATCCCCCTCCCCTCTCCCTCTGTCCATCCCCCTTCCCTCCCCCTCAGTCACTCCACCCCTCGCCACTCCCTCAGTCCCTCCACCCCTCCCCTCTCACTCAGACGCTCCACCCCTTCCCTCCCCCTCAGTCGCTCCAACCCTCCCCTCTCCCTCAGTCCCGCCACCCCTTCCCCCCCCTCAGTCCATCCACCCTTCCGCCTCCCTCAGTCCCTCCACTCCTCCCCTCTCCCTCAGTCCCTCCACCTCTTCCCCCTCCCTCAGTCCCTCCACTCCTCCCCTCTCCCGCAGACACTCCACCCCTGCCCCCTCCCTCACTCCATCCACACCTTCCCCCTCCCTCAGTCCCTCCACCCCTTCCCCCTCCCTCAGTCCCTCCACCCCATCCCCCTCCCTCAGTCCCTCCACTCCTCCCCTCTCCCTCAGTCCTTCCACCTCTCCCCCTCCCTCAGTCCCTCCACTCCTCCCCTCTCCCTCAGACACTCCACCCCTTCCCCCTCCCTCACTCCATCCACACCTTCCCTCTCCCTCAGTCCATCCATCCGTTTCCCCCTCCCTCAGTCCCTCTACTCCTTCCCCCCCTCAGTCCATCCACTCCTTCGCTCTCCCTCAGTCCCTCCGTCCCTTCCCCTCTCCCTCACTCTATCCACCCCTTACCTCTCCCTCGCTCCATCCACCTCTTCCCCCTCCCTCAGTCCCTCCACCGCTCTCTCTTCTTTTGTTCTGTGTTCTTCTTTGTACATCTAAACTGGAGGGGCACGAATGTCCTGGCTGGGATGTTTGCTAGTGTCACTCGGGAGTATTTAAACGAATATGGCAAGGAGGGTGGGAAGAAGAGCATTAGCTTAGAAGCTGTCATAACTGAAGGGGAAATAGAGAACAAAAATAATAGGACATCACCCTCAGGCAGAGTAAGAAGGGACGTGGTCAATGCAGGGCTGAGGGTGTTGGACCTCCAATGAAAAAATGAAAATCGCTTATTGTCACAAGTAGGCTTCAAATCCACCCCTTCTGGGGCTGTTTAGCACAGGGATGAATCGCTGGCTTTGAAAGCAGACCCAGGCAGGCCAGCAGCACGGTTCAATTCCCGTAACAGCCTCCCCGAACAGGCGCCGGAACGTGGCGACTAGGGGCTTTTCACAGTAACTTCATTGAAGCCTACTTGTGACAATAAGCCATTTTCATTTCATTTTCAAATGGAGTTACTGCGGAAAGCCCCGAGTCGCCCCATTCTGGGGCCTGTTCGGGGAGGTTGGTACGGGAATTGAACCGTGCTGCTCGCCTGCCTTGGTCTGCTTTAAAAACCAGCGATTTAGCCCAGTGTGCTAAACCAGCCTCATGCTAAACCAGCACCTTAATGCGCGCAGTATATGGAACAAGGTAAATGAGCTTGTTGCGCACATTGAAATTGGCCGGTACGATGTTGTGGGCATCACAGAAATGTGGCTGCAAGGGGATCAGGGCTGGGATCTAAATATACAAGGATATGTGTCCTATCGAAAGGACAGGAAGTTGGGAAAAGGGGGTGGGGTTGCATTGTTAGTAAGGAATGAAGTTAAATTGATAGCAAGTAGCGATATAGAGTTGGAAGGCATAGAATTGCAAAGGAAAAATGACCCTGACGGGAGTTATGTACAGGCCCCCGAGCAGTAGTCAGGATGTGGGTCAGAAAATAAATCAGGAGACAGAAAAGGCATGTAAAAATGGCAATATTACAATAATCATGGGGGACTTCAATATGCAGGTGGACTGTGAAAATCAGGTTGGTCGTGGATCCCAAAAAAACAAATTTGTGGAATGTTTAAGGGATGTTTATTTTGGAGCAGCTTGTGACAGAGCCTACTAGGGAACAGGCAATTCTGGATTTGGTGATGTGTAACAAGGCAGACTTGATTAGGGATCTTAAGGTGAAGGAACCCTTAGGGAGCAGTGACCACAATATGATAGAATTCACCCTGCAGTTTGAGACGGGGAAGCTGCAATCAGATGTAACGGTATTACAATTAAATAAGGGTAACTACAAAGACATGAGGGAGGAGCTGGCCAGAGTTGATTGGAAAAGGAGCCTCGCAGGGAAGACAATGGAACAGCAATGGCAGGGGTTTTTGGAGGTTATTCGCGAGGCACAACAGAAATTCATCCCAAGGAGGACAAGGCATCCATGGCTGACGAGGGAAGTCAAGGACAGCATAAAAGCAAAAGAAAAACATACAAAGTGGCGAGCTTTAGTGAGAAGCCAGAGGATTGGGAAGCCTTTCAAAGCGAGCAGAGGACAAATAAAAAAGCAATAAGGGGAGAGAAGATAATAGGAGTGCAAGTAGCGAGAAATATAAGAGAAGATAGGAAGAGATTCTTTCAATATATAAAAGGTGGAAGACACCAGTGGGATGCCAGAGCTCCAGGAGAACCAGGGGGCAGAGGTGAGTGCAGTCACCATCACTATGGAGAAGGTTCTGGGGAAACTGAAAGGTCTGAAGATGGATAAATCAACCGGGACCGGATGGACTTCACCCCAGGGTTATAAAAGAGATAGCTGAGGAAATTGTGGAGGCATTTATGGTGATCTTTCAGGAATCACTGGAGCAGGAAGGGTCCCTCAAGGATGGAAAGTGGCTAACGTAACACCACTGTTTAAGAAGGGAGGGAGGCAGAAGATGGGAAATTATGGGCCGATTAGCCCGACTTAGGTCATTGGTAAGATTTTAGAGTCCATTATTAAAGATGAGATCGCAGAGTACTTGCAAGTGCATGATAAAATAGGACTGAGTCAGCACGGCTTCGTCAAGGGGAGGTCATGTCTGACAAATCTGTTAGAGTTCTTTGAGAAGGTAACAAGGAAGTTAGACAAAGGAGAACCAGTGGACGTGAGTTATTTAGATTTCTAGAAGGCCTTTGACAAGGTGCCGCATAGGAGACTGTTAAGTAAGTTTCGAGCTCATGGTGTTCAGGGTATGATCCCGGCATGGATAGAGAATTAGCTGACTGGCAGAAGGCAGAGAGTGGGGATAAAGGGGTCTTTTTCAGGGTGGCAGCCGGTGACTAGTGGTGTGCCTCAGGGGTCTGTCCTGGGACCACAACTTTTCACAATGTACATGAATGGTCTGGAAGAAGGTACTGAAGGCGCTGTTGCAAAGTTTGCAGATGATACAAAGATCTGTAGCGGGACAGGTAGTCTTGAGGAAGCAGGCGGGCTGCAGATGGACCTGGACAGGCTAGGAGAGTGGGTAAAGAAGTGGCAGATGGAATATCATAAGACCATATGACATAGGAGCAGAATTAGGCCACTCGGCCCATCGAGTCTGCTCCGCCATTCAATCATGGCTGATATTTTCTCATCCCCATTCACCTGCCTTCTCCCCATAACCCCTGACCCCCTTATTAATCAAGAACCTATCTATCTCTGTCTTAAAGACACTCAGTGATTTGGCCTCCACAGCCTTCTGAGGCAAAGAGTTCCACAGATTCGCCCCCCTCTGGCTGAAGGAATTCCTCCTCACCTCTGTTTTAAAGAATCGTCCCTTTAGTCTGAGATTGTGTCCTCTGCTTCTAGTTTTTCCTACAAGTGGAAACATCCTCTCCACGTCCACTCTATCCAGGCCTCGCAGTATCCTGTAAGTTTCAGTAAGATCCCCCCTTATCCTTCTGGACACCAATGAGTACAGACCCAGAGTCCTCAACTGTTCCTCAAACGACAAGTTCTTCATTCCTGGGATCATTCTTGTGAACCTCCTCTGGACCCTTTACAAGACTTCTAGTTTTTCCTACAAGTGGAAACATCTCTCCAAAACAGAGATGAGGAAGAATTCCTTCAGCCAGAGGGTGGTGAATCTGTGGAACTCTTTGCCGCAGAAGGCTGTGGAGGCCACTTCATTGAGTGTCTTTAAGACAGAGATAGATAGGTTATAAATTAATAAGAGGATCAGGGGTTATGGGGAGAAGGCAGGATGAGAAAATATCAGCCATGATTGAATGGCGGAGCAGACTCGCTGGGCCGAGTGGCCTCATTCTGCTCCAGTGTCTTATGATGTTATTTTCAACATGTTCAGAGAAGCAACTCACCATTGCTGTGTCTGTCACAACCACCAGCTCGTAGTATTTCATCTGTGTCAGCAGTGACCTTTTTGCCTGAAGGAAAAGAAAATCTCAGTCAGCTTGAGATGCAATCCTGGCCGTGACTCCGGCTGGGAGGGAGCCAATTACAAGCCAAGTCACTTGGATCAAACCCTTTAAAAAAATTTACACAACGGTATTAACCTCTTGCTGTGTCATTATTCCCATTTTTGTTTCCAATCAATTCACAGTATGTGGCAAGACCAGCATTTACAGCCCATCCCTAATTACTCTTCAGAAGGTGGCGGTCAGCGGCCTTCCTGAGCCGCTGCAGTCCATGTGGTGCAGGTACACCCACTGTGCTGTTAGGGAGGGAGTTCCAGGCTGTTGCCCCAGTGATGTGAAGGAACGGAGATATATTCCCCAGTCAGGGTGGGTGAGTGACTTGTAGGGGACCCTCCAGGTGGTGGGGTTCCCCGGTATCTGCTGCTCTCGTTCTCCTCGATGGTAGTGGTCATGACTTTGGAAGGTGCTGCCTCAGGAACCTTGGTGAGTTTCTGCAGTGCATCTTGTAGATGGTGCACACGGCTGCCACTGTTCGTCGGTGGTGGAGGGTGTGAATGTTTTTGAAAGGGGTTTTGTTCTGGATGGTATCGAGCTTCGTGGAGCTGCACTCATCGAGGGAAATGGAGAGTTTTCCATTACACTCCTGGATTTGTGAGAAATGAACATTCTGTGTTGTTTTTGTGTTGTTTTTACATGTATATACTCTGGTTCACAATTAAGATGTCAACAATGAAACATGATGGGAAAATTAACATGTCAAGTTCTGAGTAAGCTATAGTGAGCGAATTATTATAACGATGTACCAGGATGACCTTCGGGGAAGAACGGAATGAACAATAACAGAACTTGCTAAGCAAGGGGGAGATAGCAGGTGCAAGCAGGGGGCCTCATTCTTATCTTTAACTGCCGGTCCAAGGATGTACCAGGAGCGGATAGAACTCACTATGCAAGGGAGAGACCAAATAAGGGATCACTGATAAGAGAACTGCCCTTTCTATAGTTTGTGGGATGTGTTTCTCAGGGATGGTTTCCCACGGATTGTATTTTCATGGATTGTATATAACAAAGTGATGGTGTGTGAATTCTGTGTGTCTGCTGTTGCTTACTGGAGGCACCCGCTCTTGCAAGATCGATAATAAATACTTCTTCAGAATTTGACTAAGTGTAAATCTTTTATTAAGTGAGCAGTGTTTCTCACACTCCTGACTTGTGCCTTGTAGGTGGTGAACAAGCTTTGGGGAAGTGAGTTACTCACCGCAGGGTTCCCAGCCTCTGACCTGCCCTGGTAGCCACAGTATTTATATGGTGTGGTAAAATGGCCAAAAGCCTGAATTTTAGGCCCAATACAGATTGGACATTTTCAATTAAACAACAGTCAGAACCACAGAGTGGATTGATGGGAATTCTAAGACAGGTTGGAATGCGCTGGACAGAGACCGAGAGCTGGGGTAAGTCTGGTCCTACCCTGCAAACAAGACATCGGAAGATAATTGGTCCAATTCAAATGGATCGATTGTTATAGATTGCCCAGATGAAGCCAGACTTTCTGGCACCTCGGTCACCTTATACAGGATCAGGTTATGTGCGAACAATGTACCTGCAGATGGGCCCCTGGGGATGGGTTCCTGGTGTCTTGCAGAGTTGCAATCAGGAATTCCAATGGGTGTTGTGACCCCACCGCAGGTCCTCTTTGCCTGAGGACCAGAGAACGTTCCGGGAAGACACGAAGAGGGGGACAAAGGCCGACCACCCAGGGCCCTCTCGAGCAGAGACTCGGTGCTGAGGTAGCAGAGGAGATTCGGTGACAGATCGGGGGAGAGAAGGAAGCAGCGAGCGAAACCCACCGTCCCAGATGACGGCCCTGAGACAACCGTGACTCAGAGAATTGGACCCACAGCTCAACTGAATTCATCAGTTTGGGTCGTATGAAGAATCTTAGGATTATTATTGGTTGGGATAATTTAAGGGGGATAACTGCTTTACTGTGCTTAATAATAAATCTCGTTCAATCATAAACTTGTGTTTGTCCTTTGTTCATCTAGCAGTGAAAGAGACCTGGGTAAAACGTTTCGCGAATAAACTTGCCCAAGTAATCGAGGTTCTACAGACAACATTGGTGTCCCTCTGGGTGGCCTTTGATAAGAAGTGACTTTGTTACTTTGAATTTCAACCCACCAACCTTGTGTCCTCCACATCCAGTCTGAGCCTGAACTAAGAGGGCGATCACCCCATGTGACGGACCGGATTCATGTGGGTGGACGTCTGGCGACGGGGATGTGCAGAGCTGTCGCACACAAAGTGTCGCTCCTCCAAAGGATGAGAAAATAGGCACTTTGAATAGAAATTAGCCTGCAAAAACTGGACGAAAACATCACCGCACCCTGAACAGCAGGAGCAGAAATGTCAGGGAGCAGCAGTTCCAGGGGCTGCAACGAAACAAAGACCGGCAGCAAAGGACAAGAGAACTGATATGCCATCAATCAAGGCGGAGAACGCAGAGTGAATTAACTATGGCTTTAATTGACTTACAACAGAGCTGGCAGCGTGCCCCAGAATGAGGCAGTGTGAGAGGTCGCAGCTTACATACCCAGGCCCTAGGGGGAGGAGCCACGGGCAGAGCCAAAACTGTACAACATGTAATATAGTAGCAACACTGTACAACACGCCACACTGTGGCAGCACACTACAACACAGTCATTTCACCACATTCACCCCCTGTTTAAAAAAAAGTCCGGCGGGGGGGTGAAGTGAACAAGTTCCATCAGAGATTGAGCCTGACGGGGGCTTTGATTGTCTGCCGTGACCGCCTCAGTTCCGGCTGTGGTGTGGGTATCGAAGTCGGCTGAAGGGTTGAGGCCTGCGTGTCCGGGAGCAAGGCAGCTTCTGTGTTCTCAGGCGGGTGGGCAGCAACGGGGGAAGGGGGTATAGGGTCGGGTCGAGTAGTAGTGGAGAGGGGAGGAATAGGGTCGGGAACGCCGATGACAGTCGCTGGGGAACCTGCGGGTGCCAAATCCCGAAGGGAGACTGTGTCCTCCAGCCCGTCATGGTGAGCCACACAGGCGTACTGGGGATTTCACATGGAGTACCCTCTCGACCAGAGGATCTAACTTATGAGTCCTCACATGTCGTCGGTGGAGGACGGGCCACGGAACCGTCAGCCAGGTCGGGAGCGAGACCCCTGAGGTGGACCTTCTGGGGAAGGCAAACATCCTCTCGTGGGGGTCACATTAGTAGCGGTGCAGAGAAGCGACCGGATGGATTGGAGCGCCTCGGGAAGGACCTCCTGCCAGCGGGAGACTGGAAGATCTCTAGACCATAGGGCAACAAAGACGGCTTTCCAGACCGTCGCGTTCTCCCTGTCCACCTGCCCGTTCCCCCGGGGGTTGTAGCTGGTTGTCCTGCTCGAGGCGATGCCCTTGCTGAGCAGGAACTGGCGCAGCTCATAACTCATGAAGGAGGAACCCCAATTGCTATGGATGTAAGTGGGGAAACCGAACAAGGTGAAGACACTGCTCAGGGTCTTGATGACTGTGGCAGAGGTCATGTCTGGGCATGGGATGGCGAAAGGGAAGCATGACTACTCGTCAAGGATGTTGCGGAAGTACACGTTACAGTTAGTGAAATCAATGCTGAGCCGTTCAAAGGGGCGTGAGGCCCTTACCGGGCGTGCTCTATCCGGCCGATAGAAGTGTGGTTTACACTCCGCGCACACCTGGCAGTCCCTGGTCATGGTCCTGACCTCCTCGATGGAGTAAGGCAGGTTGGGGGCATTGATATAATGGAAAAGCCGGGTGACCCCCGGGTGACAGAGGCCATTGTGGAGGGTCTACTTGTTCGCTGGCACAAGTACCGTGGCAAAGGGCATCTGGGGGCTCATTAAGCTTCCCAGAACGATACTGGATATCATAGCTGTAGGTGGAGAGTTCGATCCTCCACCTCAGTATCTTATCGTTTTTGATTTTTTTTCCCCGTTGTGCGTTGTCAAACATAAAGGCTACTGACCGTTGGTCGGTGACGAGGGTGAACCTCCTAGCAGCTAGGTAGTGCCTCCAATGCCGCACAGCTTCCACGATGGGCTTCCTTTTCGACAGAGGAGTGTCGAATCTCGGAGGTGTGAAGGGTTCCAGAGAAGAACGCACTGGCCTGCCCGCCTGGTTGAGGGTAGCAGCCAGGGTGACGTCTGACGCAGCGCTCACTATCTGGAAGGGGATGGACTCGTCCACCGCGCGCATGGCGGCCTTAGTGATATCGGCCTTGATGCGGCAGAAGGCCGAGCGGGCCTCAGCCGTCAGGGGAAATGTAGTGGTTTTAATAAGTGGGCGGGCTTTGTCCACGGAGTTAGGGTCGCGAGGCTGCATATGGTGAGCGGGGGCAGGGGCCCCCCGAACTTAAGAGTTAGGCTCCTGAGGTTGCACTGGAAGTCGAGTCCCAAATGGAGAGGAGCGCAGAGTTCTGGGAGCACATACAGTTGAACATTAGCATACTCAGCGCCCTGTATCGCTAGGGTTGCGGTAGTGCACCCTTGGATTTGCACCGAGTGCGACCCAGAGGCGAGGGATATGGTTTGTTGCGTCGGGAATATTGGGAGCGAGCAGCGTCTTACCATTTCCGCGTGAATTAAGCTCTCTGTGCTCCCGGAGTCGAAAAGGCAAGGTATCTCGTACCCGTTAACCCGGACGGCCATCATGGAGCTCCGGAGGTGCTGAGGTCGCGATTGGTCCAGGGTGACCGCGTTGAGTTGTGGGTAGCCGGCGGCGTGATCGGAGGCGCTGGGGCGGCCCCGCGATGGCTGTCCGTGTAAGTCGTACGCATCGAGCGGCGTAGCAGATGGCGGCCAAGATGGCGGCCCCCGTTGGTCGAGCGTGGCGGGCAGTGAGGAAAATGGCGTCCAAGATGGAGGCCCCCATGGATCGCACGTGGCCGGCCGCGTGTGGGAGGATGGCCAAGATGGCGGCCCCCATGAGTCGCACGTGTTGTGCGGAGGTGGAGTCGGCAGACATGCTGCCACCATGCGGGGTCTGCGGGCCTGTGAGTCTGTGGATCAGGTCTGTGAGTTCGAGTTCTTAGACCTGGCCAGGCAGACCTTGGCGAAGTCTCCTTTTCGCCCGCAGCTGCTGCAGTTCGCATTGCGGGCCGGGCAGTGCAGTCGGGGGTGTTGGGACTGGACGCAAAAGTAGCAGGGTAGCCCCCCCATGATGGGCGGGCGGCTGCGCGGCCCAGGCCTGGGGTAGTCTCTGGACGGGGGCCCACGAGGGGGTCGCGTGATCGGCCGGGAACACAGTAAGGCTCTGAAAGGCGGCCTCCAGAGAGGTAGCCAGTTTTACCGTGTCGTCCAGGTCCTGGGCCCCTTTTTTGAGCAGGCGCTGTCTCACATAGTTCGATCGAACACCCGCCACGTAAACGTCTTGGACGGCGAGCTCCATGTGCTGAGTGGCCGTAACGGCCTGGTAGTTACAGTTGCGCGCGAGGGCTTTGAGGTCGCGTAGGTAATCATCTAGCGACTCCCCGGGGCGCTGGCGGTGAGTGGTGAAGACGTGTCGCGCGTATACCTCGTTCACAGGCCGCACATAGAGGCGTTCGAGTAGTGCGAGGGCCTCTGTATAGGAAGCGGCTTCGTCGAGCTGGACAGAAATGTGATGGCTCACCCGTGCGAGGAGGAGGCTCAGCTTCTGTTCATCAGTGACGGATGGCGTGGACGACGCGGCGAGAGAGGCCTTGCAGCATCGAAGCCAGTGCGAAAAAAATTATTTCGCCTCCGCGGCCTGTGGATCGAGTTCCAGTCTGTCAGGTTTGAGGGCTGATTCCATAGTAGTATTTTAAGCTGATTAAATTGATGCGACCATCGATTCACTCGAAGACACGTGGAGAAGTAAACCCTGGTTTTAATCAGCTTAGAACTGAGCCTGCCTGCGACCGGTACAACACTGAAGGCGGCCCCCCAGGTCAGCAGCTCTTATACTTCCTGTAAAGGGGGTGGAGCCATGGGCGGAGCCCGTACATGCTCCGTACGGATCAGTTCTGGGTCCTCTGCTGTTTGTGATTTTCATTAATGACTTGGATGAGGGAGTTGAAGGGTGGGTCAGTAAATTTGCAGACGATACGAAGATTGGTGGAGTTGTGGATAGTGAGGAGGGCTGTTGTCGGCTGCAAAGAGACATAGATAGGATGCAGAGCTGGGCTGAGAAGTGGCAGATGGAGTTTAACCCTGAAAAGTGTGAGGTTGTCCATTTTGGAAGGACAAATATGAATGCGGAACACATGGTTAACAGTAGAGTTCTTGGCAATGTGGAGGAGCAGAGAGATCTTGGGGTCTATGTTCATACATCTTTGAAAGTTGCCACTCAAGTGGATAGAGCTGTGAAGAAGGCCTATGGTGTGCTCGCGTTCATTAACAGAGGGATTGAATTTAAGAGCCGTGAGGTGATGATGCAGCTGTACAAAACTTTGGTAAGGCCACATTTGGAGTACTGTGTACAGTTCTGGTCGCCTCATTTTAGGAAGGATGTGGAAGCTTTGGAAAAGGTGCAAAGAAGATTTACCAGGATGTTGCCTGGAATAGAGAGTAGGTCTTACGAGGAAAGGTTGAGGGTGCTAGGCCTTTTCTCATTCGAACGGAGAAGGATGAGGGGCGACTTGATAGAGGTTTATAAGATGATCAGGGGAATAGATAGAGTAGACAGTCAGAGACTTTTTCCCCGGGTGGAACAAACCATTACAAGGGGACATAAATTTAAGGTGAAAGGTGGAAGATATAGGAGGGATATCAGAGGTAGGTTCTTTACCCAGAGAGTAGTGGGGGCATGGAATGCACTGCCTGTGGAAGTAGTTGAGTCGGAAACATTAGGGACCTTCAAGCAGCTATTGGATAGGTACACGGATTACGGTAAAATGATATAGTGTAGATTTATTTGTTCTTAAGGGCAGCACGGTAGCATTGTGGATAGCACAATTGCTTCACAGCTCCAGGGTCCCAGGTTCGATTCCGGCTTGGGTCACTGTCTGTGCGGAGTCTGCACGTCCTCCCCGTGTTTGCGTGGGTTTCCTCCGGGTGCTCCGGTTTCCTCCCACAGTCCAAAGATGTGCGGGTTAGGTGAACTGGCCAGTGATAAATTGCCCTTAATGTCCAAATTGCCCTTGGTGTTGGGTGGAGGTGTTGAGTTTGGGGAGGGTGCTCTTTCCAGGAGCCGGTGCAGACTCAAAGGGCCGAATGGCCTCCTTCTGCACTGTAAATTCAATGATAATCTGTGATTAATCTAGGACAAAGGTTCGGCACAACATCGTGGGCCGAAGGGCCTGTTCTGTGCTGTATTTTCTATGTTCTATGTTCTATGCCCCAACATATCCCCTGTGGGTGAAGCCACACAATGGCCCATAGGTAGAGCCCACAGGGTTAATAACATAACACAGTGCACTGGTGAATTATCAGTAATTATGCATTCACCACAGGGATCCTCTGGGCATAGTAGGGGAAAAGCCCTCGGCATTGTTTGAGGACCTTGAGGCTGTGGGGAAGGGGAAGTTCTGTGAGAGGGCGCATGCGGTCGGGGTCGGGCCCTAGGACTCCGTTTTCCACGACATAACCGAGGATGGCTAGCCGGAATGTGTGGAAATCGCACTTCTCCTTGTTGTAGGTCACGTTAAGTTGCTGGGCAGGGTGGAGGAATTTCTTGAGGTTAGCGTAGTGGTCCTGCTGGTCATGACCGCAGATGGTGACATTATCTAAGTATGGGTATGTAGCCCACAGCCCGTACTGGTCCACCATTCGGTCCATCGCTCGCTGGAAGACCGAGACCCCATTGGTGACGCCGAAGGGAACCCGGAGAAAGTGGTAGAGGCGACCAGCTGCCTCGAAGGCCATGTACTGCCGGTCTTCCGGGCGGCTGCCTCGAAGGCCGTGTCCTGGCGATCCTCCGGGCGGCTGCCTCGAAGGCCGTGTCCTGGCGGTCATCCGGGCGGCTGCCTCGAAGGCCGTGTCCTGGCGATCCTCCGGGCGGCTGCCTCGAGGGCCGTGTCCTGGCGGTCCTCCGGGCGGCTGCCTCGAGGGCCGTGTCCTGGCGGTCACCCGGGCGGCTGCCTCGAAGGCAGTGTCCTGGCGATCCTCCGGGCGGCTGCCTCGAAGGCAGTGTCCTGCCGGTCTTCCGGGCGGCTGCCTCGAAGGCCGTGTCCTGGCGATCCTCCGGGCGGCTGCCTCGAAGGCCGTGTCCTGGCGATCCTCCGGGCGGCTGCCTCGAAGGCCGTGTCCTGGCGATCCTCCGGGCGGCTGCCTCAAAGGCCGTGTGCTGGCGATCCTCCGGGCGGCTGCCTCGAGGGCCGTGTCCTGGCGGTCCCCCGGGCGGCTGCCTCGAAGGCAGTGTCCTGGCGATCCTCCGGGCGGCTGCCTCAAAGGCCGTGTGCTGGCGATCCTCCGGGCGGCTGCCTCGAAGGCCGTGTCCTGGCGGTCCTCCGGGCGGCTGCCTCGAAGGCCGTGTCCTGGCGGTCCTCCGGGCGGCTGCCTCAAAGGCCGTGTGCTGGCGATCCTCCGGGCGGCTGCCTCGAAGGCCGTGTCCTGGCGATCCTCCGGGCGGCTGCCTCAAAGGCCGTGTGCTGGCGATCCTCCGGGCGGCTGCCTCGAAGGCCGTGTCCTGGCGGTCCCCCGGGCGGCTGCCTCGAAGGCCGTGTCCTGGCGATCCTCTGGGCGGCTGCCTCGAAGGCCGTGTCCTGGCGGTCCTCCGGGCGGCTGCCTCGAAGGCCGTGTACTGGCGATCCTCCGGGCGGCTGCCTCGAAGGCCGTGTCCTGACGATCCTCTGGGCGGCTGCCTCGAAGGCAGTGTCCTGGCGGTCCCCCGGGCGGCTGCCTCGAGGGCCGTGTCCTGGCGATCCTCCGGGCGGCTGCCTCGAAGGCCGTGTCCTGACGATCCTCTGGGCGGCTGCCTCGAAGGCCGTGTCCTGGCGGTCCTCCGGGCGGCTGCCTCGAAGGCCGTGTCCTGGCGATCCTCCGGGCGGCTGCCTCGAAGGCCGTGTCCTGGCGGTCCTCTGGGCGGCTGCCTCGAAGGCAGTGTCCTGGCGGTCCTCTGGGCGGCTGCCTCGAAGGCCGTGTCCTGGCGGTCCTCCGGGCGGCTGCCTCGAAGGCCGTGTCCTGGCGATCCTCCGGGCGGCTGCCTCGAGGGCCGTGTCCTGCCGGTCCTCCGGGCGGCTGCCTCGAAGGCCGTGTCCTGGCGGACCCCCGGGCGGCTGCCTCGAGGGCAGTGTCCTGGCGATCCTCCGGGCGGCTGCCTCGAGGGCCGTGTCCTGGCGGTCCCCCGGGCGGCTGCCTCGAGGGCAGTGTCCTGGCGATCCTCTCGGGGGCGGCTGCCTCGAGGGCAGTGTCCTGACGATCCTCTGGGCGGCTGCCTCGAAGGCCGTGTCCTGGCGATCCTCCGGGCGGCTGCCTCGAAGGCCGTGTCCTGGCGGTCCCCTGGGCGGCTGCCTCGAAGGCCGTGTCCTGGCGGTCCCCCGGGCGGCTGCCTCGAGGGCCGTGTCCTGGCGGTCCCCTGGGCGGCTGCCTCGAAGGCCGTGTCCTGGCGGTCCCCCGGGCGGCTGCCTCGAGGGCCGTGTCCTGGCGGTCCCCCGGGCGGCTGCCTCGAAGGCAGTGTCCTGGCGATCCTCTGGGCGGCTGCCTCGAAGGCAGTGTCCTGGCGATCCTCTGGGCGGCTGCCTCGAAGGCCGTGTCCTGGCGGTCCCCCGGGCGGCTGCCTCGAGGGCCGTGTCCTGGCGGTCCTCCGAGCGGCTGCCTCGAAGGCAGTGTCCTGGCGATCCTCTGGGCGGCTGCCTCGAGGGCAGTGTCCTGGCGATCCTCCGGGCGGCTGCCTCGAAGGCCGTGTCCTGGCGGTCCTCTGGGCGGCTGCCTCGAAGGCCGTGTCCTGGCGGTCCTCCGGGCGGCTGCCTCGAGGGCAGTGTCCTGGCGATCCTCCGGGCGGCTGCCTCGAGGGCCGTGTCCTGGCGATCCTCTGGGCGGCTGCCTCGAAGGCAGTGTCCTGGCGGTCCTCCGGGCGGCTGCCTCGAGGGCCGTGTACTGGCGATCCTCCGGGCGGCTGCCTCGAGGGCCGTGTACTGGCGATCCTCCGGGCGGCTGCCTCGAAGGCAGTGTCCTGGCGATCCTCCGGGCGGCTGCCTCGAGGGCCGTGTCCTGGCGATCCTCCGGGCGGCTGCCTCGAGGGCAGTGTCCTGGCGGTCCCCCGGGCGGCTGCCTCGAGGGCCGTGTACTGGCGGTCCTCCGGGCAGAGAGGGAGCTGGTGGTACCCAGACTTCAGGTCCATGGTGGAGAAGAACCGGTACTGCGCAATCTGATTGACCATGTCAGATATGCGGGGGAGGGGGTACGTGTCGAGCTGTGTGTATCGGTTGACCGTCTGACTAGTCGATGACCAAGACTTCTCCCCAGTCTTGACGACCACCACCTGAGCTCTCCAGGGGCTGTTACGGCCTCTGTGATCCCTTCCCGCAGGAGCCGCTGAACCTCCGACCTGGTGAAGGTCATGTCCCGAGCACTGTATCGTCTGCTCTTAGTGGCGACGGGCTTACAGTCTGGGGTGAGGTTGGCGAAGAGCGAGGGAGGGGTGACCCTAAGGGTCGAGAGACTACAGGCGGTGAGTGGGGGCAGGGGTCCATCGAACTTCAGGCTGATACTCTGGAGGTTGCACTGGAAGTCGAGACCCAGAAGAACTTCCGCGCAGAGGTGTGGGAGGACGTAGAGCCTAAAACTTTTGAAATCTACGCCCCATACCGTGAGAGTCACGACACAGTACCTACGGATTTGCACGGTATGCGACCCAGAGACCAGGCAGATTCTCTGGGCTGTAGGTAAAACGGGAAGGGCGCAGCGCCGTACCGTGTCCGGGTGTTTGCAGCTGTCTGTGCTCCCGGAGTCAGAAAGGCAGGCCGTCTGGTGGCCGCTGATCCGGACCGCCATCATAGATTTAGCGATGCCGCGAGGCCGAGACTGGTCCGGGGTGATGGAAGCGACCACGGGACGAAGGGGGGGCTTCGGACGGCGGGGGGGGGCTTCGGACGGTGGGGGGGCTTCGGACGGCGGGTGGGGGCTTCGGACGGCGGGGGGGGGGCTTCGGACGGCGGGGGGGGCTTCGGACGGCGGGGGGGGCTTCGGGCGGCAGGGGGGCTTCGGACGGCGGGGGGGGCTTCGGACGGCCGGGGGGGCTTCGGACGGCGGGGGGCTTCGGACGGCGGGGGGCTTCGGACGGCGGGGGGGGGGGCTTCGGACGGCGGGGGGGGCTTCGGACGGCGGTGGGGGCTTCGGACGGCGGGGGGGGCTTCAGACGGCGGGGGGGGGCTTCTGACGGCGGGGGGCTTCGGACGGCGGGGGGGGGGGGCTTCGTACGGCGGGGTGGCTTTGCACAGCGGGGGGCTTCGGACGGCGGGGGGCTTCGGACGGCGGGGGGCTTCGGACGGCGGGGGGCTTCGGACGGCGGGGGGGCTTCGGACGGCGGGGGGGGGGCTTCGTACGGCGGGGGGGTTTTGTACGGCGGGATGGCTTTGCACAGCGGGGGGGGTTTCGGACGGCGGGGGGCTTCGGACGGCGGGGGGGGCTTCGGACGGCAAGAAACACGACTATCCAAACAGGGCAATTTATCACGGCCAATCCACCTAACCTGCACATCTTTGGACTGTGGGAGGAAACCGGAGCACCCGGAGGAAACCCACGCACACACGGGGAGGATGTGCAGACTCAGCACTGACAGTGACCCAAGCCGGAATCAAACCCAGGACCCTGGAGCTGTGAAGAAATTGTGCTATCCACAATGCTACCGTGCTGCCCCAATCACCATGTCCAGGCCCTGAAGTGCACTGAGGGATTGTTTTGGTGGCCAGACATAGACCGAGATGTGCGGCATTACGTCAATAACTGCATAGTCTGCGCCCAAAACAATGCTGACAAATATGCCCAAAGGGAGATCTGAGATACACCTGACCCGGGAAGGCCCCTGGACTGATTTACAGACTGACTACATCGGTCCCTACGACCCGGCACAGGAAGTTACACCCTGGTCAGCATTGGCACTTCAGTAAGTGGGCCGAGGCCTGTCTCATTGGGACCAATATGGCCAAAGTCCCGGCAGGTCTCCAGTGCAGCAAATCCTCTCTAGGTGGGGCCTCCTTCGCAGTTTCGATTCGGACCAGACACTGACTTCACCGCCCAGGCAATGCAGCAGTAATGAAGGTGTTTGGAATCTGACAAGAATTCCACATTGCGCATCGTCCTCAATCCAGCGGGATAGTGGGGAGGATAAACCACACCCTTGAGGAAATGATCCGTGAGGACTTCCAACAGAACAACCACACCTGGAGCAAAGTCCTGCCCTTTGTCCTTCTGATAGTGAGGAACTCAGTTTCCACCTCCACCGGGTTCACCCCCGTCCCCCCCATGTAGTCATGGCCGGGCGGCCAATGAGAGGGATCGAGCTCCTCCTCGGGTGGATGTATCTGAACGCGAGCTCGCTGTCCTTAACCATGAGACCGCAGTCAGACACCACTGGGAATTCCAGAGCTTCACAACTGACAGCAGCGAGTACAGTGGGGAAAAGGGAAGCTGAGCAATGTGACGGCAGGAGAACCCCATTGGTATGAGGCCTGGATGAAAGTAATGCTCCAAGTCTTCCAGCCTGGCACATTCCTATCCCCCAGATACACAGGACCCTGACCAGCGGTAGATAAGGAGGGTCCAACCGGGTATTCACGGATTCCAAATGAACCAAATGAAGGCCTTCGGTTCCCAAAACAACTTCCACCAGCTCCATCTCACACTTGAAGGGATTGAGGAAGTAGACCCTGACTCCCCACCTCCCCCAACCCTCCGGAAACACCTGGTACCGGGACCCCCGGAAACACCTGGTACCGGGACCCCGCAGCACCTGCTACCGGGACCCTCGCAGCACCTGGTACCGGGACCCCTGGAGCACCTGGTACCGGGACCCCCGCAGCACCTGGTACCGGGACCCCCGCAGCACCTGGTACCGGGACCCCCAGGAGCACCTGGTACCAGGGTCCCCGCAGCACCTGGTACCGGGACCCCCGGAGCACCTAGAACACGCTCCGACCGGGAGACAGTGGAGATCAGGTTCCAGTTGCCAGAACCCGGCCACTTAGATCACCACCTCAAAGGGAATACAGCGCAGCGGGTTAGCCATGCTGCCTCACGGCACCGAGGACCCGGGTTCGATCCCGGCTCTGGGTCACTGTGGATTTTCCACATTCTCCCCGTGTCTGCGTGGGTTTCGCCCCCACAACCCAAAGAGGTGCAGGCTAGGTGGATTGGCCGCGCTAAATTGCCCCTTAACTGGAAAAAATGATTGGGTACTCTAAATTTATTTTTTAAAAAGGGAATACAGAGACTCTGCCAGCGCAAATTGCAAATAAATGTATAATGCTCATTTGGACCACCCAGGGCCATCTCGAGCAGAGACTCAGTGCTGAGGTAGCAGAGGACATTCGGTGACAGATCGGAGGGCAGAGGGAAGCAGCGAGCGAAACCCACCGTCCCAGACGACGGCCCTGACTCAACCGTGACCCAGAGAATTGGACCCACAGCTTGACTGAGTTCATCAGCTCGGGTAGTATGAAGAATCTTGGGATTATTATTAGTTGGGATCATTTAAGGGGGATAACTGTTTTACTGTGTTTAATAATACATCTGGCTCAATCATGAACTTGTGTTTGTCCTTTGTTCATCTCGCAGTGAAAGACACCTGGGTAAAATATTTCAGGAACAAACTGGTCAAAGTAGCTGAGATTTTACAGATAATAATGGCTAGTCCAGTTCAGTTAGTGATCAATAGTAACCCCCAGGATGTTGATTGTGGGGGATTCAGCGATGGTAATGACATTGAATGTCAAGGGGTGGTGGTTAGATCCTCTCTTGTAGGAGATGGTCATTGCCTGGCACTTGTGGTGTGAATGTAACTTGCCCCTTGTCAGCCCGAGCCTGGATATTGTCCAGGTCTTGCTGCATTTGGACAGGGACTGCTTCATTATCTGCGGAGTCGCGAATGGTGCTGAACACATTGTGCAGCCATCCGCAAACATCCCCATTTCTGACCTTATGGTGGAAGGGAGGTCATTGATGAAGTAGCTGAAGATGGTTGGGCCGAGGACCCTCCCCTGAGGAACTCCTGCAGTGATGTCCTGGAGCTGAGATGACTGACCTCCAACCACCACAACCATCTTCCTTTGTGCCGGGTATGACTCCAACCAGTGGAGAGTTTTCCCCCTGATTCCCATTGACTCCAGTTTAGCGAGGGCTCCTTGATGCCGCACTCGGTCAAATGCTGCCTTGATGTCACTCTCACCTCACCTCTGACATTCAGCTCTTTTGTCCATTGATGCACGATCAATGACCACTAAAGCGAGGGTGTAGTCCAACCGAAAGCTTTAATAAGCTAGATGTTTCCCCCAGCAGCTCAGGTACAGAAAGAAGACTGCTGGGGCGGCACGGGCTCTTATACCACACCTTGCAGGGTGGAGCTACCATACAGCTTGACCAATAGGAAACATACAATATCTATCAATGGTGTTCCAGCATTCCCAGGTACCGTAATACATCTACACAGACGACCACATTCACCCCTTGTTAAAAAAGAGTCCAGCGGGGGTGGTGGCTTGATATTACAACATGGTAACTTGGTAGAAGTTATAGTTATGGAGGTACCGTAATACCTCCATGCAGCATTTTGTCTTATTGTCGTAACTATTTACAGATTCACAATTAACTCTATACACTTTAAAATGAAGCAATCAGTCGATCGGGGGCCCTGGTCGTCCTCTGTGATCGTCGAAGATCTGGTGGTGACTGCGTTGGAGGCTCGGGCATCTGTGACTCCGGGAATGTGGCCTCGATCCCCATGGCAGCTTCAACACCCCCAGACGGCGCTGGTGGGGAAAACGGTTGATCTGGGAAGGGAGCGTCTGCGGGGTGCATCGGTGGGTGGGTGGGCCTAGACAGGGCCGGCGGAAGGATCGATCCTCCTGGGAAGGGGGAAGCTGTAAGGTGCACCAGTGGGAGGGAGGGCGGTACTGGTGGCTGGGGTGTGCGTGGGGATCCGGCGGGCACCAGGTCTCGTAGGGAGACCGTATCTTGCCCGCCGTCGGGGTACGCCACATAGGCGTACTGGGGGTTAGCGTGGAGAAAATGGACCCTCTCGTCCAACAAGCCCGACTTGTGCGCCCGCACGTGTTTTTGGAGCAGGATGGGTCCGGGTGCTGCCAGCCAGGTCGGGAGCGAGGTCTCAGAGGAGAACTTCCTGGGGAAGACAAGGAGACATTCGTGAGGTGTTTGGTTGGTTGTGGTACAAAGCAGTGACCGGATGGAGTGGAGGGCATCCGGGAGGACGTCCTGCCAGCGGGAGACTGGGAGATTTCTGTACCGTAGGACCAGTAGGACGGTCTTCCAGACCGTTCCGTTCTCCCTCTCTACCTGTCCGTTACCCCGGGGGTTGTAACTGGTCATCCTGCTCGAGGCAATGCCCTTGCTGAGCAGGAATTGATGCACTTCGTCGTTCATCAAGGAGGACCCCCTATCACTGTGTATGTACGCGGGGAACCCGAACAGTGCAAAGATGCTATGGAGGGCCTTGATGACGTTCATGTCGGGGCAGGGGGTGGCGAATGGGAACTGGGACTACTCGTCAATCACATTCAGGAAGTACGTGTTGCGGTCGGTGGAGGGGAGGGGGCCTTTGAAGTCCATGCTGAGGCGTTCAAAGGGACGGGAAGCCTTTATCAGATGCATTTTCTCTGGCCGGTAGAAGTGCGGTTTGCACTCCGCGCAGATTTAGCAGTCCCTACTGGCTGTCCTGACCTCCTCGATGGAGTCGGGCAGGTTGCGGGTCTTGGTAAAGTGGAAGAAGCGAGTGACCCCCGGGTGGCAGAGGTCCTCGTGGAGGGCTCGGAGGCGGTCCACTTGTGCGTTGGCCTGTTAATGGTCTGACTGTAGTCGATGACCATCCTATACTTCTCCCCGGTCTTTACCACCACTACTTGAGCTCTCCAGGGACTGTTGCTGGCTTCAATGACTCCTTCCCTCAGTAGCCTTTGAACCTCTGACCTAATAAAGATCCGATCCTGGGCACTGTACCGTCTGCTCCTGGTGGCGACGGGTTTGCAATCCGGGGTGAGGTTCGCAAACAGGGAAGGAGGATCGACCTTGAGGGTCGCGAGGCTGCAGACAGTGAGAGGGGGTATAGGGCCGCCGAATTTGAAAGTTAGACTTTGGAGATTGCACTGGAAGTCTAACCCTCGGAGTGTGGCCGCGCAGAGGTGGGGAAGGATGTAGAGCCGGTAATTTTTAAAATCCCTTCCCTGGACCGTGAGGTTATCTACATAAAACCCCTTTGTCTCTACTGAGTGGGAACCTGAGGCCAGGGAGATTTTTTGATTGACCGGGTGGACGGGAAGAGAACAGCGCCTTACCATGTCGGGGTGTATGAAACTCTCCGTGCTCCCAGAGTCGATTAAGCAGGACATCTCGTGCCCGTTGATTAGTACTGTTGTTGTAGCAGTTGAGAGTGTTCGAGGCCGGGACTGGTCCAGGGTCACTGAGGTTAATCACAGCAGCAGTTGAGTGTTTTCTTCAGGCAGTGTGTGGTCAGCCGAGCTGGGGTCCTGGGAGTCCATCCAAGATGGCGGCGCCCATTGGTCGCACATGGCTGGGGGTGCACAAAATGGCGGCGCCCATCCATCGCACGTGGCATCCGCGGGACAAGATGGCGGCGCCCGGGGGCCGCACATGGCCCTGGAGGAGGAAGATGCGCACGGGGATTGTGGAGAGGGTTGTGGTGGTGGTCCGCATTCGCCACCAGAGACCGCAGCGACCGCAAGGGCCTGGCATACCGCCACGAAGTGGCCCTTTTTACCGCGTCCCTTGCAGGTGGATGCGCGGGCCGGACAGCGCAGCCGGGGGTGCTTGGCCCGCCCGCAAAAGTAGCAGCGGGGCCCCCCGGGGTTGCCAGGCCGCCTTGCAGCACAAGCTTGTGGGGGGATGGGAGATGTCTCGGGGTCGGCTGCGGAGGGGTTCCACGTTGCCCAGGGGGCTGCCGCGTGGTCGGGGACGTAAGCGCGGGTGTTTTGGGAGGCCACATCCATGGAGCCTGCACGGGCCCGTGCCTCCTTGAGGCCTAGGGTGTCTTTCTCCAGCAATTGCTGGCGGCTTTGGGAGGACAGCATACCTGCCACAAAAGTGTCCCGGATCAAGAGTTCTGTGTGGTCGCTCGCCGAAACTTGCGGGCAACTGCAGTTTCTCCCCAACTCCAGGAGTGCACGGTAGAATTCTTCCAGCGATTCCCCAGGGATTTGTTGCCTCGTTGCTAGCAGATGTCGGGCGTAGACCTGGTTTACCAGGCGAATATAATGTCCTTTTAGCAGCTCCATTGCTGCATCAAAGTCGTCCGCGTCCTCGATGAGGGTGTAAATTTCCGAGCTCACCCTCGAGTGCAGGACTTACAATTTCCGCTCTCCCGTGGGTGTGTTTTTGGCCGTTCCGAGATATCCTTTAAAACACGCCAGCCAGTGCTTGAAGATTGCCGCTGAGTTCGCCGCGTGGGGGCTGAGTTGCAGACACTCCGGCCTGATTCGGAGCTCCATCCTTTTAAATCTAGCTTATTAAATTGATGCACGATCAATGACCACTAAAGCGAGGGTGTAGTCCAACTGAAGGCTTTAATAAGCTAGATGTTTCCCCCAGCAGCTCAGGTACAGAAAGAAGGCTGTTGGGGCGGCACGGGCTCTTATACCCCGCCTTGCAGGGCGGAGCTACCATACAGCTTGACCAATAGGAAACGTACACTATCTACCAATGGTGTTCCAGCATTACCAGGTACCATAATACCTCTACACAGACTACCACATCCATGTTTGAACCAAGGCTGTGATTAGGTCAGGAGCTGAGTGACTCTGGGCGGAACCCAAACTGAGGGTCCGTGAGCAGGTTATGGCTGAGTAAGTGCCGCTTGTTCGCACTGTTGATGACTCCTTCCATCACTTTGCTGATGATGGAGAGCAGACTGATAGGGCGGTAATTGGCTGGGTTGGATTTATTGTTTCTTGTGTACAGGACATAACCGGGCAATTTTCCACATTGCCGGGTAGATGCCAGTGTTGTAGCTGTATCGGAACAGCTTGGCTGGGGGTGCAGCAAGTTCTGGAGCACAAGTCTGCTGCTGATGGTCCACAACACCTCATGGATGCCCAGTCTTGAGTTGCTAGATCTGGTCGAAGTCTATCCAATTCAGCACGGTGATAGTGCCACACAACACGATGGAGGGTGTCCTCAATGTGAAGACGGGACTTTGTGTCCACAAGGACTGTGCCGTGGTCACCTCTACCGATACTATCATGGACCAGGCAACATCCTACTAAACCTCCTCTGCACCCTCTCCAAAGCCTCGACATCCTTGTGTGGTGACAGGGAGTGCAGAAAACATGCTCCATGAAGTGAATTGAGGTTGTGGGATTCACTTCCAGAATTAGTTGTTGATTCTGAAGCTTTGGCAACATATTTGTTGAGACTAGACGGGTAGATTAAGGAAATGGGAGCATGGCACACAAATAGGAGTTGGACATTTTCCTTGTTTAGAGGGTGGTGCCCGATCAGAATGTTGGGCTGAATAGGGGCCGGGATTCTCCAACAGGCCCCGCAGGGTCGGAGAATCCCCAGGGGGAGGAGCGAATCCCGCCCCGCCGCCGGCTGCCCTATTCTCCGGTGCCGTTTTTCAGGGGGCGGCGGATTCCCGCCACGCCAGTCGGGGCCGCCCCCAGTGATTCTCCGGGCCCCGATGGGCCGAGAACCGTCCAGTTTTGCCCAGTCCCGGTGGCATGTATTACTCACTTCACGCAACGCGGGACCTGGCAGGTAAGTGTGCGGAGGCAGTCCTGGGAAGGACGCTGGGGGATCCGACCCTGGGGGGGTCCCCACGGTGGCCTGGCCACGATCGGGCCTACCGATCCTGTGGGCAGGCTGTTTCCGCCGGGGCCTTCTTTCCTTCGCGCCGGGACCCTTTCGGGCTCCGCCATATTGCCCGGGAGCCGGCGCGGAAAAGAGAACCCCCGCGCATGCATGTAAATACGCTGGCCGGTCCGCGCATGCGCGAGATCACGCCGGCCGTTCCGCGCATGCGCAAACTCGAGCTGGCTGAAGCGGCGCCAACCACTCCGGCGTCAACCTAGCCCCTGAAAATTTGAAGAATTCCTCACTTTCGGGGGCTGTTGATGCCGGAGTGGATGCCACCGGTTTTCCCAGTCCCCAGAAGGGAGAATCCCGCCCAGGTTGTTTACAAGGCTGTAGTTTCTCAGTTAATCATTTGGTTTCTTTCAGTTATTTAGTTGTGCTGCTCATTACTCACCCGATGTAATGGATAAATGTCATCAGTCACATTTGACTCGGTGGGGGTATCTGTGGTTTCGCAGTCACTGGGTGGTGAGGGGAGGTCTTCAGGTCGGTATACAAAATGGCGGCCATCTTTGTCTCCCTCAAGATGTTCAATGACGTAAGTTCGATTACTGAAAACAATCAGTGCACTGGAGGAGAGAGAGAGAAAACACTCTTATCCTGGTGAAAGAGAAATAAATCTGAACTATCAGAGAGAGTAACTCATGCCCTGCTCAATAAATCATTTCCAACTATATTTACTTTTTTACTCATTCGATTCAAGAATGAACCGCTGACTAGGCCAACATTTATTGTCCGCCCCTAATTGCCCTTCAACAGGTGTTGGTTAGCTGCCTTCTTGAACTGCTGCAGTCCATGAGATGCAGACGCATCCACAGTGCTGTTAGGGAGGCAGATCTAGGATTTTTCCCCAGTGATTGTGAAGGAACGGCTGTGTGACTTGGAGGGGAACCTCCAGGTGGTAGGGTTCCAAGGTATCTGCTGCTCTTGTCCTTCTAGATGGTAGAGGTCGTGGGTTTGGAAGGTGCTGTCTAAGGGACCTTGGTGAGTTCCTGCAGTGCATTTTGTAGATGGTACACACGGCTGCCACTGTTCGTCGATGGTGGAGGGTTTGAATATTTGTGGAAGGGGGATCAATCAAGCTTTGTCCTGGATGGTGTCGAGCTTCTTGAATGTTGTTGGAGCTGCGCTCATCCAGGCAAGTTTTGAGTATTCCATTACACTCCCGACTTGTGCCTTGTGGACAGGCTTTGGGGGGGTCAGGAGGTGAGTTACTTGCTGCAGGATTCCTAGCCTTTGACCTGCCCTGGTAGCCACAGTATGAATGTGGCTAGTCCAGTTCAGTTTCTGATCAATAGTAACCCCCAGGATGCTGATTGTGGGGGATTCAGCAATGGTAATGACATTGAATGTCAAGGGGCAATGTCTAGATCCACTCTTATAGGAGATGGTCATTGCCTGGCACTTGTGTGGTGTGAATGTAACTTGCCACATAGAACAGCGATGATTGATCTCCAACCACCACAACCATCTTCCTTTGTGCCGGGTATGACTCCAACCAGCGGAGAGTTTCCCCTGATTCCCATTGACTCCAGTTTAGCGAGGGCTCCTCGATGCCGCACTCGGTCAAATGCTGCCTTGGTGTTGAGGGCAGTCATTCTCCCCTCACCTCCGGCATTCAGCTCTTTTGTCCATGTTGGAACCAAGGCTGAAATGAGGCCAGGAGCTGAGTGACCCTGGCGGAACCTAAATTGATGATCAGTGGGCAGGTTATTGCTGAGTAAGTGCCGCTTGAGAGCACTGTTGGTGACTCCTTCCATGCTGCCTGGGGGAGGGGGGGGGGGGGGGGGGTGTTACAGAGAAGGGTTACTAAATTACTCCCAGGGATGAGGGGATTATCCTGTGGTGACAGGCTGAGAAAATTCAGCCTAAATTCTTCTATATTTACAAGATTGAGCGGTGGTCTCATTGAAACATTGTGAAGGGCCTTGATAAGAGTTTGCTTCTGTTGGTTGGGAATCTCAAACATGGGACTTCCGGGTGCGGCGATGACCAGCTGAGTCGCACGTTTCGGCAGCTCCCTGTGAAACGGACTTTTGGGCTCTTGATAGGAGCCCCAACGGCAATTTTGACGGCTAAAAACACTGTGCGGTAAACCAGAAGGGAATCCCCCCTGGATACGGATGGAAAAAGGAGAGGGAAGTGGCCAGATTGCAGTGGATCCTTTAGAACAGCGGCAAGGAAGGCAAGCAAAAACCAAGATGGCGTCGGAAGGTGGCAGTTTAACATGGGGCCCTGAACAACAAGAGTTCTTGAAATGCTGTGTGGAAGAGATCAAAAAGGAAATGAAGAAAGAGCTGTTGGCCCCGATACTACAGGCGATCGAAGGGCTAAAGGAGGAACAAAAGACCCAGGAGCGGGAGCTTCGGGTTGTGAAGGCAAAGGCAGCCGAGAATGAGGACGATATACAGGGCCTGGTGGTGAAGACGGAGACGCAGGAGGCACATCAGAAACGATGTGTGGAAAGGTTGGAGGCACTGGAAAACAATGCAAGGAGGAACAACCTGAGGATTCTTGGTCTTCCTGAAGGTGTGGAGGGAGCGGACGTCGGGGCATATGTGAGCACGATGCTGCACTCGTTAATGGGAGCGGAGGCGCCGGCGGGTCCGTTGGAGGTGGAGGGAGCATACCGAGTGATGGCGCGAGGACCGAGAGCAGGAGAAATTCCCAGAGCCATAGTGGTGAGATTCCTCCATTTTAAGGATAGAGAAATGGTCCTTAGATGGGCGAAGAAAACTCGGAGCAGTAAATGGGAGAACGCGGTGATCCGCATTTATCAAGACTGGAGTGCGGAGGTGGCGAGAAGGAGGGCGAGCTTTAATCGGGCCAAGGCGGTGCTTCATAAAAAGAAGATAAAATTTGGAATGCTGCAACCGGCAAGACTGTGGGTCACATATCGAGAGAGGCAACACTACTTTGAGACGGCGGATGAAGCGTGGACTTTTATTGTGGAAGAAAAACTGGAATGAGCGGGTTATTAAAAAGAACGTTCGAACAAAGTGGTGGGGCGAATGTGGGGGGCAAAGAGGGGTTTTATGTACTAATCCTGCGATGTGGTAACTTTTCTCTCTCCCACAGGTGGTGATGGGGGGAGGAGGGGAGGTGGAGGAGATGGGGCGTTGGCCATTGGGGGCGGGGCCAAGGGAGAAGCGCGGGCTTGGTTCCCGCGCTATGATAATCATGGCGGGAATAGAGAAGCAGGAAGGAGGGGGCGTCGCACGGTGCGAGCCGAGGTCACGGGGGGAAGCCGAGGTCAGCCAGCGTTTGCTGACTTCTGGGAGCAACATGGGGGGAGTAATTACGCTAGCGGGGGATCTAGCGGGGGGGGGGTGGGAGGGGGGAATTACTGGGTTGCTGCTGCTGGGGAGAGGGGGGAGCTGGTATGGGAGAGGATGGGCGGGGGGGCACCGCCTGGGGGAGATACAGCTGCGTGGGAACCGGGTGAGGAGCTGGAAAAAGGTGATGGCTAATCGACAAGGGGGAGGGGGGTAGGAAGCCCCCCAACTCGGCTGATCACGTGGAACGTGAGAGGGCTGAACGGGCCGATAAAGAGGGCACGGGTACTCGCACACCTTAAGAAACTTAAGGCAGATGTGGTTATGTTACAGGAAACGCACCTGAAACTGATAGACCAGGTTAGGCTACGCAAAGGATGGGTGGGGCAGGTGTTCCATTCGGGGCTAGATGCGAAAAACAGGGGGGTGGCTATATTAGTGGGGAAGCGGGTAATGTTCGAGGCAAAGACTATAGTGGCGGATAACGGGGGCAGATACGTGATGGTGAGTGGCAAACTACAGGGGGAGACGGTGGTTTTGGTAAACGTATATGCCCCGAACTGGGATGATGCCAATTTTATGAGGCGGATGCTAGGACGCATTCCGGACCTAGAGATGGGAAAGCTGATAATGGGGGGAGATTTTAATACGGTGTTGGAACCAGGGCTGGATAGGTCGAAGTCCAGGACTGGAAGGAGGCCGGCAGCAGCCAAGGTACTTAAA
Source organism: Scyliorhinus torazame (assembly GCF_047496885.1). Taxonomy (NCBI): domain Eukaryota; kingdom Metazoa; phylum Chordata; class Chondrichthyes; order Carcharhiniformes; family Scyliorhinidae; genus Scyliorhinus; species Scyliorhinus torazame. Next base: position 357,724,907 of record NC_092709.1, on the reverse strand, counting down.
GATTTTATGGAGCAGATGGGAGGTGTAGACCCGTGGAGATTTAGCAGACCTAGGAGTAAGGAGTTCTCGTTTTTCTCCTATGTCCATAAAGTCTACTCGCGAATAGACTTTTTTGTGCTGGGTAGGGCATTGATCCCGAAGGTGAGGGGAACGGAGTATACGGCTATAGCCATTTCGGATCACGCTCCACACTGGGTGGACTTGGAGATAGGGGAGGAAACAGGAGGGCGCCCACCCTGGAGAATGGACATGGGACTAATGGCAGATGAGGGGGTGTGTCTAAGGGTGAGGGGGTGCATTGAAAAGTACTTGGAACTCAATGATAATGGGGAGGTCCACGTGGGAGTGGTCTGGGAGGCGTTGAAGGCGGTGGTTAGAGGGGAGCTGATATCAATAAGGGCACATAAAGGGAAGCAGGAGAGTAAGGAACGGGAGCGGTTGCTGCAAGAACTTTTGAGGGTGGACAGACAATATGCGGACGCACCGGAGGAGGGACTGTACAGGGAAAGGCAAAGGCTACATGTAGAATTTGACTTGCTGACTACAGGCACTGCAGAGGCACAATGGAGGAAGGCACAGGGTGTACAGTACGAATATGGGGAGAAGGCGAGCAGGTTGCTGGCACACCAATTGAGGAAAAGGGGAGCAGCGAGGGAAATAGGGGGAGTGAGGGATGAGGAAGGAGAGATGGAGCGGGGAGCGGAGAGAGTGAATGGAGTGTTCAAGACATTTTATAAAAAATTATATGAAGCTCAACCCCGGATGGGAGGGAGAGAATGATGGGCTTCTTGGATCGGCTGGAATTTCCCAAGGTGGAAGAGCAGGAAAGGGTGGGACTGGGAGCACAGATCGAGGTAGAAGAAGTGGTGAAAGGAATTAGGAGCATGCAGGCGGGAAAGGCCCCGGGACCGGATGGATTCCCAGTCGAATTCTATAGAAAATATGTGGACTTGCTCGCCCCGGTACTGACGAGGACCTTTAATGAGGCAAAGGAAAGGGGACAACTGCCCCCGACTATGTCTGAAGCAACGATATCGCTTCTCTTAAAGAAGGAAAAGGACCCGCTACAATGCGGGTCCTATAGACCTATTTCCCTCCTAAATGTAGATGCCAAGGTCCTGGCCAAGGTAATGGCAATGAGAATAGAGGAATGTGTCCCGGGTGTGGTCCACGAGGACCAAACTGGGTTTGTGAAGGGGAGACAGCTGAACACGAATATACGGAGGTTGTTAGGGGTAATGATGATGGCCCCACCAGAGGGAGAAACGGAGATAGTAGTGGCGATGGATGCCGAGAAAGCATTTGATAGAGTGGAGTGGGATTATTTGTGGGAGGTGTTGAGGAGATTTGGTTTTGGAGAGGGGTATGTTAGATGGGTGCAGCTGTTGTATAGGGCCCCAGTGGCAAGCGTGGTCACGAATGGACGGGGATCTGCATATTTTCGGCTCCATAGAGGGACAAGGCAGGGATGCCCTCTGTCCCCATTATTGTTTGCACTGGCGATTGAGCCCCTGGCGATAGCGTTGAGGGGTTCCAAGAAGTGGAGGGGAGTACTTAGGGGAGGAGAAGAGCACCGGGTATCTTTGTATGCGGACGATTTGCTACTATACGTGGCGGACCCGGCGGAGGGGATGCCAGAAATAATGCGGATACTTGGGGAGTTTGGGGATTTTTCAAGGTATAAATTGAACATGGGGAAAAGTGAGTTGTTTGTGGTGCATCCAGGGGAGCAGAGTAGAGAAATAGAGGACCTACCGTTGAGGAAGGTAACAAGGGACTTTCGTTACCTGGGGATCCAGATAGCTAAGAATTGGGGCACATTGCATAGGTTAAATTTAACGCGGTTGGTGGAACAGATGGAGGAGGATTTCAAGAGATGGGATATGGTATCCCTGTCAATGGCAGGGAGGGTGCAGGCGGTTAAGATGGTGGTCCTCCCGAGATTCCTCTTTGTGTTTCAGTGCCTCCCGGTGGTGATTACGAAGGCTTTTTTAAAAAGGATTGAAAAGAGCATCATGGGTTTTGTGTGGGCCGGGAAGACCCCGAGAGTGAGGAAGGGATTCTTACAGCGTAGCAGGGATAGGGGGGGGCTGGCACTACCGAGCCTAAGTGAGTATTATTGGGCCGCTAATATTTCAATGGTGAGTAAGTGGATGGGAGAGGAGGAGGGAGCGGCGTGGAAGAGATTAGAGAGGGCGTCCTGTAGGGGGACTAGCCTACAGGCTATGGCGACAGCCCCATTGCCGTTCTCACCGAGGAACTACACCACAAGCCCGGTGGTGGTGGCTACACTGAAGATTTGGGGACAGTGGAGACGGCATAGGGGAAAGACTGGAGCCTTGGGGGGGTCCCCGATAAGAAACAACCATAGGTTTGCCCCGGGGGGAATGGATGGGGGATATGGAATGTGGCAAAGAGCAGGAATAACGCAACTGAAAGATCTGTTTGTGGATGGGAAGTTCGCGAGTCTGGGAGCGCTGACTGAGAAATATGGGTTGCCCCAAGGGAATGCATTCAGGTATATGCAACTGAGGGCTTTTGCGAGGCAACAGGTGAGGGAATTCCCGCAGCTCCCGACACAAGAGGTGCAGGACAGAGTGATCTCAAAGACATGGGTGGGGGATGGTAAGGTGTCGGATATATATAGGGAAATGAGGGACGAAGGGGAGACTATGGTAGATGAACTAAAAGGGAAATGGGAAGAAGAGCTGGGGGAGGAGATCGAGGAGGGGCTGTGGGCAGATGCCCTAAGCAGGGTAAACTCGTCGTCCTCGTGTGCCAGGCTAAGCCTGATTCAGTTTAAGGTATTACACAGGGCACATATGACTGGAGCACGGCTCAGTAAATTTTTTGGGGTGGAGGATAGGTGTGCGAGGTGCTCGAGAAGCCCAGCGAATCATACCCATATGTTTTGGTCATGCCCGGCACTACAGGGGTTTTGGATGGGGGTGACAAAGGTGCTTTCAAAAGTAGTAGGAGTCCGGGTCGAACCAAGCTGGGGGTTGGCTATATTTGGGGTTGCACAAGAGCCGGGAGTGCAGGAGACGAGAGAGGCCGATGTTTTGGCCTTTGCGTCCCTAGTAGCCCGGCGCAGGATATTGCTAATGTGGAAAGAAGCCAAGCCCCCGGGGGTGGAGACCTGGATAAATGACATGGCGGGGTTTATAAAGCGAGAGCGGATTAAGTTCGTCCTAAGGGGGTCGGCTCAAGGGTTCACCAGGCGGTGGCAACCGTTCGTCGAATACCTCGCAGAAAGATAGACGGAATGGGAAAAAGAAGGCAGCAGCAGCAGCCCAGGATCGGGGGGGGGGGGGGGGGGGGGGGGGGAGGAGGAACCAGAAGGACTCTCAGGGTTGTTAATATATACTGTATAGTATGTATAGGTCGTTGCTACAGATAATTATATATTGGACTGTTAAATTATATTTTTGGAGAGTGTTACTTGTGACAAGGCAGTTGCCAATTAGGGCTAGTTTTCATTTTTGTTATTTATTATTTATTCATTTTTTGTTTATAAAATAGGTCATTGTTATTTGTGTTGTTATAATATTGTGTAAAGGATGCACAATGTACTGTGTTGGTTGACCAAAAATTTTCAATAAAATATTTAATTAAAAAAAAGGGAATCTCAAACATGGGGCACAGTCACAGGATGAAGATCTGATCATGAAGGACTGAGATGAGGAGAAATTATGTCACTTCGAGGGCTGCGAGTATTTGGAATTTTCAAACCCAGAGGGATTTGAGTGTTCCGTAACTGACCACATTTCAGGCTGGAAGAGACAGATTTATAATCTATATTAATGACTTAGACAAGGGAAGCAAATGCACGATTTGCACAATACAGGCGGGAAGTGGTGAGGATGACACAAAGAGACCACAAGGGAAATAAAACTTGGCAGCTGGAATATAACACCGGAAATTGCGAAGTTGTGCACTTTGGTAGGAAGAATAAAGAAGCTGAATATTATTTAAATGGAGAGAGATTGCAGAAAGCTGCAGCACAGAGGGATTTGTGGTCCTCGTGCTTCAATCACAAAAAGCAAGTTCAGCAGGTAATCGGGGAGGCCAATGCAGTGTTGGCCTTTATAAAACGAGGGAAGTCTTGCTCAACCTATGCAAGGCATTGGTTAGACCACACCTGGAATACTGTGAGCAGTTTTGGTTTCATTATCTACAAAGGTTTTACTGACATTAGAGGTTGTCCAGAGAAGGTTCACTAGGTTGATCCCAGGTATGGAGGGATTTTCTTGAGCAGAGAGGTTGAGTAAGTTGGGCCTGTCCTCATTGGAGTTTAGAAGAATGAGAGGTGACTTTATTGAGACATATCGGATTCTCAGGGGGTTTGACGGGGGAGATGCTGAGAGAACCCTTATGGGAGAGTCTAGGACCAGAGGACATAGTCTCAGAGTAAGGGGCAGGTTTAGCACAGTGGGCTAAACAGCTGGCTTGCAATGCAGAACAAGGCCAGCAGCGCGGGTTCAATTCCCGTACCGGCCTCCCCGAACAGGTGCCGGAATGTGGCGATGGGGGCTTTTCACGGTAACTTCATTGATTGAGCCCAGTGTGCTAAACCAGCCCCTGTATTTGATGCGCCTGACACCAAAGCACTGCTCTTCTCAAAGCACAATCCTGGCAGGACACAGCCAGGAGGAGAAGAGAAATGTTTCAGGGATGTGCTCAAAGCATCCGTCAAGAGATCAGACATACCCACAGACTCATGGGAGACCCTGCTTTGTGGCCAATCAAAATGGAGAAGGCTCACTCAGGAAGGCACTGAACTTATTGGCAGTCTTTGTCGGGAACATGAAGAAGCAAAATCGAAGGTTCCGGAGGGAGTATACTGTGGTAAACCACTGAACATACATTACATGTATTGCGGAACACTGCCAGTGTACTCCAGTCATTACAGTAAATCCCAGCCTGCTGGCTCTATCCAGCAGGCTCTGTATTAAAGTGTATGCTCTCCTGCACTGCCCCCATTCTTGGGTCCAGCTGCCGGAGGCTTTACACCGAGCACAATAAATTGATGCACCATCAATGACCACGAGACGAATGGTGAACCATTGTGGCTGGTCGGCGGTGGCGGGGGTATCGGCGGCCAGCGTACGGTCAGGCGAGCAGGAGTCCTGGGGTGCGTTCCAAGATGGCGCAGAAGATCCATCTCCCAACCCTTCAAGCCCCACCTGTCCCCCACGTGGTCTAGTCTGCAGATTCACGTCAGACTCATCACCCATTGAACCGGAGCGGAAACAAAGTCAACCTCACTCTGAGGGACTGTCTTAGAGAGAATCCTCACTGTGAATAAATACCTCCCACCACAGTCAGACAGTCACCTTTACCCAATTGAACTAGCAGCCGATAGGTTAAAAATGGGAATATTTAAGCCCACAGAAAAGAGGAAAAAACCCAAGAATTAATTGTCAGTCTTTTTACCTGAGTCCTGAGCAGGTGCTTGCAGAGACCTGGGATCCAGGGAATCTTCTGATGGAGCCTTGGTAGTAACAGTGATGCTGTAGGAAGATGGTTAAACGTCAGACTAAAACCTCTGAAATATCAGCACATCCCAAGAGAACACATTGACAATTCTTCTTCAATATATTAAACAGCATTACCACCAGAGAACCAATGTATCAAAGACACTGAGCGAGCATTCTAGGGGTGGCAGGGGGAACTCTAGTTTCACTGAGATGGGGAGTGATTCTCACAGGGAGGTGAAAACGTGTTCTGGTGCTGGTGTGAAGGTTCACAGATATTGGCCTAATCATGACCCCTCTCCCCAGCATCACCATTGACATCACCGGTTAGACGAGCTATTTCCCATTGGCTCAGGTCCCATTCCGTATAACGTTTCAAACATTGAAATAAAAGCAAAATTGTGTAGAGACTGAACATCTGAAATTTTAAACAAGTGCAGGGAAAACCCGGCAGGTCTGGAAAAGAGATGAATCATTGTAATGGAAACGTTTGCTCAGTCTCTCTTCATAAGACAGTCGCACCATCCCCGGAACAAGCCTGATGAACCTCCCGCAATGACAAGAATATCCTTTCTGAGGTAAGGGGACCAAAACTGCGCCCAGTACTCCAGGGGCAGTCTAAGCAGACTTCTATATAACTGAAGCAAGACCTGACTGATGCACTATCAATTACGACGAGACGAGAGTAGAGAGTAATCGAGGCTTTATTACACAGAGATGTGTGGCCTCCTACAGCTGCTGCCGAAATGGCTGCAGCTCGGAGAGCACACACATTTATACTCCGCCTACTGGGCGGAGCCAGCAGGCAGGGTTCTACCCCCGTACCTGTAGTACAGGGGCCTTACCGTAATACCCATATATACAATATAATACAACAGTGGTGACTACCACACTGACTCCTCCTGTACTCAAACCCTCTCGTGATAAAGGCATGTCAGAATTCAGTGACTTTCACACCTGGACACACAGGTCCCATTGTACATTTACACTTGGTCAATTCTTACAATTTAGGAAATATTTTGCACATCTGCTCCTTCTCCCAAAGTGGACTATCTTACATTATTCCACATTATATTCCATCTGCCATGTTCTTGCTCACTCATGGGACACGATTTTTGCGGCTGCTTCCGCTGGGAGCGCAAACATCAATAATCACGCTGGCAAGATTTTGTTTTGCGATTAGCCCCGCCCCTCGCTGGTGATGAAACGAGGATCCTGATATCTATAAATGTAGATATAATCAGCGGGCTTCCCGCCATATCTACCCCAGGATGGTATGTTGCCTCCCTGGTGCCAGGGTCCAGGATGTCAGTTAGAGGGGTGCTGTGCTCTGACTGTGAGATGTGGCAGGTCCGGGAGGCTTCCAGCGTCCCGGATGGCTTCATCTGCAGAAAGTGCACCCAACTGGAGCTCCTCACAGACTGCATGGTTCGGTTGGAGCAGCAATTGGATGCACTTAGGAGCATGCAGGTGGCGGAAAGCGTCATAGATCGCAGTTATGTAAATGTGGTCACACCCAAGGTGCAAGCAGAGAAATGGGTGACCACCAGAAAGGGCAGGCAGTCAGTGCAGGAATCCCCTGTGGTTGTCCCCCTCTCGAACAGATATACCCCTTTGGATACTGTCGGGGGGGATAGCCTATCAGGGGAAAACAGCAGCAGCCAGCAGTGGCACCACGGCTGGCTCTGATGTTCAGAAGGGAGGGTCAAAGCGCAGAAGAGTAATAGTAATAGGGGACTCTATAGTCAGGGGCACAGATAGGCGCTTCTGTGGACGTGAAAGAGACTCCAGGATGGTATGTTGCCTCCCTGGTGCCAGGGTCCAGGATGTCTCCGAACGGGTAGAGGGCATCCTGAAGGGGGAGGGCAAACAGGCAGAGGTCGTTGTACATATTGGTACCAACGACATAGGCAGGAAGGGGCATGAGGTCCTGCAGCAGGAGTTCAGGGAGCTAGGCAGAAAGTTAAAAGACAGGACCTCGATGGTTGTAATCTCGGGATTACTCCCTGTGCCACGTGCCAGTGAGGCTAGAAATAGGAAGATAGAGCAGCTAAACACGTGGCTAAACAGCTGGTGTAGGAGGGAGGGTTTCCATTATCTGGACCACTGGGAGCTCTTCCGGGGCAGGTGTGACCTGTATAAGAAGGACGGGTTGCATCTAAACCGGAGAGGCATAAATATCCTGGCCGCGAGGTTTGCTAGTGTCACACGGGAGGGTTTAAACTAGTATGGCAGGGGGGTGGGCACGGGAGCAATAGGTCAGAAGGTGAGAGCATTGAGGGAGAACTAGGGAATAGGGACAGTGTGGCTCTGAGGCAGAGCAGACAGGGAGAAGTTGCTGAACACAGCGGGTCTGGTGGCCTGAAGTGCATATGTTTTAATGCAAGGAGCATTACGGGTAAGGCAGATGAACTTAGAGCTTGGATGAGTACTTGGAACTATGATGTTGTTGCCATTACAGAGACCTGGTTGAGGGAAGGGCAGGATTGGCAGCTAAACGTTCCAGGATTTAGATGTTTCAGGCGGGATAGAGGGGGATGTAAAAGGGGAGGTGGAGTTGCGCTACTTGTTCGGGAGAATATCACAGCTGTACTGCGAGAGGACACCTCAGAGGGCAGTGAGGCTATATGGGTAGAGATCAGGAATAAGAAGGGTGCAGTCACAATGTTGGGTGTTTACTACAGGCCTCCCAACAGCCAGCGGGAGATAGAGGAGCAGATAGGTAGACAGTTTTTGGAAAAGAGTAAAAACAACAGGGTTGTGGTGATGGGAGACTTCAACTTCCCCAATATTGACTGGGACTCACTTAGTGCCAGGGGCTTAGACGGGGCGGAGTTTGTAAGGAGCATCCAGGAGGGCTTCTTAAAACAATATGTAAACAGTCCAACTAGGAAAGGGGCGGTACTGGACCTGGTATTGGGGAATGAGCCCGGCCAGGTGGTAGATGTTTCAGTAGGGGAGCATTTTGGTAACAGTGACCACAATTCAGTAAGTTTTAAAGTACTGGTGGACAAGGATAAGAGTGGTCCGAGGATGAATGTGCTAAATTGGGGGAAGGCTAATTATAACAATATTAGGCGGGAACTGAAGAACATAGATTGGGGGCGGATGTTTGAGGGCAAATCAACATCTGACATGTGGGAGGCTTTCAAGTGGCAGTTGAAAGGAATACAGGACCGGCATGTTCCTGTGAGGAAGAAAGATAAATACGGCAATTTTCGGGAACCTTGGATGACGAGTGGTATTGTAGGCCTCGTCAAAAAGAAAAAGGAGGCATTTGTCAGGGCTAAAAGGCTGGGAACAGACGAAGCCTGCGTGAAATATAAGGAAAGTAGGAAGGAACTTAAGCAAGGAGTCAGGAGGGCTAGAAGGGGTCACGAAAAGTCATTGGCAAATAGGGTTAAGGAAAATCCCAAGGCTTTTTACACGTACATAAAAAGCAAGAGGGTAGCCAGGGAAAGGGTTGGCCCACTGAAGGATAGGCAAGGGAATCTATGTGTGGAGCCAGAGGAAATGGGCGAGGTACTAAATGAATACTTTGCATCGGTATTCACCAAAGAGAAGGAATTGGTAGATGTTGAGTCTGGAGAAGGGGGTGTAGATAGCCTGGGTCACATTGTGATCCAAAAAGACGAGGTGTTGGGTGTCTTAAAAAATATTAAGGTAGATAAGTCCCCAGGGCCTGATGGGATCTACCCCAGAATACTGAAGGAGGCTGGAGAGGAAATTGCTGAGGCCTTGACAGAAATCTTTGGATCCTCGCTGTCTTCAGGGGATATCCCGGAGGACTGGAGAATAGCCAATGTTGTTCCTCTGTTTAAGAAGGGTAGCAAGGATAATCCCGGGAACTACAGGCCGGTGAGCCTTACCTCAGTGGTAGGGAAATTACTGGAGAGAATTCTTCGAGACAGGATTCTACTCCCATTTGGAAGCAAATGGACGTATTATTGAGAGGCAGCACGGTTTTGTGAAGGGGAGGTCGTGTCTCACTAACTTGATAGAGTTTTTCGAGGAGGTCACTAAGATGATTGATGCAGGTAGGGCAGTAGATGTTGTCTATATGGACTTCAGTAAGGCCTTTGACAAGGTCCCTCATGGTAGACTAGTACAAAAGGTGAAGTCACACGGGATCAGGGGTGAGCTGGCAAGGTGGATACAGAATTGGCTAGGCCATAGAAGGCAGAGAGTAGCAATGGAGGGATGGTTTTCTAATTGGAGGGCTGTGACCAGTGGTGTTCCACAGGGATCAGTGCTGGGACCTTTGCTGTTTGTAGTATATATATGATTTGGAGGAAAATGTAACTGGTCTGATTAGTAAGTTTGCAGACGACACAAAGGTTGGTGGAATTGCGGATAGCGATGAGGACTGTCGGAGGATACAGCAGGCTTTAGATTGTCTGGAGACTTGGGCGGAGAGATGGCAGATGGAGTTTAATCCGGACAAATGTGAGGTAATGCATTTTGGAAGGTCTAATGCAGGTAGGGAATATACAGTGAATGGTAGAACCCTCAAGAGTATTGAAAGTCAAAGAGATCTAGGAGTACAGGTCCACAGGTCATTGAAAGGGGCAACACAGGTGGAGAAGGTAGTCAAGAAGGCATACGGCATGCTTGCCTTCATTGGCCGGGGCATTGAGTATAAGAATTGGCAAGTCATGTTGCAGCTGTATAGAACCTTAGTTAGGCCACACTTGGAGTATAGTGTTCAATTCTGGTCGCCACACTACCAGAAGGATGTGGAGGCTTTAGAGAGGGTGCAGAAGAGATTTACCAGAATGTTGCCTGGTATGGAGGGCATTAGCTATGAGGAGCGGTTGAATAAACTCGGTTTGTTCTCACTGGAACGAAGGAGGTTGAGGGGAGACCTGATAGAGGTATACAAAATTATGAGGGGCATAGACAGAGTGGATAGTCAGAGGCTTTTCCCCAGGGTAGAGGGGTCAATTACTAGGGGGCATAGGTTTAAGGTAAGAGGGGCAAGGTTTAGAGTAGATGTACGAGGCAAGTTTTTTACGCAGAGGGTAGTGGGTGCCTGGAACTCGCTACCGGAGGAGGTGGTGGAAGCAGGGACGATAGGGACATTTAAGGGGCATCTTGACAAATATATGAATAGGATGGGAATAGAAGGATACGGACCCAGGAAGTGTAGAAGATTGTAGTTTAGTCGGGCAGCATGGTCGGCACGGGCTTGGAGGGCCGAAGGGCCTGTTCCTGTGCTGTACATTTCTTTGTTCTTTGTTTGTTTGTTCTCACATTTAGAATTATTCCCTCACCGGCGTGACATCACGATGGCTGGATTTACAATCGGTGTTTAAAACTGTGATCCAGGTCAATGGAAGCTGCAGGGGACGCACAGATATAGCCCCCGGGGAGGAGAGGGATATGCCCAGGCAGTACCCTGGCATTTCCTCCCCAGCAGAGCACCATCACCCTGGCACTGCCCTCTGGCACCCTGGGACTTTCCCCTGGAACCCCGGCATATCCTCCTGGCACCCTGGCACTGCTCCATGGCAATGCCCTCTGACACCCTGGTACTGCTCCATGGCAATGCCCTCTGACACCCTGGTACTGCTCTGTGGCAATGCCTCCTGACACCCTGGTACTGCTCCATGGCAATGCCCTCTGACACCCTGGCACTGCTCCGTGGCAATGCCCCCTGACACCCTGGTACTGCTCCATGGCAATGCCCCCTGACACCCTGGTACTGCTCCGTGGCAATGCCCCTGACACCCTGGTACTGCTCCATGGCAATGCCATCTGACACCCTGGGACTGTTCCGTGGCAATGCCATCTGACACTCTGGTGCTGCTCCATGGCAATGCCATCTGACACGCTGGTACTGCTCCATGGCAATGCCCCCTGACACCCTGGTACTGCTCCGTGGCAATGCCCTCTGGCACCCTGGTACTGCTCCATGGTAATGCCATCTGACACGCTGGTACTGCTCCGTGGCAATGCCCCCTGACACCCTGGTACTGCTCCGTGGCAATGCCCTCTGGCACCCTGGTACTGCTCCATGGTAATGCCATCTGACACGCTGGTACTGCTCCGTGGCAATGCCCTCTGGCACCCTGGTACTGCCCGCTGCCAGGGAGCATTGCCAGGGGTCCCTCTGCGGTGGTCCATTGGGTGGGTTCCCATATCACTTGGGGGGTGGTTCTCCTTGTGTGTGTCACTGGGGCGAGCCCCCGAGTCCGTGGGTGGATCTCCATGTGCGAGTAACGTTGAGGGGGGTGGCGTCCTCTTTCCTCTATTGGAGATTGGGGTGGCCTCGGGGTTTGCGGCTGCCAGCTCTCTCCGGCCCGTCTTGCCTCGCCCGGCGTGATGCCGTGAGTCACATTTGCAGGTGGGACACCCTAGGTCACCTCCCGGACTCAGAGGATGGTTGAGGGCCAGCATTCCACTGAATCCCAGTCGGATGCTAAGCTCCCGGATGCTGCCCGAACACCGATGTTGGAACCGCAAAGACAAATCTGGGAACGCCAGGCTGGATGCAGTCAACATATCGTAACGTCCGAAGGTGGAGTCCGTCTGATGTCATTGTGCTGACACACAAGCGGAATGATGTCAACACTGATAGAGCGACGGCCGTCCTGACGTCCTTGGTCCAGGCCACAGGGCCTGCGGTGCTCCAGGAGTAGCACACCATCGCTGATTGGCTGACTGAGCCCCAAATCTGCATTGCACTATGACAATCAAACTCACACATGAAAACGATGTGCATTAAATGGAGATTGACCTCCTTGAGCCAGCATTCTGCCACGTGTGGTGCTGCGGTTATATCCGGTTGTCGGCTGTTGTAGCCAGTGAAATGTTGGTAAAGTTCAAGAAAATGCTGCACAATCTGAGGCGTGGAACAAACACCCTTTCACAAGTATTATCACATTGCAGAAAGGCCACTTCCTCCTGAGGTCAGTCTAACCTCCTCGGATGAGATCATAGTGACATAAGAGTGTATACACTCATTCAAAGAGCAAAGAACAATACAGCACAGAATAAGGCCAACCTTTGCCAAAACCCTCAGCAACTCCTTGTGCCGTATCGCTCGATATGCATCCTATCCATGCATTTGTCAAGTTGCCTTCTGAACGCCGTTAATGTATCTGCTCCCGCAACCTCCCCTGGCAACGCATTCCAGACACTCACCAACCTCTGCGTAAAAAACCTGCCTCGCACATCTCCTCTAAACTTTGCCCCACGGACCATAAACCTATGCCCCCTGGTGACTGACTCCTCCACCCTGGGAAAGAGTGCCTGCCCATCCACTCTATCTATGTCCCTCATAATCTTGTAGACCTCTATCAGGTCGCCCCTCAACCACTGTCTTTCTAATGAAAAGAGTCCGAGTCTATTCAGCCTCTCCACATAGCTAACACCCTCCAGCCCAGGTAAACCCTCCTCTGCACCCTCTCCAAGGCCTCCACATCCTTCTGGTAGTGTGGGAACCAGAATTGTGCGCAATATTCCAAGTGCGGCCTTACCAAGGTTCTATACAACTGCAGCATGACTTGCCAGTTTTTATACTCGATGCCCCGTCCAATGAAGGCGAGCATTCCGGATGCTTCGTGACTACCTTGTCCACTTGTGTTGCCACTTTCAAAGATCTGTGAACCTGTACGCCCAGATCTCTGGCTTTCTATATTCCTAAAACTTTTGCCATTTTCTGTACATTTCCCCTCTATGTTAGACCTCCCAAAATGCATTACCTCACATTTGTTCGGATTAAACTCCATTTTCCATTTCTCTGCCCAGGTCTCCAACCTATCTATGTCCATTGTGTCCTCTGACAATCCTCAACTCTGTCTGCCAGAGAGAAAAAGGTTTTACACACAAGTAGTTGGGGTGCGGAATGCCCCTCCTGGAAATGTGGTGGAGGCAAGTTCAATCAGGGCATTCAGGAGGGAATTAGATGATTGTTTGTTTAGAGCGATGTGCAGGACAAAGGGGAAAAGGCAAGGGCATGGCACAAAGCCATGATGCTCGGTTGGAACAATGATGGGCTGAATGGCCTCCTCCCGCACCGTAACAATTCTGTGATTTTATGATTCAAGTGGATCACTGAGATAAGGATGAGAGCAGCGGGGGTGTATGAAAAAGTATAATAATAATCTTTATTGTCACAGGTCGAAGGGCCTGTACAGCGCTGTAATGTTCCATGTTCTATGTAAGTAGGCTTACATTAACACTGCAATGAAGTTACTGTGAAAATCCCCGCGTCGCCACATTCCGGCGCCTGTTCGGGTACACAGGGAGAATTCAGAATGTCCAATTCACCTAACAAGCACGTCTTTCGGGACTTGCGGGAGGAAACCGGAGCGCCCGGAGGAAACATAAAATACTAAAAGGACTGATAAAGTAAACACAGACCAAATGTTCCCCCCTTGTGGGGTAATCTAGAACGAGAGGTCACAGGTATAGATTGAGAGGTGGTAGATGTAAAACTGAGTTGAGGAGGAACTACTTCTCGCAAAGGGCGGTGAATTTGTGGAACTCGCTGTCCCATAGTGCGGTGGAATCTGAATCATTAAACACTTTCAAGAAGGAGATAGATATATTTCTGATTTTTAAAACGGATTAAAGGGATGTGGGGAGCAGGTGGGGACGTGGATTTGAGGTCAGGAAGAGATCAGCCAGGATTTGATTGAATGGGGGAGGAGGCTCGAGGGACTGAATTGCTGACTTCTGCTGCTAATTCCTATTCCGATGAAGATGGTAAGCTGGGCCCAGCATGGAGGACACTGGTTAAAGTGGATCATCATTGTATCTTGTCATCGCCTACCTGGAACTTCACGTTTCATGTTGCACGCCTGCCTTGTTTGGTCAGTACACTGGGCGGAATTCTCTCAGCCTGGGGCCACCGGAGAATCCGAATCGCCCAACGCCGCCCCGACGTTGGTGTGGTTGACGTGGTGCCAGTCAAACGCCGAGTCCCGCTGGCGCCTGTACTCCTGCGCCATGTTGCGTTGGGGCCGGCGCGGACAAGGGAGACACCGCGCATGGGCGGATATCGCGCCGGTGGGACTGCGCATGCGCGGGTTCGTGCCGGACCCGCTGCGCATGCACGCTTCCCCCGGCGCCCATTCCACGGCCATTTCAGCAGCTGGAGCGGCGTGAACCTGCAGGGGCCAGAATTGCTGATCCTGAGGCCGTGTTGACACCGTCGGGAACCGCGGCGGAGATCCCGTCCCGTCAACACTTAGCCTCAGGATCAGAGAATCCCGCCCACTGTTCTCTACCCCTGCTCCCTCATCTTCTTCACCCTCATCCCTCTCAATGCCCTCGCAATTGGAGGACATGTGAAGCTCGTCCATGTCAGCAGCTGGCAAGATCCCCTCCTTTGCAGCATCAGATTGTAAGGTGCAGCAAGCCACAATGATATGTGAGGCCCTCTGAAGATTGGAATGGACAGCGTCACTTGATCAACCAGACATTCAAATCCCACCTTCATCGCTCAATGTCACAGCATGAACAGGGTTATACCTTCCCCTGAGAGACTGTCAGGCCACTGAACGGCTGTTATCTGCCATGTTTTCAGTGGGTAGCCAATCCAGAATGTGCTGAGATCCCTCGAAAATCTGTGCAGTTGCCTCAGGATTTCCGAGTTACAGCAACTTCCTGGGTATCTGGAAGATAATGGACTGAATTCGCTGTTTCAGCGGCTAAGTGCCGGCTGAAACGGCGAATTAGCGGGTGTTTTACCACGCCAAAATCAGCGATGCCGGGACCGGGGGGGCTAGCGGCGGCGTCGGGTGAGCAGCTGGTTCGTGATGGAAAGCGAGGCCAGCAGCGTGGGTTCCATTCCCGTCTCCGACTTGCCCCTCACCTGAGGTGTGATGATCCACAGATTCAATCACCACCAGTCAGCTCTCTCTCTCTCAAAAAGGAGAGCGCAGCACGTGTTACTGACAGTTAATAGGCTGGGTTCGGCGCTTCGTCATTGGGCAGAGAGCCGTTCAAATTTGAAAAAGGTTTTGTCTGAGAAACGGCGGAGAAATCGAAGTTTGAGCACCCATGCCCCGCCCTCCCGCGATGCCCCGCCCTCCCGCGTCCCGCCTTCCCGTGATGCCCCGCCCTCCCGTGATGCGCCGCCCTCCCGTGATGCCCCGCCCTCCCGTGATGCCCCGCCCTCCCGCGATGCTCCGCCCTCCCGTAATGCGCCGCCCTCACGTGATGCTCCGTCCTCCCGCGATGCCCCGCCCTCCCGCGATGCTCCGCCTTCCCGTGATGCGCCGCCCTCCCGTGATGCTCCGCCTTCCCGTGATGCGCCGCCCTCACGTGATGCTCCGCCCTCCCGTAATGCGCCGCCCCCACGTGATGCTCCGCCCTCCCGTGATGCGCCGCCCTCCCGCGATGCCCCGCCCTCCCGCGATGCTCCGCCTTCCCGTGATGCGCCGCCCTCCCGCGATGCTCCGCCCTCCCGTAATGCGCCGCCCCCACGTGATGCCCCGCCCTCCAGCGATGCTCCGCCCTCCCGCGATGCCCCGCCCTCCCGCGATGCTCCGCCTTCCCGTGATGCGCCGCCCTCCCGCGATGCTCCGCCTTCCCGTGATGCGCCGCCCTCACGTGATGCTCCGCCTTCCCGTGATGCCCCGCCCACCCGCGAAGCTCCGCCCTCCCGTGATGCCCCGCATCTCTTAGGCAGAAGTCACATTGGCGCAAGTATTGACAAGTGAGAGCTGGGCGCCATGGCTCTTCAGGGGGAGTGAGAAGGAAGGAAGACTCTGTACAATGGTCGGGCTTGCTGAGGAGAGGAGCGACTTGGTGCCAAGTCCATGGACCTGGTATGTGCTCCCTGGGACCCGGGTGGTCTGGGTCGTTGCTGCCGTCGATGTTTCAAACCCTTTGGTACAAGGTGCAGGCCCCTGATGCTCCCTCTGCTGATGCTCTGGTCATTTGGGAGCCCACCCAGGCCGCCCCTCTGGAAACCCTCAGACTCCGGCTGACCCATCACCGGGAGGAGTTTGAGGGTGGCAGCGGAGGAGTTTGAGGGTGGCAGCGGAGGAGTTTGAGGGTGGCAGCGGAGGAGTTTGAGGCTGGCAGCGGAGGAGTTTGAGGGTGGCAGCGGAGGAGTTTGAGGGTGGCAGCGGAGGAGTTTGAGGGTGGCAGCGGAGGAGTTTGAGGGTGGCAGCGGAGGAGTTTGAGGGTGGCAGCGGAGGAGTTTGAGGGTGGCAGCGGAGGAGTTTGAGGGTGGCAGCGGAGGAGTTTGAGGGTGGCAGCGGAGGAGTTTGAGGGTGGCAGCGGAGGAGTTTGAGGGTGGCAGCGGAGGAGTTTGAGGGTGGCAGCGGAGGAGTTTGAGGGTGGCAGCGGAGGAGTTTGAGGGTGGCAGCGGAGGAGTTTGAGGGTGGCAGCGGAGGAGTTTGAGGGTGGCAGCGGAGGAGTTTGAGGGTGGCAGCGGAGGAGTTTGAGGGTGGCAGCGGAGGAGTTTGAGGGTGGCAGCGGAGGAGTTTGAGGGTGGCAGCGGAGGAGTTTGAGGGTGGCAGCGGAGGAGTTTGAGGGTGGCAGCGGAGGAGTTTGAGGGTGGCAGCGGAGGAGTTTGAGGGTGGCAGCGGAGGAGTTTGAGGGTGGCAGCGGAGGAGTTTGAGGGTGGCAGCGGAGGAGTTTGAGGGTGGCAGCGGAGGAGTTTGAGGGTGGCAGCGGAGGAGTTTGAGGGTGGCAGCGGAGGAGTTTGAGGGTGGCAGCGGAGGAGTTTGAGGGTGGCAGCGGAGGAGTTTGAGGGTGGCAGCGGAGGAGTTTGAGGGTGGCAGAGGAGGAGTTTGAGGGTGTCAGCGGAGGAGTTTGAGGGTGGCAGCGGAGGAGTTTGAGGGTGGCAGCGGAGGAGTTTGAGGGTGGCAGCGGAGGAGTTTGAGGGTGGCAGCGGAGGAGTTTGAGGGTGGCAGCGGAGGAGTTTGAGGGTGGAAGCGGAGGAGTTTGAGGGTGGCAGCGGAGGAGTTTGGGGCTGGCAGCGGAGGAGTTTGAGGGTGGCAGCGGAGGAGTTTGAGGGTGGCAGCGGAGGCGTTTGAGGGTGGCAGCGGAGGCGTTTGAGGGTGGCAACGGAGGAGTTTGAGGGTGGCAGCGGGGAGTTTGAGGGTGGCAGCGGAGGAGTTTGAGGGTGGCAGCGGAGGAGTTTGAGGGTGGCAGCGGAGGAGTTTGAGGGTGGCAGCGGAGGGGTTTGAGGGTGGCAGCGGAGGAATTTGAGGGTGGCAGTGGAGGACTGTATGAAGGTGGATTTGGGGGGGGTTAAGAGGGGTCTGTTTTGATCCCCTTGGGGGCCAAGGACTATGCTCTAAATGATTCCCCCCTCCCTTTACCTCAATGTACAAACTCCCCCCGTAATTGGGTAGGTAATAATTATTGTGTGTACTATAATAAACCTTTGTTCATGGCGATCCTTACCACGCGTTCCTGCGTCGCTTCTGTTGGATTCTACAGGGTGAAGGGGGCGTGGGTGTTGGGAAGCATGGCCGGGATTTTTCCTTTTTGGAGACTGAGACCCCACACCCGCCGTAAAATGAGCGAGAATCACTCCGGGCGTTTTCCTCGCCAGCGGGTCCGCGGATGCGCGCGGCGGCCCACCTCACGCAGGCGTCACCGACATGGCGACATGGAGCCACACAGCGGGCCCGCGCGGAGGAAGGTAGGTCCCTCCCAGATCGCGGTGGCCCCCGATTGCGGGCCTGGCTACCGCTGACGCCCCCTCCCGGACACAGATTCCCCCCGCCCCCACCAGGATCGCCACCACGGCCGCGGGTCCCATCTCCCGGGTGGTACCAGATGTAAACCATGCCAGCGGGAGTCCGGCTGGTCGCCCGCGGAGAATCGCCGTGGGGGCCTATTTCAGCGGCCTCGACTGGCACCGCGGCGACTGCGCTGTGCGCGACTGGCGCCGATTCTCCACCAGAGAATTGGCAGCCCAGTGTCGGAGCGGCGTGGCGGGAATCTCGCACGCCCCCCGGCGATTCTCCGACCCGGCACGCTCGGAGAATCCCGGCCCTGAACATTAATTTGTATTGTTTTATTAATTGTTTCGAATTAAATGTTCTCATCCACAGAGATAAACCTTGAAATGGGCCTGCCTCTGTTTCTGGGCCATGCCCACCTCTGGCCTTCCTCCAAAGACACCTCGGTAAGGCCAGGATTTGGGGGGAATGAGTGAACCAGATGTTTTTTTTACAACAAGCGACAATGATTTCATTGTCATTATCAGACTTATAATTCCAGATATTTTTATTGAAATCAAATTTCACCATCTATCGTAGTGGGGTTCGAACCTGGGTCCCCAAAGCATTACCCTGGGTCCCTGGAATACAAGTCCAGTGACAATACCACTATGCCACCGGCTCCCCTAAATGCTTGGAGTTTGGATCACAGGGTAAGGAAAATTCACAATATATCTCTCAACAACACTCCAGCGATCAGTGCCAGGGCTGATATCTAAAGAGTGGAAACTTGGACAATGTACAGGACTGACCCTGATACCCGAGATGTTTCATATAATTAACACTCACCAGAGGGGTGGGGAGGAACTAAAAGACTGAAATAAATGCTCGATCAGTATGTTTAAGTCAGTTTGATCTAAGTTTGCAAGATATAACTCACCAGTTTTGCGCCCTTCTCTGTCAGCAAAGTCCCATTGGAACCATAGTATAATTTCTGGAACTCTCTCGGCACAAGGACACTGCGGGAAAAGAGCAAAAAGTGACAATTTCTGTCCAGGCGGAGAGCAGGGTTTATACATTTCAGAATTTAACTTTTAGTTTAGGAGTGAGATTTGTAGAGATGTGGGAGCTTCTGACCAAAGGACGGATATTTAAAAGGTTTGAGTGTTGCCACCTTAAGACGTCAGAGTTTGAAGTGTAAGATCAGAAAGGTCAAAGGCCTTTCTCTCGGCTTCATAATGGTGTCAATATATTTGGGGAGCATTCCTGTCGAAGCCAGGTATTTCTAATACAACTAGTATAGGTAAAAGATAGCTGTTCAAGCATAAATATTAAGCCCCAGTTTTAAATACCCATTTAAAAATGAGAATTTCAGCACCCATAACCTCAGGTCATCTCAAAACATATAGCTTCAATAGATACATGAAACAGCATAATTCCATCATAGATTAAAACAGCACAGTTGCAAGACAATTTGACACTGCTTGTGCTGCTGTCAAGGACAAGGGCTGAATTTCATGGCAACGAGGTGGCAGGATTCCAGTGCAGCTTGTAGAGCATTGAATCAAATATATATTTGATTCCAGCTTTCTCGACATGAAGTCTCCATTGTTACATTAGCCAAGCTAGCTTAAAACCAGTTTTTGTTGGTAAAGATTAAGCAGAATATCTCATTCCTTAACATAGACAAGTATGCAGATACGCAACATTTAAAGCTAATGTTGCACATTGAAGATGGACGGCTTGCGGTCAAACCAAATGTGTTTGAGTCTAACCCAAACCAATTAGGATTATATTGGGGTGTGATTAGATGATTTAAGACAGATATGAAAGTGTATAACTGAAAAGTTTCCGCCCGCCATTTTAGTCTGTCTTTAATTCTGAGTCTGTCAGTCTGTCAGTCAGTCTGTTAGTCTGATTAGTCTGTTAGTCTGTCTTTAATTCTCTGCGTCTGTCAGTCTGTTAGTCTGTCAGTATGTCTTTGTAGTGATGTAGTGTTTTAATGTGTTTCTATAGTAGTGTTCTCTCTCTCTCTCTTTTTCATGTTTCATTTCCAGACTTTGACCTTTTAAAAGTTACTTTCGAGCTGTCTGCCTAAGCACGAAGATAATGTGTTGATTCTCTGAAAGCTTCAAATTGTCTACGAATTGCCTTTTAAATGACTTTCAAATTGTAATCAATAGAAGACAAATAAAATAATTCCTTTTGGCACCTGAGAAGTTTTAACTGAAGTTTCTGCTGAGTCCCAGTATTCGCAAAGTGCTACTGGTAACCGAATAGCAGAAATGTTATAAATTCCTTCAACTTTACACAATCGAATAATACTAGGAATCTAACAACTTGGCGTAGTCCAGAAATATTATTAGATCTTTCAACTTGTCGTAGTTCGGCAGGAATAGATCCTTCAAATCCAGATTCCTTCAATTCCCCTCTCATTGTTAGAATTTGTTTTATTCTTTCACGCCCTGTGACCATGGCTGGCAAGATCAGTGCTTGTTCCCCATCCCGAATTGTCATTTAACTGAGTGGTTTTTAAGGGGGTTTCAGATGGCAATTAATAGTCAATCACATTGCTGAGAGTCTGGAGTGACACAGAAATGTAGAAATATGGCTATTGGAGCAGAAGTAAGTCATTCAGCTATTCGAGCCTGCTCCGCCATTCAATCAGATCATGGCTGATCGCTTCCAGATCTCAAATCCACCTCGGCCTCTTCCCCATGTCCTTAATGACTCCGATTCCACCGCACTATAATAATAATCGCTTATTGTCACAAGTAGGCTTCAATGAAGTTACTGTGAAAAGCCCCTAGTCGCCACATTCCGGCGCCTGTTCGGGGAGGCTGGTACGGGAATTGAACCTGCGCTGCTGGCCTTGTTCTGTATTACAAGCCAGCTGTTTAGCCCACTGTGCTAAACTATGAGGCAGCGAGATCCACAAATTCACCGCCCTCTACGAGAAGTAGTTCCTCCTCATCTCAGTTTTACATCTACCGCCTCTCAACCTCTATCCGTGACCTCTCATTCTAGATTACCCCACAAGGGCGAATATTTGGTCTACATTACTTTTTCAATCCCTCTTAGTATTTTATATACCTTGATCAGATCCCTATCATTCTTCTAAACTCCAGCGCGTAGAAACCAAAACTATATAAGCCTGGAATCAATCTGGTGACCCTCCTCTGAACTGCCTCCAATGCCACCTCATACCTCCTCAAATAAGGAGACCAAAACTGGACACAATACTCCAGATGTGGTCTCACCAACACCCTATACAATTGCGACAACACTTCTCTACTTTTATACTCCAGTCCTTTTGCAATAAACGCTAACATTCCATTTGCCTTTTTAATTATGTGCTGTACCTGCATACCGACTTTCTGTGATTCATGAACAAAGACACACACATCCCTCTGCCCAGATGTGTTTTGAATCTGCTTTCCATTCGGGTAATAATTTGCCTTTCTATTTTTTTGGCCAAAATTGATAATCTCACATTTATCCACATTAAACTCTATCTGCAAAATGTTGGCCCAATCTTCGAGCCTATCTATATCATAGAATCATAGAATTTACAGTGCCTAAGCAGGCCATTCGGCCCATCGGGTCTACCCTTGGAAAGAGCTCCCTACCTAAACCCACACCTCCACCCCATCCCCGTAACTCAACCTAACCTTTTTTGGATATTAAGGGCAATTTAGCATGGCCAAATCATCTAACCTGTACATCTTTGGCCTGTGGGAGGAAACCGGAGGACCCGGAGGAAACCCACGTACACACGGGGAGGATGTGCAGACTCCGCACAGACAGTGACCGAAGCCGGGAATCGAACCTGGCACCCTGGAGCTGTGAAGCAACTGTGCTAGCCACTGTGCTACAGTGCCCCCCCCCAATCTGTAAAATCTGTAGCTCCTCTTCACTGCCTGCTTTCCCACCTATTTTGCTACGTTACACTCCGTCCCTGCTTGCAGGTTATTTATGTAGATTGTAAACAGTTGTGGTCTGAGGACTGACCCCTGCGGCACCCCCACTAGTTACAGCTCACCAGCCAGAGAAGGACCCATTTAACCCAACCCTCGTCTTTCTGTCAGCCAGCCAATCCTCAATCCAGTCTAGTACTCTACCCCCAATCCCCTGCGATCTCACTTCTGGATCAATCTTTTATGCGGCACCTTATCAAACACCTTCTGGAAGTCTAGATATACCACATCCACAGGTTCCCCATTATCCACCTTGCCGTTTATGTCCTCAAAGAACTCTAGCAAGTTTACCAAGCATGACGTACTTTCATAAAACCACGCTGACAATGGTGGATTGAGATTCGTCTTTCCAAATGTTCAGTCATCTCCTCCTTAATGATTGATTCCAGCAACTTCCCCACCACAGGGGTCAAGCTAACTGGTCTATAGTTTCCTACTTTTTGCTTCTCTCCCTTTTTGAATCAGGGCATCACATTAGCGTGTTTCCAATCCACTGGGACCCTTCCAGAATCCAAGCAATTCTGAAATATCATAACCAATGCATCCACTATCTCTGCTGCCACTTCCCTTAATATCCTCGGGTGCAGGCCATCGGGTCCAGGAGACTTAACTGCCCTTAATCCCATCAGTTTATTCAATACCATTTCCCTAGTGATGGTTATTGTACCAGGTTCCTCTGCATTAACTGCAGTTTTGAGAATTTTTTAATTATCTTCTACCCTGAAGACAGAGGCAAAATATTGGTTCAGTGCCTCCGCCAACTCTTTTTTAAAAATTTGTCCATGGGATGTGGGTGTCTCTGGCTGGGCCATCATTTATTGCTCGTCCCTGAGGGCATTTAAGAGTCAACAACATTGCTGTGGGTCTGGAGTCACACGTAGGCCAGACCGGGTAAGGACGGCAGATTTCCTCCCCTAAAGGACATTAGTGATCCAGATGAGTTTTTTCGGCAAGTGACAATGGTTTCATGGTCATTTTCTAGACTTTTAATTCCAGATTTTCATTGAATTCAAATTTTACCATCTGCCATAATGGGATTTGACCGTGGGTCCGCAGAGCATGATTCTGGGTCTCTGGATTCCGAATCAGGTGGAAACACCACAACACCACCGCCTCCCCTAATGGGGTTCCCATTATTACCTCACCAGTATCATCTTCTAAAGGGCCAATATTTACTTCAGCTATTCTCTTCCTCTTTATAGAAGCTTTTGATATCAGTGTTTATATATTCTGCTATTTTCTATTCGTAGTTTAATTTAGCTCTTTTGATTTTAGTTTTAGGATCATTTTGCTGAACCTTAAAGTTCTGCCAATGCTTCAGCGTACCACTAGCTTTTAGTATGCCCTAGTTTTTGTCTTTATGTCATCCTTGGCTTCCTTGTTTAGCCATGGAACATTTTTCATCCTTTTACAATTCCACCGCCTCATTAATATACTTTAATTGAGAGGAGTTTCATATCTCCCTGAACATCCGCCATTGTCCCTCAATTGCCCAACCCTCAATTATCCGTGCCCAATCTGCTTGCGCCAACTCTTTCCTCAGGCCTGTATAATTACCTCTGCCCAATGCTAAAACTCTAACATCCCGGCACTCGGTCTTCTCTCACTCAATCTGAATTTGAAAATCCAGCATGCTGTGATCACTCCTTCCAAGAGGATCCTTAACGCCAAGACTATTTATCAACCCTTCTTTGTTACATAATATTAAATCTAAAATAGCCTGCTCCCTGGTTGGCTCCATACATATTGCTCTGAGTAACAATCCCTCATACAGTCTATGCAATTTCCCTCGAGGCTACCTTGCCAATTTGATTAATCCAGTTATATGCATATTAAAATCACCCAGGATTACCATTATGCCGGTCTCATAAACCCTAATTATTTTTTGGTTTATACCAGTATTGGGGCTGTAAATTACTCCTATCAAGAAGTTTTTTTCCCCTTGTTTTTGATTTCCACCCAGATTAATTCAACATCTTGGCCCTTGGTGTCAATATCATTTCTTAATACAGCCTTGATGTCATCTTTAACCAATAAAGCACTCCTTTTCCATCCTGTCTATCCTTTGGGAATACTGAGTATCCTTGGACATTCGACTCCCAGTCCCTGTGCTCCTGTAACTGTGTTTCAGTGATCCCCACCAAATCATACCCATTTGTCTCTATTTATGCCGTTGGCTCATTGACCTTATTCCGAATACTGCGTGTATTTAGGCAGAAGATTTGTAAATGTGTTCTGCTAATTTATTTTTCCCTTGCAGGATTGTCTCATGCACTACGCTTTTCCCACAATCTGACCTCCTTTATTAATCTCTGATAACATTCAGCCTCATCCCCATCTTTCACTCTCACAGTCTCCTTACACTTTGATTTTTTTTACATTTCCTTTCCCCTCCGTAGTTGTTAGACCGACCCTGCCTGTCAATCCTATTAACCTCTACCTTCTCCTCACATGCTGACCTGCTGCTTTGATTCCTATTAACAATTATACTTCTTGTAGTTTTCACCTTCCCTTCCCCAGCCTTTGCTAGTTTAAAGTCCCTGTGACCATCCTATATACCCTGTCAGCCAGAACTCTGGTCCCAGATGGGTTCAGGTGGAGACCGTCCCAACGTTACAGATTCCTTCCTGTCCCAATACTGATGCAAGTGCCCCATGAAGTGGAGCCACTTTCTCTCCTTTAGCCACGTATTTACTTCCCTAATTTTCTCATCCCTGTGCCAGTTTGCACGTGGCTCTGATAGTAATCCAGAGATTATAATCCTTGAGGACTTGTTCTTTAATTTGATTCTCAGTTCCCAATAATCCCCCAACAGGTCCTCTTTCCTTGTTTTGCCAATGTGAGCCACAACAACTGGATGCTCCCCCTCCCACTCCAATATCCTTTCCAGCCTGTTAGAGATGACCCTCACCCTGGCACCGGGCAGGCAATATACCATGTGGGACTCTCAATTCTGCTTACAAAGGATGTTATCTATCCCCCTAATTATAGAATCTCCCACAACTACGACTTGTCTTTTTGCTCCCACCACTTGAATGGCCTTCTGTACCATGGTGCAGTGGTCGGCTAGCTCATCTTCCCTCGAGCCCATTTCCTCATCCACACAGGGAGCATGTACCTCGTACCTGTTGGACAAGGTCAAGATCTGAGGCTCCTCCGTCCCTGAATTCAGGATCCCTCTACCTGCCTCACTTAGAATCACACTCTGTGTCCCTGACCACTGACCAAATTTGAGGTACTAACCAAAGGAGTGTGGCTGCCTCCTGAAGCAAAGCTTCCAGGTAACTCTCCCCCACCCTGCTGTGCCGCAGTGTCTGAAGCTCAGACTCCAGCTCATCAACTCTCAGCTGAAATTCCGCAAGCAACAAACACTTGCTGCAGATGTCGTCACTGCAGCTCGGAATGAGATTGACCAACTCCCACATCATACAGCTACTGCACATCGTCTACCCAGCTCCCACATCACACAGCTACAGCACATCGCCTGCCCAGCTCCCACATCACACAGCTACAGCACATCGCCTGCCCAGCTCCCACATCACACAGCGACAGCACATCGCCTGCCCAGCTCCCACATCACACAGCTACAGCACATCGCCTGCCCAGCTCCCACATCACACAGCGACAGCATATCGCCTTCTGTAAGGTTTCGGGCAATTCGGCCCTTTTGGAAAAACTCAGAGACTGTAAACTGACTTTTCAGCCAAGATAACAGAACCAGTTTTCCCAGCAGGCTTGGCCCGCTGAGCTGAGTAGGGACATAAGTACATAAATATTTACAAACACCCCCCTAGGAGCTACAAGGAAGAAGGAGCCAGACAACAAGATAACATCAAGACACAGACAAAGGGGCACGGGAATACACAGGAGGCTTGCATGCAAGCAGGACAATGGGATGGTCATAGCCCCATGCAAATGTAAATGACCTGGCCTCCACCAGAGCAGAATCCAATTAACACCCCATCAACATAGCGAGGTGAGAATAGCAGCCATCTCCGGAGCAGCTGGAAGACACTGAAATTCTCCACAGAAGAGCCTAACCTCGTTAAACTAGAAATCAGACTGTCTGAGTCCAGCATATTGCGCTGGAAAAGCCCCTAGAAAATCAGCGGTAGAGAAAAACCAAGTTGGAGGCGGACCTGGGGGAGGTACTCCAATCTTGACAGGAGCTACCGGCAGAAACTCACTGGGAGGAGGGGGGCGGAGCCAGCGCCAAATTCAAATCGCGCAGGTCTGAAAAAAACCAAGTTGGAGGCGGACCTGGGGGAGGTACTCCAAGCTTGACAGAAGCTGCCGGCAGAAACTCACTGAAAGAAGGGGGTGGAGCCAGCGCCAAATTCAAATCGCGCAGGTCTGCCTAGCTGGAAGAAGCGGACCTGCAAGGAATACCCGGAAACATACAGCTCTGACCGGCTCAAAGGGGGCGGGACCAGCGGGAACTTTAAAACTTACCTTTTTCAATGCAAAAGGGGCTGGCCGATCACAGAACAAAGCCAGGTAAAGCAATATAAAAGGGGCTGTGTTTTCAATTGGGGGTCTCTTGGTTCTTGGCTCGACCTCTGCACCCCTGACTTGACCTCTGCAGCCTGTGACCGTAAGTACTCTGCAGCAGCTTGCGAAACTCCCTTGACTTTAATAGTGGTTGAGGCTTTGGGGAAGGGAACTTGTTTTGTGCCTTATGATATTGCTAAAACCTGTGTAATCATAAGAATTTTCGTTGTGTCCGCTATATTACCTTTGAATAGACTTAGTTGTATTAGAGCATAAGATTTTATTGTGTTTCTTCTGTTGATGATTTTGACCTGGGTTTTACAATAAACCTTGATTTGATGATAATTGGAGTCGTTTAAATTCTTCAATCCTTCACCAGCGATCTCTGACCAAGTCATTGTTAAAATACTCCTCACCTTAATTCCGGGTTCAAGAATCGAGGGTCATCTTGAGCGATTCACTCAGGACAGACTGCTGGTTAGGAAATAAACAGCAGTGTCCTATTCTCTCTCTTGGGAAAGCTACTCTAGTGGAGTAGGAACCGGGTGGGTGTTGCCCCACCGGCAAGAGAGAGAATCACCTGGGTATTGGTAGGGGTCTGGAGATCTGTGTGATATAAGTCTCAGGCTGTCGGTTAGGAATAAACGGCAGGCTTGAATCAGTGCTCTCTTCAGTGGAAGTGTCCCAGTGCGACATCCCCTGGCCTCTGAAGTTTCAGTGCCAGCTGGAGAGAGACACACACAGACATCCAAACCCCAGATATCGGCCCAGTAGCGGAGATGGCACCCTCTACACAAAGCTTCCAGGTAACTCTCCCCCACCCTGCTGTGCCGCAGTGTCTGAAGCTCAGACTCCAGCTCATCAACTCTCAGCTGAAATTCCGCAAGCAACAAACACTTGCTGCAGATGTCGTCACTGCAGCTCGCAATGAGATCTACCAACTCCCACATCATACAGCTACTGCACATCGCCTGCCCAGCTCCCACATCACACAGCTACAGCACATCGCCTGCCCAGCTCCCACATCACACAGCTACAGCACATCGCCTGCCCAGCTCCCACATCACACAGCGACAGCACATCGCCTGCCCAGCTCCCACATCACACAGCTACAGCACATCGCCTGCCCAGCTCCCACATCACACAGCGACAGCATATCGCCTGCCCAGCTCCCACATCATACAGCTACAGCACATCGCCTGCCCAGCTCCCACATCATACAGCTGCAGCACATCGCCTGCCCAGCTCCCACATCATACAGCTACAGCACATCGCCTGCCCAGCTCCCACATCATACAGCTACAGCACATCGCCTGCCCAGCTCCCACATCATGTAGCTATAGCACATCGCCTGCCCAGCTCCCACATCATACAGCTACAGCACATCTTCTGCCCAGCACCCACATCATACAGCTACAGCACATCGCCTGCCCAGCTCCCACATCATGTAGCTAGAGCACATCGCCTGCCCAGCTCCCACATCACACAGCTACAGCACATCGCCTGCCCCGCTCCCACATCATGTAGCTAGAGCACATCGCCTGCCCAGCTCCCACATCATACAGCTACAGCACATCGCCTGCCCAGCTCGCACACCATGTAGCTAGAGCACATCGCCTGCCCAGCTCCCACATCATACAGCTACAGCACATCGCCTGCCCAGCTCCCACATCATACAGCTACAGCACATCGCCTGCCCAGCTCGCACACCATGTAGCTAGAGCACATCGCCTGCCCAGGTCCCACATCACACAGCTACAGCACATCGCCTGCCTAGCTCCCACATCATACAGCTACAGCACACCGCCTGCCCAGCTCCCACATCATACAGCTACAGCACATCGCCTGCCTAGCTCCCACATCATACAGCTACAGCACATCGACTGCTGAGCTCCCACATCACACAGCTACAGTACATCACCTGCCCAGCTCCCACATCATACAGCTACAGCACATCGCCTGCCTAGCTCCCACATCATACAGCTACAGCACATCGCCTGCCTAGCTCCCACATCATACAGCTACAGCACATCGACTGCCGAGCTCCCACATCACACAGCTACAGTACATCACCTGCCCAGCTCCCACATCATACAGCTACAGCACATCGCCTGCCTAGCTCCCACATCATACAGCTACAGCACATCGCCTGCCTAGCTCCCACATCATACAGCTCCAGCACATCGCCAGCCCAACTCCCACATCATACAGCTACAGCACATCGCCTGCCCAGCTCCCACATCATACAGCTGCAGTGCATCGTCTGCCCAGCTCCCACAGCAGACAGCTGCAGCACATCGCCTGCCCAGCTCCCACATCATAAAGCTACAGCACATCACCTGCCCAGCTCGCACATCACACAGCTACAGCACATCGCCTGCCCAGCTCCCACATCATACAGCTACAGCACATCGCCTGCCTAGCTCCCACATCATACAGCTACAGCACATCGACTGCTGAGCTCCCACATCACACAGCTACAGTACATCACCTGCCCAGCTCCCACATCATACAGCTACAGCACATCGCCTGCCTAGCTCCCACATCATACAGCTACAGCACATCGCCTGCCTAGCTCCCACATCATACAGCTACAGCACATCGACTGCCGAGCTCCCACATCACACAGCTACAGTACATCACCTGCCCAGCTCCCACATCATACAGCTACAGCACATCGCCTGCCCAGCTCCCACATCACACAGCTATAGCACATCGCCTGCCCAGCTCCCACATCACACAGCTACAGCACATCGCCTGCCCAGCTCCCACATCACACAGCGACAGCACATCGCCTGTCCAGCTCCCACATCACACAGCTACAGCACATCGCCTGCCCAGCTCCCACATCACACAGCGACAGCATATCGCCTGCCCAGCTCCCACATCATACAGCTACAGCACATCGCCTGCCCAGCTCCCACATCATACAGCTGCAGCACATCGCCTGCCCAGCTCCCACATCATACAGCTACAGCACATCGCCTGCCCAGCTCCCACATCATACAGCTACAGCACATCGCCTGCCCAGCTCCCACATCATGTAGCTATAGCACATCGCCTGCCCAGCTCCCACATCATACAGCTACAGCACATCTTCTGCCCAGCACCCACATCATACAGCTACAGCACATCGCCTGCCCAGCTCCCACATCATGTAGCTAGAGCACATCGCCTGCCCAGCTCCCACATCACACAGCTACAGCACATCGCCTGCCCCGCTCCCACATCATGTAGCTAGAGCACATCGCCTGCCCAGCTCCCACATCATACAGCTACAGCACATCGCCTGCCCAGCTCGCACACCATGTAGCTAGAGCACATCGCCTGCCCAGCTCCCACATCATACAGCTACAGCACATCGCCTGCCCAGCTCCCACACAGCTACAGCACATCGCTTGCCCAGCTCGCACACCATGTAGCTAGAGCACATCGCCTGCCCAGCTCCCACATCACACAGCTACAGCACATCGCCTGCCTAGCTCCCACATCATACAGCTACAGCACACCGCCTGCCCAGCTCCCACATCATACAGCTACAGCACATCGCCTGCCTAGCTCCCACATCATACAGCTACAGCACATCGACTGCTGAGCTCCCACATCACACAGCTACAGTACATCACCTGCCCAGCTCCCACATCATACAGCTACAGCACATCGCCTGCCTAGCTCCCACATCATACAGCTACAGCACATCGCCTGCCTAGCTCCCACATCATACAGCTACAGCACATCGACTGCCGAGCTCCCACATCACACAGCTACAGTACATCACCTGCCCAGCTCCCACATCATACAGCTACAGCACATCGCCTGCCTAGCTCCCACATCATACAGCTACAGCACATCGCCTGCCTAGCTCCCACATCATACAGCTCCAGCACATCGCCAGCCCAACTCCCACATCATACAGCTACAGCACATCGCCTGCCCAGCTCCCACATCATACAGCTGCAGTGCATCGTCTGCCCAACTCCCACAGCAGACAGCTGCAGCACATCGCCTGCCCAGCTCCCACATCATAAAGCTACAGCACATCACCTGCCCAGCTCCCACATCACACAGCTACAGCACATCGCCTGCCCAGCTCCCACATCATACAGCTACAGCACATCGCCTGCCTAGCTCCCACATCATACAGCTACAGCACATCGACTGCTGAGCTCCCACATCACACAGCTACAGTACATCACCTGCCCAGCTCCCACATCATACAGCTACAGCACATCGCCTGCCTAGCTCCCACATCATACAGCTACAGCACATCGCCTGCCTAGCTCCCACATCATACAGCTACAGCACATCGACTGCCGAGCTCCCACATCACACAGCTACAGTACATCACCTGCCCAGCTCCCACATCATACAGCTACAGCACATCGCCTGCCTAGCTCCCACATCATACAGCTACAGCACATCGCCTGCCTAGCTCCCACATCATACAGCTACAGCACATCGCCTGCCCAGCTCCCACATCACACAGCTACAGCACATCGCCTGCCCAGCTCCCACATCATACAGCTACAGCACATCGCCTGGCCAGCTCCCACATCACACAGCTACAGCACATCGCCTGCCCAGCTCCCACATCATGTAGCTAGAGCACATCGCCTGCCCAGCTCCCACATCACACAGCAACAGCACATCGCCTGCCCAGCTCCCACAGCAGACAGCTGCAGCACATCGCCTGCCCAGCTCCCACATCATAAAGCTACAGCACATCGCCTGCCCAGCTCCCACATCACACAGCTACAGCACATCGCCTGCCCAGCTCCCACATCATACAGCTACAGCACATCGCCTGCCCAGCTCCCACATCACACAGCTACAGCACATCGCCTGCCCAGCTCCCACATCATACAGCTACAGCACATCGCCTGGCCAGCTCCCACATCACACAGCTACAGCACATCGCCTGCCCAGCTCCCACATCATGTAGCTAGAGCACATCGCCTGCCCAGCTCCCACATCACACAGCTACAGCACATCGCCTGCCCAGCTCCCACATCATACAGCTACAGCACATCGCCTGCCCAGCTCCCACATCATGTAGCTAGAGCACATCGCCTGCCCAGCTCCCACATCACACAGCTACAGCACATCGCCTGCCCAGCTCCCACATCATGTAGCTAGAGCACATCGCCTGCCCAGCTCCCACATCATACAGCTACAGCACATCGCCTGCCCAGCTCGCACACCATGTAGCTAGAGCACATCGCCTGCCCAGCTCCCACATCATACAGCTACAGCACATCGCCTGCCCAGCTCCCACATCATACAACTACAGCACATCGCCCGCCCAGCTCCCACATCATACAGCTACAGCACATCGCCTGCCCAGCTCGCACACCATGTAGCTAGAGCACATCGCCTGCCCAGCTCCCACATCATACAGCTACAGCACATCGCCTGCCCAGCTCCCACATCATACAGCTACAGCACATCGCCTGCCCAGCTCCCACATCATACAGCTACAGCACATCGCCTGCCCAGCTCCCACATCATACAGCTACAGCACATCGCCTGCCCAGCTCCCACATCATACAGCTACAGCACATCGCCTGCCCAGCTCCCACATCATACAGCTACAGCACATCGCCTGCCTAGCTCCCACATCATACAGCTACAGCACATCGCCTGCCTAGCTCCCACATCATACAGCTACAGCACATCGACTGCCGAGCTCCCACATCACACAGCTACAGTACATCACCTGCCCAGCTCCCACATCATACAGCTACAGCACATCGCCTGCCTAGCTCCCACATCATACAGCTACAGCACATCGCCTGCCCAGCTCCCACATCACACAGCTACAGCACATCGCCTGCCCAGCTCCCACATCATACAGCTGCAGCACATCACCTGCAC
Source organism: Scyliorhinus torazame (assembly GCF_047496885.1). Lineage (NCBI taxonomy): Eukaryota > Metazoa > Chordata > Chondrichthyes > Carcharhiniformes > Scyliorhinidae > Scyliorhinus > Scyliorhinus torazame. The sequence goes on along the minus strand of NC_092709.1, from coordinate 357,692,453 downwards.
AGTTCCCACATCATACAGCTACAGCACATCGCCAGCCCAACTCCCACATCATACAGCTACAGCACATCGCCTGCCCAGCTCCCACATCATACAGCTGCAGTGCATCGTCTGCCCAACTCCCACAGCAGACAGCTGCACCGCATCACCTGCCCAGCTCCCACATCACACAGCTGCAGCACATCGACTGCCGAGCTCCCACATCACACAGCTACAGTACATCACCTGCCCAGCTCCCACATCATACAGCTACAGCACATCGCCTGGCCAGCTCCCACATCATACAGCTACAGCACATCGCCTGCCTAGCTCCCACATCATACAGCTACAGCACATCGCCTGCCCAGCTCCCACATCACACAGCTACAGCACTTCGCCTGCCCAGCTCCCACATCATACAGCTGCAGCACATCGCCTGCCCAGCTCCCACATCATACAGCTGCAGCACATCACCTGCCCAGCTCCCACATCACACAGCTGCAGCACATCACCTGCCCAGCTCCCACATCATACAGCTGCAGCACATCACCTGCCCAGCTCCCACATCACACAACTGCAGCACATCGCCTGCCCAGCTCCCACATCATACAGCTACAGCACATCGCCTGCCCAGCTCCCACATCACACAGCTACAGCACATCGCCTGCCCAGCTCCCACATCATACAGCTGCAGCACATCGCCTGCCCAGCTCCCACATCACACAGCTACAGCACATCGCCTGCCCAGCTCCCACATCATACAGCTACAGCACATCGCCTGCCCAGCTCCCACATCACACAGCTACAGCACATCGCCTGCCCAGCTCCCACATCATACAGCTACAGCACATCGCCTGGCCAGCTCCCACATCACACAGCTACAGCACATCACCTGCCCAGCTCCCACATCATGTAGCTAGAGCACATCGCCTGCCCAGCTCCCACATCACACAGCTACAGCACATCGCCTGCCCAGCTCCCACATCATACAGCTACAGCACATCGCCTGCCCAGCTCCCACATCATGTAGCTAGAGCACATCGCCTGCCCAGCTCCCACATCACACAGCTACAGCACATCGCCTGCCCAGCTCCCACATCATGTAGCTAGAGCACATCGCCTGCCCAGCTCCCACATCATACAGCTACAGCACATCGCCTGCCCAGCTCGCACACCATGTAGCTAGAGCACATCGCCTGCCCAGCTCCCACATCATACAGCTACAGCACATCGCCTGCCCAGCTCCCACATCATACAACTACAGCACATCGCCCGCCCAGCTCCCACATCATACAGCTACAGCACATCGCCTGCCCAGCTCGCACACCATGTAGCTAGAGCACATCGCCTGCCCAGCTCCCACATCATACAGCTACAGCACATCGCCTGCCCAGCTCCCACATCACACAGCTACAGCACATCGCCTGCCCAGCTCCCACATCATACAGCTACAGCACATCGCCTGCCCAGCTCCCACATCATACAGCTACAGCACATCGCCTGCCCAGCTCCCACATCATACAGCTACAGCACATCGCCTGCCCAGCTCCCACATCATACAGCTACAGCACATCGCCTGCCTAGCTCCCACATCATACAGCTACAGCACATCGCCTGCCTAGCTCCCACATCATACAGCTACAGCACATCGACTGCCGAGCTCCCACATCACACAGCTACAGTACATCACCTGCCCAGCTCCCACATCATACAGCTACAGCACATCGCCTGCCTAGCTCCCACATCATACAGCTACAGCACATCGCCTGCCCAGCTCCCACATCACACAGCTACAGCACATCGCCTGCCCAGCTCCCACATCATACAGCTGCAGCACATCACCTGCACAGTTCCCACATCATACAGCTACAGCACATCGCCAGCCCAACTCCCACATCATACAGCTACAGCACATCGCCTGCCCAGCTCCCACATCATACAGCTGCAGTGCATCGTCTGCCCAACTCCCACAGCAGACAGCTGCACCGCATCACCTGCCCAGCTCCCACATCACACAGCTGCAGCACATCGACTGCCGAGCTCCCACATCACACAGCTACAGTACATCACCTGCCCAGCTCCCACATCATACAGCTACAGCACATCGCCTGGCCAGCTCCCACATCATACAGCTACAGCACATCGCCTGCCTAGCTCCCACATCATACAGCTACAGCACATCGCCTGCCCAGCTCCCACATCACACAGCTACAGCACTTCGCCTGCCCAGCTCCCACATCATACAGCTGCAGCACATCGCCTGCCCAGCTCCCACATCATACAGCTGCAGCACATCACCTGCCCAGCTCCCACATCACACAGCTGCAGCACATCACCTGCCCAGCTCCCACATCATACAGCTGCAGCACATCACCTGCCCAGCTCCCACATCACACAACTGCAGCACATCGCCTGCCCAGCTCCCACATCATACAGCTACAGCACATCGCCTGCCCAGCTCCCACATCACACAGCTACAGCACATCGCCTGCCCAGCTCCCACATCATACAGCTGCAGCACATCGCCTGCCCAGCTCCCACATCATACAGCTGCAGCACATCACCTGCCCAGCTCCCACATCACACAGCTGCAGCACATCACCTGCCCAGCTCCCACATCATACAGCTGCAGCACATCGCCTGCCCAGCTCCCACATCATACAGCTACAGCACATCGCCTGCCCAGCTCCCACATCATACAGCTACAGCACACCGCCTGCCCAGCTCCCACATCATACAGCTACAGCACATCGCCTGCCCAGCTCCCACATCATACAGCTACAGCACATCGCCTGCCCAGCTCCCACATCATACAGCTGCAGCACATCGCCTGCCCAGCTCCCACATCATACAGCTACAGCACATCGCCTGCCCAGCTCCCACATCATACAGCTACAGCACATCGCCTGCCCAGCTCCCACATCATACAGCTACAGCACATCGCCTGCCCAGCTCGCACACCATGTAGCTAGAGCACATCGCCTGCCCAGCTCCCACATCACACAGCTACAGCACATCGCCTGCCCAGCTCCCACATCATACAGCTACAGCACATCGCCTGCCCAGCACCCACATCACACAGCTGCAGCACATCGCCTGCCCAGCTCCCACATCATACAGCTACAGCACATCGCCTGCCCAGCTCCCACATCATACAGCTGCAGCACATCGCCTGCCCAGCTCCCACATCATACAGCTACAGCACATCGCCTGCCCAGCTCCCACATCACACAGCTACAGCACATCGTCTGCCCAGCACCCACATCAAACAGCTGCAGCACATCACCTGCCCAGCTCCCACATCACACAGCTGCAGCACATCACCTGCCCAGCTCCCACATCATACAGCTGCAGCACATCACCTGCCCAGCTCCCACATCACACAACTGCAGCACATCGCCTGCCCAGCTCCCACATCATACAGCTACAGCACATCGCCTGTCCAGCTCCCACATCACACAGCTACAGCACATCGCCTGCCCAGCTCCCACATCATACAGCTGCAGCACATCGCCTGCCCAGCTCCCACATCATACAGCTGCAGCACATCACCTGCCCAGCTCCCACATCACACAGATGCAGCACATCACCTGCCCAGCTCCCACATCATACAGCTGCAGCACATCGCCTGCCCAGCTCCCACATCATACAGCTACAGCACATCGCCTGCCCAGCTCCCACATCATACAGCTACAGCACACCGCCTGCCCAGCTCCCACATCATACAGCTACAGCACATCGCCTGCCCAGCTCCCACATCATACAGCTACAGCACATCGCCTGCCCAGCTCCCACATCATACAGCTGCAGCACATCGCCTGCCCAGCTCCCACATCATACAGCTACAGCACATCGCCTGCCCAGCTCCCACATCATACAGCTACAGCACATCGCCTGCCCAGCTCCCACATCATACAGCTACAGCACATCGCCTGCCCAGCTCGCACACCATGTAGCTAGAGCACATCGCCTGCCCAGCTCCCACATCACACAGCTACAGCACATCGCCTGCCCAGCTCCCACATCATACAGCTACAGCACATCGCCTGCCCAGCACCCACATCACAAAGCTGCAGCACATCGCCTGCCCAGCTCCCACATCATACAGCTACAGCACATCGCCTGCCCAGCTCCCACATCATACAGCTGCAGCACATCGCCTGCCCAGCTCCCACATCATACAGCTACAGCACATCGCCTGCCCAGCTCCCACATCACACAGCTACAGCACATCGTCTGCCCAGCACCCACATCAAACAGCTGCAGCACATCGCCTGCCCAGCTCCCACATCATACAGCTACAGCACATCGCCTGCCCAGCTCCCACATCACACAGCTGCAGCACATCGCCTGCCCAGCTCCCACATCATACAGCTACAGCACATCGCCTGCCCAGCACCCACATCACACAGCTGCAGCACATCGCCTGCCCAGCTCCCACATCATACAGCTACAGCACATCGCCTGCCCAGCTCCCACATCACACAGCTGCAGCACATCGCCTGCCCAGCTCCCACATCATACAGCTACAGCACATCGCCTGCCCAGCACCCACATCACACAGCTGCAGCACATCGCCTGCCCAGCTCCCACATCATACAGCTACAGCACATCGCCTGCCCAGCTCCCACATCATACAGCTGCAGCACATCGCCTGCCCAGCTCCCACATCATACAGCTGCAGCACATCGCCTGCCCAGCTCCCACATCACACAGCTACAGCACATCGTCTGCCCAGCACCCACATCAAACAGCTGCAGCACATCGCCTGCCCAGCTCCCACATCATACAGCTACAGCACATCGCCTGCCCAGCTCCCACATCACACAGCTGCAGCACATCGCCTGCCCAGCTCCCACATCATACAGCTACAGCACATCGCCTGCCCAGCACCCACATCACACAGCTGCAGCACATCGCCTGCCCAGCTCCCACATCATACAGCTACAGCACATCGCCTGCCCAGCTCCCACATAACACAGCTGCAGCACATCGCCTGCCCAGCTCCCACATCATACAGCTACAGCACATCGCCTGCCCAGCACCCACATCACACAGCTGCAGCACATCGCCTGCCCAGCTCCCACATCACACAGCTACAGCACATCGCCTGCCCAGCTCCCACATCATACAGCTGCAGCACATCGCCTGCCCAGCTCCCACATCATACAGCTACAGCACATCGCCTGCCCAGCACCCACATCACACAGCTGCAGCACATTGCCTGCCCAGCTCCCACATCATACAGCTACAGCACATCGCCTGCCCAGCTCCCACATCATACAGCTCCAGCACATCGCCTGCCCAACTCCCACATCATACAGCTACAGCACATCGCCTGCCCAGCTCCCACATCATACAGCTGCAGGGCATCGTCTGCCCAGCTCCCACATCACACAGCTACAGCACATCGCCTGCCCAGCACCCACATCATACAGCTACAGCACATCGCCTGCCGAGCTCCCACATCACACAGCTACAGCACATCGCCTGCCCAGCTCCCACATCATACAGCTACAGTACATCACCTGCCCAGCTCCCACATCATACAGCTACAGCACATCGCCTGTCCAGCTCCCACATCACACAGCTACAGTACATCACCTGCCCAGCTCCCACATCAGACAGCTATAGCACATCGCCTGCCCAGCTCCCACATCATACAGCTACAGCACATCGCCTGCCCAGCTCCCACATCACACAGCTACAGCACATCGCCTGCCTAGCTCCCACATCACACAGCTACAGCACATCGCCTGCCTAGCTCCCACATCATACAGCTACAGCACATCGCCTGCCCAGCTCCCACATCATACAGCTACAGCACATCGCCTGGCCAGCTCCCACATCACACAGCTACAGCACATCGCCTGCCCAGCACCCACATCACACAGCGACAGCACATCGCCTGCCCAGCTCCCACATCATACAGCTGTAGCACATCGCCTGCCCAGCTCCCACATCATACAGCTACAGTACATCACCTGCCCAGCTCCCACATCATACAGCTACAGCACATCGCCTGTCCAGCTCCCACATCACACAGCTACAGTACATCACCTGCCCAGCTCCCACATCAGACAGCTATAGCACATCGCCTGCCCAGCTCCCACATCATACAGCTACAGCACATCGCCTGCCCAGCTCCCACATCACACAGCTACAGCACATCGCCTGCCTAGCTCCCACATCACACAGCTACAGCACATCGCCTGCCTAGCTCCCACATCACACAGCTACAGCACATCGCCTGCCCAGGTCCCACATCATACAGCTACAGCACATCGCCTGGCCAGCTCCCACATCACACAGCTACAGCACATCGCCTGCCCAGCACCCACATCACACAGCGACAGCACATCGCCTGCCCAGCTCCCACATCATACAGCTGTAGCACATCGCCTGCCCAGCTCCCACATCATACAGCTACAGCACATCGCCTGCCCAGCACCCACATCACACAGCTACTGCACATCGCCTGCCCAGCTCCCACATCATACAGCTACAGCACATCGCCTGCCCAGCTCCCACATCACACAGCTACAGCATATCGCCTGCCCAGCTCGCACACCATGCAGCTGCAGCACATCGCCTGCCCAGCTCCCACATCATACAGCTGCAGCACATCGCCTGCCCAGCTCCCACATCACTACAGCTACAGCACATCGCCTGCCCAGCTCCCACATCACACAGCTGCAGCACATCGCCTGCCCAGCTCCCACATCAGACAGCTATAGCACATCGCCTGCCCAGCTCCCACATCACACAGCTACAGCACATCACCTGCCCAGCTCCCACATCACACAGCTACAGCACATTGCCTGCCCAGCACCCACATCATACAGCTACAGCACATCGCCTGCCCAGCTCCCACATCATACAGCTACAGCTCTTCGCCTGCCCAGCTCCCACATTATACAGCTACAGCACATCGCCTGCCCAGCTCCCACATCACACAGCTCCAGCACATCGCCAGCCCAACTCCCACATCATACAGCTACAGCACATCGCCTGCCCAGCACCCAAATCATGCAGCTAGAGCACATTGCCTGCCCAGCTCCCACATCGTACAGCTGCAGCACATCGCCTGCCCAGCTCCCACATCGTACAGCTGCAGCACATCGCCAGCCCAACTCCCACATCATACAGCTACAGCACATCGCCTGCCCAGCACCCAAATCATGCAGCTAGAGCACATTGCCTGCCCAGCTCCCACATCGTACAGCTGCAGCACATCGCCTGCCCAGCTCCCACATCGTACAGCTGCAGCACATCGCCTGCCCAGCTCCCACATCCTACAGCTGCAGCACATCGCCTGCCCAGCTCCCACATCGTACAGCTGCAGCACATCGCCTGCCCAGCTCCCACATCATACAGCTACAGCACATCGCCTGCCCAGCTCCCACACTACACAGCTACAGCACATCGTCTGCCGAGCTCCCACATCATACAGCTACAGCACATCGCCTGCCCAGCTCCCACATCATACAGCTACAGCACATCGCCTGCCCAGCTCCCACATCATACAGCTACTGCACATCGCCTGCCCAGCTCCCACATCATACAGCTACAGCACATCGCCTGCCCAGCTCCCACATCATACAGCTACAGCACATCAACTGCCCAGCTCCCACATCATACAGCTACAGCACATCACCTGCCCAGCTCCCACATCATACAGCTACAGCACATCGCCTGCCCAGCTCCCACATCGCACAGCTACAGCACATCGCCTGCCCAGCACCCACATCACACAGCTACAGCACATTGCCTGCCCAGCACCCACATCACACAGCTACAGCACATCGCCTGCCCAGCACCCACATCACACAGCTACAGCACATTGCCTGCCCAGCACCCACATCACACAGCTACAGCACATCGCCTGCCCAGCTCCCACATCATACAGCTACAGCACATCGCCTGCCCAGCTCCCACATCATACAGCTACAGCACACCGCCTGCCCAGCTCCCACATCATACAGCTACAGCACATCGCCTGCCCAGCTCCCACATCATACAGCTACAGCACATCACCTGCCCAGCTCCCACATCACACAGCTGCAGCACATCGCCTGCCCAGCACCCACATCATACAGGTACAGCACATCGCCTGCCCAGCTCCCACATCACACAGCTACAGCACATCGCCTGCCCAGCTCCCACATCACACAGCTGCAACACATCGCCTGCCCAGCTCCCACATCATACAGGTACAGCACATCGCCTGCCCAGCTCTCACATCACACAGCAACAGCACATCGCCTGCCCAGCTCCCACATCACACAGCTGCAACACATCGCCTGCCCAGCTCCCATATCATACAGCTACAGCACTTAATACTCACCGCTCCGTTGCACCGCACTCCCAGACTGCTCCCTGGAGACAAGGCCGTGAATCCCCAAGGCGAGTTCCTTAATACTCACTGCTCCGCGCTCCGAGACAGCTCACTGGAGACTAGGCCCCGAATCCCTGAGGTCACTTACTTAATACTCACCCTCCGCGTCTACTCCCTGGAGACTGGGCGCCGAGGTGAGTTCCTTAATACTCACCACTCCACCCTCCGAGACAGTTCACTGGAGACAAGGCCGTGAATCCCCGAGGTGAGTTCCTTAACACTCACCACTCTGCCATCCGAGACTGCTCCCTGGAGACTAGGCCATGAATCCCCGGGGTGAGTTCCTTAATACTCACCACTCCGCCCTCGGAGACTGCTCCCTGGAGACTAGGCCTTGAATCCATGAGCTGAATTATTTTATTCTCACTGCTCCGCTCTCCCAGACTGCTCCCTGGAGACTAGGCCATGAATCTCCGAGGTGAGTTCCTTGATACTCTCCACTCCGCCCTCCGAGACTGCGCACTGGAGACTAGGCCGTGAATCGCTGAGGTGAGTTACTTTATACTCCCTGCTCTGCCCTCCGAGACTGATCCACGGAAACAAGGCCTCGAATCCCCGAGGTAAGTTACTTTATACCCACCACTCCGCTCCGCTCTCCGAGGTTGCTCCCTGGAAACAAGGCCGTGAACCCTGAGGTGCATTACTTTATACTCACAGCTCCACCCTCTGAGACTGCTCCCTGGAGACTAAGCCCCGAATCCCCGAGTTGAGTTACTTTATACTCACAGCTCCGCCCTCCAAGACAGCTCCCTGGAGACTAGGCCATGAATCCCCCAGTGAGTTACTTTATACTCACCGATCCGCCATGATCATAATCAATCGTGGAGCAGGCTGGATGGGCAAATGGCCTCCTCCTGCTCCTATTTTCTCTGCTTCTATGTATTCAATTTGCCTCATAATAAATTAAAACTTTCTACTAACATTCCTAATGACTTGCTGTACCTGTATACCAGCCTTTTGTGATTCATGCACAAGATCCTCTGCACCTTCGAGCTCTGCAATCTATCATTGTTTAGATCATTCGCTTCTTTTTTATTCTTCCTGCCAAAATGGCCAATTTCACATTTGCCCACAATGTACTCAATTTGCCAAAGTTTCTTCCCACTCACATACCCCACTTATGTCAGTTTGTGGCCTCTTTATGCCCTCTTCACAATTTACTTTCCGACCTATCTTTGTCATCAGCAGATTTAGCAGCCATCCCTTCAGCCCCGTCATCCAAGTCATTGGATCACTGATCCCCATGGAACACCACTCGTTGCATCTTGCCAACTTGATAAAGACCCATTTGTGCCGACTCTCACTTTCCTCTTACCCAACCAATCTTCTATCCATGCCGATATGGTTCCCCCGACACGAAGCCTTTTATTTTCCGCAATAACATTATGATGTGGCACCTTATCAAATGCCTGCTGGAAATCTAAGTGCAGTACATCCACCGGTTTCCCTTTATCTACAGCACAGATTACTCCTTCAAAGAATTCCAATAAATTTGTTAAACATGATTTCCCTTTCACAAAACCATGTTGACTCAGCAAAGGTTGTGCCCGGCATGCACTGCTTTCAGAACAATTATTTTAATTTTAATAATCTTTAGTGTCACAAGTAGGCTTACATTAACACTGCAATGAAGTTACTGTGAAAAGCCCTGAGTCGCCACATTCCGGCGCCTGTTCGGGTCACAGAGGGAGAATTCAGAGAGAGAGAGAGAGAACAAGAGTGTCCCTTTCACTTTCAAGGTCTAAACGGTTCTGCCCAGTTCTCTCAAAAAGCATCACGCAGGAGCCAATCACTGATCGTTGTCAGGCAGAACACTGTCCCAGGCCAACCCACTGGTTGCCAGTTAACCAATTGATGCTTCAAATCTGGTTCCTGAGATCCACTGGTGTGCCTGGTGCTGTACGGCGGCAAAGTGGTTCACACTACTGCCTCACAGCGCCAGAAACATGGGTTCAATTCCGGCCTTGGGTCGCTGTCTGTGTGGAGTTTGCATGTTCTCCCCGTGTCCAGGGGTGTGTAGGTTGGTTGGAGTTATCGGATTACGGAGTTGGGGGGGGGGGGGGGGGGGGGGCGGTGGATAGTGGGTTTATGTACGGTGCTCTTTCAGAGGGTTAGTGCAGACCCGATGGGCCGAACGGCCTCCTTCTGAACAATAGGAGTTCTATGATTCTATGCTCCTGCCATGCTCTCCTGCACTCTTCATTGAACCGGGGCTGATGCCCTGGCTGGGCGGTAATGGTGGAGTGGGGGATATGCCGGGCTAGGAGGTTACAGATTGGGGTTGAACACAATTCTGCTGCTGCTGATGTCCCACAGTGGCTCGTGGATGCCCCGTCTTGAGTTGCTAGATCTGTTCGAAGTCTATCCCATTTAGCACGGTGCTAGTGCCACACAACACGATGGAGGGTGTCCTCAATGTGAAGACGGGCCACTCTGTGCCCTTGCCACCCTCAGTGCTTCCTCCACGTGGTGGTCAACATGGAGGAGTATCGATTCATCAGCTGATGGTGGCCGGTACGTGGTAATCAGCAGGAGGTTTCCTTGCCCATGTTTAACCTCAAGCCATGAGACTTCATGGGGTCCAGGGTCCATGTTTTTTTAATAACTTTAGAATACCCAATTAATTTTTTTCCAATTAAGGGGCAATTTAGCGTGTCGATTCCACCTACCCTGCACACCTTTGGGTTGTGCGGGCGAAACCCACGCAGACACGGGGAGAATGTGCAAACTCCACACGGACAGTGACCCAGAGCCGGGATCGAACCTGGGACCTCGGCGCCGCGAGACTGCAGTGCTAACCACGTGCGCCACCGTGCTGCCCTCAGAGTCAACGTTGAGGACTCCCAGGGCAACTCCTTCCCGACTGTGTACCGCTGTGCCGCCACCTCTGCTGGGTCTGTGCTGCCAGTGAGACAGGACATACCCAGGAATGGTGGTGTCTGGGACGTTGCCTGTAAGGTATGATTCTGTGAGTGTGACTATGTCAGGCTGCTTGATTAGTCTGTGAGACAGCTCTCCCAACTTTGACACAAGCCCCCAGATGTTGGTCACAGGGTTTTATAGACTAGACCGGGCTGGGTTTTCCGTGGTTGTTTCTGGGGCCTCAGTCGATGACAGGTGATCAGCCCAATGCAATTCCTTTTCATAGACTTTATAGCAGTTTTGATACAACTGAGTGGTTGGCTCGGCCATTTCAGAGTCAACCACATTGCTGTGGGTCTGGAGACACATGTAGGCCAGGCCGGGTAAAGACGGCAGATTTCCTTCCCTGAAGGACATTAGTGAACCAGATGGGTTTTTACAACCATCGACAAGGGTTTCATGGTCACCTTTATTGCCACGAGCTTTTTCTTAAATTCCAGATTTATTCGGTGAAATTAAATTGCGCCAGCTACCTTTGGTGAGATTTGAACCCATGTCCCCAGGGCCCCTGGGCCTCTGGCTTACTTGTCCGAAGACATTACCATTTACCGCCACCTCCCACTTGGGAACCTGCCAAGAGCACTGCTCCAGTTTTCTGACTTCAGCTGTACAGTGTCCTCCCCCTCCGCATCCTTCGAGGTGAACACAACCTCCTGCACTTCATCAGGTTTCAAGGTAGCCCCACTTTGTTGTGTGAGACTGTGTAGAGTGCAGCTCAGTCATTCTGGAGGCCCTCGCTGGATGGCACTCTCCAGTACTCGTAATGATCTAGGTGCTGGAAATTCATTTTCAGAAGGACAATTATTCAGGAGCAGCCAAGCTGGCAATGTATCATTGCCTTAGTCTTCATAGCAGGTTTCCCAGTATTCCCAGGGTTTTGAGTCATGCAAGAGCCTCGAACAGGTACGGCAGTTGTGAACGCTGAAGGTGTTTCATGGAAATAGGCACACAATGAAAGATGACTTTCATTTTCATATAGACTGACACATTCGATCTAGCCTGAACAATTTCAAAGACAAGTTTGTGGAATGCTGTCATCAAAGTTTCTTCGAGGAATACGTGGTGGAACCAACTAGAACATGAAATATTTTGATTGGCTACTGAAATGAAAATGAATGAAAATCACTTATTGTCACAAGTAGGCTTCAATGAAGTTACTGTGAAAAGCCCCTAGTCGCCACATTCTGGCGCCGGTTCGGGGAGGCTGATACGGGAATCGAACCGCGCTGCTGGCCTGCCTTGGTCTGCTTTAAAAGCCAGCGATTTAGCCCAGTGTGCTAACCAGCCCCTGTGCAATCAAGCAGAGTTAATTAATAATGAGGTCAATGATCCACTGGGAAAGAGTGATCATAATACAATTGAATCCCAGGTTAAGTTTGAAAATGATATGCTCCGATTGCAAACAAGAATCTTAAACTTAAACAAAACCAATTACATAGGAATAAGGGGAGAAGTGGCCGAACGTATTTGGTAAGTAGGTCAAAGGGCAAGCAGGTATATGAATGGTGGGAAACATACAACAAAACAATTTTTAAAATACATTGCACCGAAAAACAAATGAAGACCGAGAAATACCCATCTGTATTTCACTCAGGAAGTTAAGGATAATATAAGATTGAAAGAAAAGACTTTTAATGTTGCAATAAAACAGAACAGTAGCAAGTCTCAGGGCTTCTCACTGGAACGACAGAGGTTGAGGGGCAACCTGATAAGAGGTCTACAAAATTATGAGGGGCATAGACAGAGTGGATAGTCAGAGGCTTTTCCCCGGGGTAGAGGGGTCAATTACTAGGGGGCATAGGTTTAAGGCTTAGAGGAGATGTACGAGGCAAGCTTTTTACACAGAGGGCAGTGGGTCCCTGGAACTCGCTACCGGAGGAGGTGGTGGAAGCAGGGGCGATAGTGACATTTAAGGGGCATCTTGACAAATACATTAATAGGATGGGAATAGAGAGATACGGACCCAGGAAGTGTAGAAGATTGTAGTTTAGTCGGGCAGCATGGCCGGCACGGGCTTGGAGGGCCGAAGGGCCTGTTCCTGTGCTGTACTTTTCTTTGTTCTTTGAAGTATTTCAGAAACCAGCAAAGGGACACCAAAGAAGTGTGACCTGGGAGATACTTCCAGAAAGGTGGTTCAATGGTGACATTCAAAATGAATTGGACAAATGCCTGAAGGGGAACATTTCCAGGGGTGTGAGGAATAAGCAGGAGTGGGGATGATGGAGCAGCTTCTATAAAATAACCATGCTCAGGTACAAGGGCAGAATGGCATCATTCTGTGCATTGATTCTGTGACAAACTCCGAGGCCAGCTACAGTATGCATTTTAAACTGGTACAGAGCAAAACACTATTCTATTGTTCAGCTTCTGTACAAGATACCTTTCCATTAAATATGAAAGAGGAACTACGGAATGAAATCCATCCACAAGTCACAGTGAAAATTCATGCCGTGTCCTTTGTCACACAAAGCGAGGTTTACTTACATCTTTCTGCTGAGGTCCAATATTAAATCCTCGCCCTCCAGCTCCAGTAAAATGCTGATGTGGTTTGGATAATTCCTCTGCGTAGGGCACAAACAATTACTCACTATTAGACATGATTCACAATATATATTCATGACTCAGATGAGGGAACTAATTGTCATATCTCCAAATTTACAAAGGACACAAAGTTGGGTGGAGGGTGAGCTGTGAGGAGGATGCAGAGATGCAGTATGATTTGGACAAGTTGGCATGAGTGGGCAAATGAATGGCAGATGAAGTTTAATTTGAATAAATTTGAGGTTATCCACTTTGGTAGCAAAGCCAGTAAGGCAGATTATTATCCGAATGGCCATAAATTGAGAGAGGAATGTGCAAAGAGACCTGGGTGTCCTCGAACACCAGTCACTGAAGCTGAGCAGGCAGGAGCAGCAGGTGGTAAAGAAGAATAATGGTATGTTGGTCTTCAATGCGAGAGGATTCGAGTAAAGGAGCAGGGATGTCTTGCTGCAATTATACAGGGCCTTGGTGAGGCCACACCTACAATATTGTGTGGAGTTTTGGTCTCTTTATCTGAGGAAGGATGCTCTTGCTCTTGAGGGAGTGCAGCAAAGGTTTACCAGACTGATTCCTGGGATGGTGAATTGACGTATGAGGAGAGAGTGAGCCAATTAGGATTATTCGCTGGAGTTCAGAAGAATGAGGGAGGATCTAACAGAAACCTATAAAATTCCTGCAGGATTCCTACAACAGGACATTGACAGGATGCAGAGATGGGCTGAGAAGTGCAGATGGAGTTCAACCTTGATAAATGCGAAGTGATTCATTTTGGAAGGTCGAATTTGAATGCTGGATACAGGGCTAAAGGCAGGATTCTTGGAAGTCTGGCGGAACAGAGGGATCTTGCGGTCCACGTACATAGATCCCTCAAAGTTGCCACCCAGGTTGATAGGGTTGTTAAGAAGGTGTATGGTGTGTTGACTTTCATTAACAGGGGCATTGAGTTTAAGAGGTTTTACTGCAGCTTTATAAAACTCTAGTTAGACCACACTTGGAATATTGTGTCCAGTTCTGGTCGCCTCATTACAGGAAGGATGGGGATGCTTTGGAGAGGGTACAGAGGAGATTTACCAGGATGCTGCCTGGACTGGAGGGCATGTCTTATGAAGAAAGGTTGAGGGAGCTAGGGCTTTTCTCACTGGAGCGAAGAAGGCAGAGAGGTGACTTGATAGAGGTGTACAAGGTGATGGGAGGCATGGATAGAGTGGATAGCCAGAGACTTTTCCCAGGGTGGAAATGGCTGTCACGAGGGGACAGAATTTTAAGGTGATTGGGAGAAGTCAGGGGTTGTTTCTTTACACAGAGAGTGGTGGGCGTGTGGAATGCACTGCCAGCAGAGGTGGTGGAGTCAGAGTCATTCGGGACATTTAAGCGACTCTTGGACAGACACATGGACAGCAGTAAATTGAAGGGGTGTAGGTTAGGTTGATCTTAGATTAGGATAAATGGTCGGCACGATATCGTGGGCTGAAGGGCCTGCACTGTGCTGTACTGTTCTATGTTCTATGAATAGACAGGGTAGATGCAGGAAGGATGTTCCTGATGGTGGGTGTGTCCAGAACCAGGGGTCACAGTCTGAGGATATGGGGTAGACCATGTAGGACAGGGATAAGGAGAAATTTCTTCACCCAGAGAGTGGTGAGCCTGTGGAATTCGCTACCACAGGAAGTAGTTGAGGCCAAAACATTGTGAGCGAGATTCTCCACTCCCGCGCCGAAGTGCCCACGCCGTCGTGAACGCCGCCGGGATTCACGACGGCGCGAAACGGCCCCTCTCCCGACCGTTTCAGGGCCTGATAATGGGCTAGGAGCAGGGCCGCGTCTTCTACACGCGCCAGGCCTTGTCGCCACGTAAAGGCAGCGCCGCATACATGACGCGGCTGGCGCCGCATAACTGGCGACACGCGCGCATGCGTGGTTGCCGTCCTCCCCGAGTCCGCCCCGCAAGAAGATGGCGGACGGATCTGGCGGGGCTGCGGAAGGAAGGAGGTCCTCCTTCAGAGAGGACGGCCCGACGATCGGTGGGCACCGATCGCGGGCCACCCCACATTTGAGGTACCCCCCGTTGCAGGATCCCCCCCTCCCCGCCCCCCGCAGGCCGCCCCCCCCAGCGTTCCCGCGCTGTTCCCGACGGCAGCGACCAGGTGTGGACGGCGCTGGGGGGAACCCGCCGTTTTGGCCTGGCCGCTCGGCCCATCCGGGCCTGAGAATAGCAGGGGTGCCGGAGAATCGCCATTTTGGGTGTCTCCGGCGATTCTCCAGCCTGCGGCCCGCGGAACTCGACGGGGCCGTTCCTGCCGCTTAGGAGAATCGCGGGAGGGCGTCAGACTGGCGTCGCGGGAAATTTTGGCGGCCCAGGCGATTCTCCCAACCGGCGCGGAGAATCTCGCCCCGTGTGTTTGAAATGGCACTCAGTTTCTTCAGCCACTGAGCTCTCTGGTCAAGGGCAATTAGCGATGGGCCTTGCCAGCAATATCCATCCTCTCATCCCGTAAGTGAATCAAATATACCCGGCTTTCCAGCAATTAATTTTTACTTATTTATCCGATTCCTTTTCGAAAGCCACAAAAGAATTTGTTTCCGCCACCAATTTGGATACTGTCTCCCAAACCTTAACGATTCATTAGTGACCCCAGGACAACATGATACAGCCATATAAATATTATAGCACTGGTCACAATCTCTCCAGCACTCTGTCTCATGCTGTCTTACACTCTCTCACTCTCATTCGCTCTCTTACTTGGTCCACTGTCCAGCCTTGTCCCATAACCCCCAGAGTCTCCAGCCAGCTCCGCGCCCCCGGAATGGTCATCACAACTGGTTTTCTAGCGAGCGCCACGCCACACTGCCGGGTGTGGGGGATGGGGGGTGGGGGAATACTTTGTGGGCGGATGCTATGATGTGGATCCCTTTAATTATATTAAAATATATTCAAATTCATGGAAATTTGGTTCGTGCCCTCGCTGAGTGTGAACCTTTCATAGAATTTACAGTGCAGAAGGAGGCCATTCGGCCCATCGAGTCTGCACCGGCCCTTACAAAGAACAACCCACTCAAACCCACGTATCTAACCTATCGCCGCAACCCAGCAACCCCCACTTAACCTTTTTTTGGACACTAAGGGCAATTTAGTATGGCCAATCCACCTAACCCGCACATCTTTGCACTGTGGGAGGAAACCGGAGTACCCGGAAGATTCCACACACGGGGAGAACGTGCAAACTCCTCACAGACAGTGACCCAGTGGGGAATCGAACCTGGGACCCTGGAGATGGGAAACAATTGCGCGAACCACCATGCTACCGTGCCGCCATTGATTACGTCACGGAGGGGGGGGGGTGGCAGGGAGGATCTCAAACTGAGATCTCGCCGACGTAAATCCCATTTTTGGCAGCTCAGAAGCCATAACAGGTTTAAATGCCTACAGCGAATGGGGTCGGTAGATCCTGCCCACAGTATTAATATAGTTGGTCCATTTCAGTTTCTGGTCAATGGTAACCGTGAGGATGTTGATTGTGGGGGATTCAGCGATGGTAATGCCATTGAATGTCAGGGGAAGATGGTTGGATCCTTTCTTGTTGGAGGTGGTCATTGCCTGGCTCTTGTGTGGAATGTAGGACTTTGGGGCCATTCAAGCCTTCCTCGCAATTCATTCAGAGAGGGGGCGGGGTTGCCTTGTTAATTAGGAATGAAATTAAATCAATAGCACTAAACGACATAGGGTCGGATGATGTGGATTCTGTGTGGGTAGAGTTGAGGAACCACAAAGGCAAAAAAACCATAATGGGAGTTATGTAAAGGCCTCCTAACAGTGGTCAGGACCGGGGGCACAAAATGCACCACAAAATAGAAAGTGCATGTCAGAAAGGCAAGGTCACAGTGATCATGGGGGACTTCAATATGCAGGTGGACTGGGTAAATCATGCTGCCAGTGGACCCAAGGAAAGGGAATTCATTGAATGTTTACAGGAGGGCTTTTTGGAACATCTTGTGATGGAGCCCACGAGGGAACAGGCCATTCTGGACTTAGTGTTATGTAATGAGCCAGACTTGATTAAAGATCTTAAAGTAAGGGAGCACTTAGGAGGCAGTGATCATAATATGGTCGAATTCAATCTCCAATTTGAAAGAAAGAAGGTAGAATCAGATGTAAAGGTGTTCCAGTTAAATAAAGGTAACTACAGGGGCATGAGGGAGGAACTGACGAAAATCGACTGGGAGCAGAGCCTAGTGGGAAAGACAGTAGAACAGCAATGGCAGGAGTTTCTGGGAGTAATTGAGGACACAGTGCAGAGGTTCATCCCAAAGAAAAGAAAGGTTATCAGAGGGGGGATTAGGCAGCCATGGCTGACAAAGGAAGTTAGGGAATGCATCAAAGCAAAAGAGAAACCTATAATGTGGCAAAGAGTAGTGGGAAGTCAGAAGATTGGGAAGGCTACAAAAACAAACAGAGGATAACAAAGAGAGAGATAAGGAAAGAGAGGATCAAATTTGAAGGTAGGCTAGCCAGTAACATTAGGAATGATAGTAAAAGTTTCTTTAAATACATTAAAAACAAACGGGAGGCAAAAGTTGACATTGGGCCGCTCCAAAATGACGCTGGTAATTTTGTGATGGGAGACGAGGAAATAGCTGAGGAACTGAATAAGTACTTTGCGTCAGTCTTCACAGTAGAAGACATGAGTAATATCCCAACAATTCCGGAGAGTCAGGGGACAGAGTTGAATATGGTAGCCATCACAAAGGAGAAAGTGCTAGAGAAACTAAGAGGTCTAAAAATTGATAAATCTCCGGGCCCAGATGAGCTACATCCTAGAGTTCTAAAGGAGATAGCTGAAGAAATAGTGGAGGCGTTAGTTATGATCTTTCAAAAGTCACTGGAGTCAGGGAAAGTATCAGAGGATTGGAAAATCGCTGTTGTAACCCCCCTGTTCAAGAAGGGAACAAGGAATAAGATGGAAAATTATAGGCCAATTAGCCTAACCTCGGTTGTTGGCAAGATTCTAGAATCCATTGTTAAGGATGAGATTTCTAAATTCTTGTAAGTGCAGGGTCGGATTAGGACAAGTCAGCATGGATTTAGTAAGGGGAGGTCGTGCCTGACAAACCTGTTAGAGTTCTTTGAAGAGATAACAAATAGGTTAGACCAAGGAGAGCCAATGGATGTTATCTATCTTGACTTCCAAAAGGCCTTTGATAAGGTGCCTCACGGGAGACTGCTGAGTAAAATAAGGGCCCATGGTATTCGAGGCAAAGTACTAACATGGATTGACGATTGGCTGTCAGGCAGAAGGCAGAGAGTTGGGATAAAAGGTTCTTTTTCGGAATGGCAACCGGTGACGAGTGGTGTCCCGCAGGGTTCAGTGTTGGGGCCACAGCTGTTCTCTTTATATATTAACGATCTAGATGACGGGACTGAGGGCATTCTGGCTAAGTTTGCCAATGATACAAAGATAGGTGGAGGGGCAGGTAGTATGGAGGAGGTGGGGAGGCTGCAGAAAGATTTAGACAGTTTAGGAGAGTGGTCCAAGAAATGGCTGATGAAATTCAACGTGGGCAAGTGCGAGGTCTTGCACTTTGGAAAAAAGAATAGAGGCGTGGACTATTTTCTAAACGGTGACAAAATTCATAATGCTGAAGTGCAAAGGGACTTGGGAGTCCTAGTCCAGGATTCTCTAAAGGTAAACTTGCAGGTTGAGTCCGTAATTAAGAAAGAAAATGCAATGTTGTCATTCATCTCAAGAGGCTTGGAATATAAAAGCAGGGATGTACTTCTGAAGCTTTATAAAGCATTAGTTAGGCCCCATTTAGAATACTGTGAGCAATTTTGGGCCCCACACCTCAGGAAGGACATACTGGCACTGGAGCGGGTCCAGCGGAGATTCACACGGATGATCCCAGGAATGGTAGGCCTAACGTACGATGAACGTCTGAGGATCCTGGTATATTCATTGGAGTTTAGGAAATTGAGGGGAGATCTAATAGAAACTTACAAGATAATGAATGGCTTAGATAGGGTGGATGTAGGGAAGTTGTTTCCATTAGCAGGGGAGACTAGGACCCGGGGGCACAGCCTTAGAATAAAAGGGAGTCACTTTAGAACAGAGATGAGGAGAAATTTCTTCAGCCAGAGAGTGGTGGGTCTGTGGAATTCATTGCCACAGAGGCCGGTGGAGGCCGGGACGTTGAGTGTCTTGAAGACAGAAGTTGATAAATTCTTGATTTCTCGAGGAATTAAGGGCTATGGAGAGAGAGCGGGTAAATGGAGTTGAAATCAGCCATGATTGAATGGTGGAGTGGACTCGATGGGCCGAATGGCCTTCCGCTCCTATGTCTTCTGGTCTTCTGGTCTTATTTGATGGCTGATCTGATCCTCGTCTCAATTCCAGTTTGTTGACTGTCCCCTATCGCCGTTGACTCCTTCTTCATTAAACTAACTCAGCCTTGAATAAATTCAATGACCCATCCTCTACTTCCTTCTGCGGACGAGAATTCCACAGACTAACAATTCTCTGAGAGAAAACGTGTGGCGTGAATGTAACTTGCCACTTGTCAGCCCGAGCCTGGATATTGTCCTGGTCTTGCTGCATTTGGACACGGACTGCTTCATTATCTACGGAGTCGCGAATGGTGCTGAACACATTGTGCAGTCATCCGCAAACATCCCCACTTCTGACCTTATGATGGAAGGAAGGCCATTGGTGAAGCAACTTGAATCTAGGACACCATCCTATGGTGGGCTGAGATATGGCGAATGGAGTTCGATACAGATAAGTGTGAGGTGTTGCATTTTGGAAAGTCAAATCAAGGTTGGTCTTTCACGTCGAATTGTAGGACCTTGGGGAGTATCGTGGAACAGAGGGACCCTGGAGTTGAGGTGCACGGTCCTCTAAAGGTGGAGTCACAGGTAGATAGAGCAATGAAGAAGGCTTTTGGCATGCTGGCCTTCATCAGTCAGGGCATTGAGTACAGAAGTTGGAAAGTTATGTTGCAGTTGTACAGGACATTGGTGAGGCTGCACCTGCAGTATTGTGTTCAGTTTTGGTCGCCTTGCTGTAGAAAGATGTTATTAAACTGGAGAGAGTGCAGAAAAGATTGACAAGGATGTTCATAGAATCCCCACAGAAGGCCATTCGGCCCATCGAGTCTGCACCGGCCCTTGGAAAGATCACCCTACTTAGGCCCACACTTCCACCCTATCCTCGGAACCCAGTAACCCCACCTAATCTTTTGGACACTAAGGGGCAATTTAACATGGCCAATCCATCTAACCTGCACCATATATTTGGGCTGTGGGAGGAAACCGGAGCACCCGGAGGAAACCCACGCAGGCACTGGGAGAACGTGCAGACTCCGCACAGGCAGTCACCTGAGGCTGGAATTGAACCCGGGTCCCTGGAGTTGTGAGCCAGCAGTGCTAACCACTGTGCCACCGTGCCTTCAGTACTCAACGGATTGAGTTATAGGGAGAGATTGAACAGGTTAGGACCTTTTTCTTTGGAGCGTGAGACTGAGGGGCGACCTTGTAGAGGTGTATAAGATCATGAGAGGCATGGATAGGGTGAATGCACTCAGCCTTTTTCCTAGGGATGCGGGGGGGGGTGGTGGAGTGAACAGCCAGTAATTGCAGTCACCTTAAGTACCGGCGGCAGAATGAGAGAGATGATAAGAATTTGGAGAGCTATAGGCAGGAAATTAGAACATAGAACACAGACAGTGCAGAAGAAGGCCATTCGGCCCGTCGAGTCTGCGCCGGCGCTTGGAACCTCACTTAAGATTCCAAGACCTCACTTCCACCCTATCCCCGTAACCCAATAACCCCTCCTAACCTTTTGTTTTGGACACTATGGGCAATGTAGCAATGTCCTAGCAAGCAGGACCTCAAAAGTAGTAATCCACTGATTATTCCCAGCTCCATGTGCAAGTGAGTACAGGAATAGGAGGACAAAGCAGATTAATACGTGGCTGAAACGATGGTGCAGGAGGGAGCGTTGGAGTTTCCTGGGACATTGTTCTCAACCCTCTCTGTCCTGGGCCCCCTGAAACTCACCTTTTCCTCTTCTTCCGGATTTGGTCCACTTCCTCTTCAGTCCATTGTAGCTCTTGCTGCAGGCACCCGAAGGCTGTTGGCCTATCAGATTGTCCGGCAGCTCTCAAAGGTGGGACGTCCTCCCAGGTGAGGGGGCGGAGGTGCTGCCTGCAAGCACTCAACGCTCAGTCTAGCGTGAATAGGGGCTCTCGGAATCCCCGGGGATGTGTCCCCACCAACTCTTTGAAAGGCGAGAAGGGAGACGCCCATCGTGTGAAAGCTCAGGGCAGTTTGGTTAATATCAGAGTGAGTTGCGGACGCAGATAATCGCCTGGAAATATGAGGCAAGAGCTGAAACATGGCTCAAATAAATATTGAATATTGCTGGATGAAATGAGCAGGATATTCCTCCCCCCGCCCCCCCCCCCCCCACCCTCCCTTACATGGCTCGCCATTGGCCGCTGGCAGGTAGGGCCTGAAAATCCCACCCAAGATGTTCAGGAAACTTGGGAAAGGGGGAGGGTGACAGTGTTGTTTCAGGAGAACACTGCAGCGCTGACGATAAGGAGGGATCGAGGGCACCAACCTATTCAACTGGAACTGAGAGATAAAAAAAGGTGCGATTACGTTCCTCGGTGCAGTCTATTGGCCACCAACTGGCAGGAAGAATGCAGAGGTGTGAGAATTATAGAGTAATGTTACCAGGACTTGATGGTCTGAGTTATAAGGAGAGGCTGGATAGACTGGGACTTTTTTCCCTGGATCATAGGAGACTTTGGGGTGATCTTATAGGGGCCTATAAAATAATGAGGAGCATAGATAAGGTAGAGAGTCGACATCTTTTCCCAAAGGTTGACGAGTCTAGAACTAGAGAGCACAGGTTTAAGGTGAGACGGGAGAGATACAAAAGAGACCAGAGGGGAAGTTGTTCCACGCAGAGGGTTGTGAGCGCCTGGAGCGAGCTGCCAGAGGCAGTGGTAGAGGCGGGTACAATTTTGTCTTTCAAAAAGCAGTTAGACAGTTACATGGGCAGGGCGGGTATAGAGGGATATGGGCCAAATGCGGGCAAGTGGGACTAGCTTAGTAATAGAAACTGGGCGGCATAGAACATAGAACATTACAGCGCAGTACATGCCCTTCGGCCCTCGATGTTGCGCCGACCTGTGAAACCACTCTAAAGCCCATCTACACTATTCCCTTATCGTCCATATGTCTATCCAATGACCATTTGAATGCCCTTAGTGTTGGCGAGTCCACTACTGTTGCAGGCAGGGCATTCCACGCCCTTACTATCTGAGTAAAGAACCTACCTCTGACATCTGTCCTATATCTATCTCCCCTCAATTTAAAGCTATGTCCCCTCGTGCTAGACATCAGTTTTGTACAGCTGCAACATGACCTCATGGCTCCGAAACTCAATCCCTCTACCAATAATACGCCTTCTTAATAACCCTCTCAACCTGAGTGGCAACTTTCAGGGATCTATGTTCATGGACACCGAGATCTCTCTGCTCATCCACACTGCCAAGAATCTTACCATTAGCCCAGTACTCTGTCTTCCTGTTATTCCTTCCACAATGAATCACCTCACACTTTTCTGCATTAAACTCCATTTGCCACCTCTCAGCCCAGCACTGCAGCTTATCTATGTCCCTCTGTAACTTGTAACATCCTTCCGCACTGTCCACAACTCCACCGACTTTCGTGTCATCTGCAAATTTACTCACCAATCCTTCTACGCCCTCCTCCAGGTCATTTATAAAAATGACAAACAGCAGTGGCCCCAAAACAGATCCTTCTGGTACACCACTAGTAACTGGACTCCAGTCTGAACACTTCCCGTCAACCACCACCCTTTGTCTTCTTCCAGGTAGCCAGTTTCTGATCCAAACTGCTAAATCTCCCTGAATCCCATGCTTCCGTATTTCCTGCAGTAGCCTACCGTGGGGAACCTTATCAAACGCTTTACTGAAATCCATATACACCACATCAACTGCTTTACCCTCATCCACCTGTTTGGTCACCTTCTCAAAGAACTCAATAAGGTTTGTGAGGCATGACCTACCCTTCACAAAACCGTGTTGACTATCTCTAATCAAATTATTCCTTTCCAGATGATTATACATCCTATCTCTTATAAACCTTTCCAAGATTTTTCCCACAACAGAAGTAAGGCTCACTGGTCTATAGTTACCGGGGTTATCTGTACTCCCCTTCTTCAACAAGGGGACAACATTTGCTATCCTCCAGTCTTCTGGCACTATTCCTGTAGACAAAGATGACTTAAAGATCAAGGCCAAAGGCTCAGCAATCTCCTCCCTAGCTTCCCAGAGAATCCTAGGACAGGCTGGGCCGAAGGGCCTGTTTCCATGTTGCAAACATCTATGGCTCTATAACTCTAATGATAGTAGGAATACAAAGAGCAGGGAGTGTTTCCTGAGTCTGTCAGGCGAATTGGTTTACAGCAACATGTCTCCAGTGTCAGTGAGAAAGAAGTACTGTTAGACCCTGAAATGAGGTGGGCCAGGTTTTTTAAATATTTGTTTATTCGTCCTTGGATGTTGGCATCGCCGGCTGGGCCAGCATTTGTTGCGCATCCTAATTGCCCTTGAACTGAGCGGCCATTTCAGTGGGCGGGGGCAGTTCAGAGTCAAAGACTCTTGCTGTGGGTCTGGAGTCACATGTAGGCCAGACCGGGTAAGGATGGTAGATTTCCTTCCCTAAAGGACATGAGTGAACCGGATGGGTTTTTCTGACAATCGACAATGGTTCCATGGTCATCGTTAAGACTTTCAATTGCAAATATTATATTGAGCTTAAATTCCACCACCTGCCGTGGTGGGATTCGAAACCAGGACCCCAGAGCATTACCCTGGGTCTCTGGATTACTCATTCCGTGGCAATACGACTATGCCACCGCATCAGCAGGCGAACATTAATGATCGTTGTAGCATAAGATTCAGGCTGACTGTGTGAAAGGGCAAGGAACAGTCCACAGTTCGAATAATTAACTAGGGGAACATCGGTTTTAATGGTGTGGCAATGGATCTGACCCAAATTAGTTGGAATCAAAGATTGGCAAGTGTTACAATCCCCTGGGCTAGTGCAGGGTCAATTCCAGCCCCATTTGACCCAGAGTCACAACACAATTGAAATTAAATAATAATTCTTAGAGAAACACCCAAAGTCTTGGGCCCTGAGTTGCCCAATGACTACATTCACCTGTTTGTAAATTCAAACACAATAGCTATAATTAAATAGGCAGCAAATACAACAGGTTAACTATGATCTAAATCCTGACCCCCCCCCCCCCCCCGTTTAACTCACCCCGCCCTCTACATGCACACACAAGGCAGACAGACAAGCACAGAGGGGAAAAGAGGGGTGTGAAACTAATGCTGACACGATAAGGATAAGAATCTTTTATCACATGGTTGGCTTCTTGCACACCTTCCTTCAGTTTAAGCTTTCAGCTGGAGTTTCTGCTTTCAGTCGATTCATACAGGTTCTCTGTCGTTCAGAAATACAGCAGCTATGCAGTTTTTCCAGGGAGAGAGAGAGAGAGAGAGACTCACAACTTCTTCTTTGAATGTCCAGGACACGACTGGGCTCTCCTTGATTCTCTAAACACCATCCCATTTGGGTAGAACCCAATCACCGCCTGTTGCTGGGCAGAATGCGGCCTTTTAACCAATTCATTGTCCACCAGTCAACCAATCAAACCAAGTCCCTCCGATCCCACGGGTGCCACAAAGTCTGAGTTCTGCCGTTCAAAGGCAAGCGCAGTGGACTATATTGCAACGTTTGAGCTCCTCGCTTTCTCTGCTCGACTTAAAGATATCTGTCCATCAAACATCCATGGATCGAAAATGATAACGGCAAAATAAAAGAAATGGGAAATAATGGAATCAACTGGAAGGACCCTCATACAAGAAAAACTGTAACTGAATAAGACCCTGTCTTTCGAAAAAATACTTGGACAAGTGCTGGAGCTTGAGATTTGATGAGGTAGCAGAAAGGGTTAATGAGGGTGTTGCTGTTCATTTGGGATATGACGGACAAGACGTTTGATGGAGTTTTGCACAACAGACATAGAATCATAGAATTTACAGTGAAGAAGGAGGCCATTCGGCCCATCAAGTCTGCACCGGCCCTTACAAAGAGCACTCTACTCAAGCCCACGTCCCTACCCTATCCCCGTAACCCCCATTTACCCATTT
This sequence comes from Scyliorhinus torazame, assembly GCF_047496885.1. NCBI lineage: Eukaryota > Metazoa > Chordata > Chondrichthyes > Carcharhiniformes > Scyliorhinidae > Scyliorhinus > Scyliorhinus torazame. The sequence continues at coordinate 357,666,368 of NC_092709.1, read as the reverse complement.
ACCCCGCACCCCGCCACGGGCCACACGGAGGCCCGACCGGGTCTACATCAAGACCCGACCCCAGTATCGCCCAGGGAGGGAACAGACTATGGGACCCAGCCCAACCTGCCTCAGGAAGCCCCTTCCCACCACCCAGGACCCCCAAAATGGCGGAGACCCCACGCGAGGACCCGAACGCTCCTCCTGGTGCTTGGATGTGGCGACCCTGGCGACCTACCGCTCTCCGGACCTGGAATACCTGACCGTGAAGTACCGCTCGTACTACCTTCCACGTGAGTTCACTTCAGCCATTATCACAGCGGTCTACATCCCACCCCAGGCAGAAGCGAGGAAGGCGCTGGACGAACTATACACAGTTAGAAACAACTACGAAACAGAACACCCCGAGGCCTTGTTCATCGTGGCCGGAGACTTCAACAAGGCCAACCTCAAGAGTGTACTGCCAAAGTTCCACCAGCACATCTCCTGTCCCACCAGGGGCGACAACACTCTTGACCACTGCTACTCGCAAATCAAGGGCACCTACCGTTCCATCCCCCGACCGCACTTTGGGAAATCAGACCATAAGACGGTGCTCCTTCCGGCATACAAGTGTGGTAAACCACTGTGTTCTGATATTAGAGGTTGTACGGTAGAACCTGCACTACAGGTTCACCTGTGGCCCCTGCATGCTAGCTCCGCCCAGGAGGCGGGGTATAAATATGCGTGGCCTCCAGCTCGCAGCCATTTTGCCAGCTGCTGTGGGAGGCCACACATCTGATACTAATAAAGCCTCAGTTTGGATTCAAATTCGTCTCCAGTCAAATTGATCGTGCCTCGATTTATTAGTATCAGATTCATAAGATGGACCTCTGAAGTAAACCAGATCGCCTGCAGCTGGATCCACACGCAAGCGACGCCAGAAAGGACTTCCAGCACTGGCTAGCTTGTTTTGAAGCGTATATCAACGTGGCGCCGACCCCTGTTCCAGAGGCTCAGCAGATCCAGATCTTATACTCCAGACTCAGCTCCAAAGTCTTCCTGCTGATCCAGGATGTGCCCAATTACGCTGATGCCATGACTCGACTCAAGGAAAATTGTGAACAGAAGACGAACACGCTCTTCGCCAGACACGCGCTCGCAACGCGTACTCAACTACCTGGTGAGTCAATCGCGGACTTCTGGAGGGCCCTGATCCCACTAGTGCGGGACTGTGACTGGCAGGACATTACAGCTAAGGAGCACTCAGATCTCCTTATGCGGGCTTTTGTGACTGGGATTGGGTCTGATGTTATCAGGCAGCGGCTCCTAAAAGGGGCCATGCGCGAATTCGCAGAGACTAAAACATTAGTGCTCTCCATGACGGTCGCCCTGCGCAATGTCCAGTCCTACGCCCCTAACCGCGCGGCCCACTCCTCCTACGCTTCATGGGCCCCACACGCAGCTGCCCCAGCGGGGGCGCTACCCACCCAATATGCCTGCGCTGCGCCCCAGCCAGCGATCCCAGGGGGACCCTGATGCTACCTTTGCGGCCAGCAAAAACACCCCCGCGAACACTGCCCGGCCCGCGCTGTCCTTTGTAAGGCCTGCAGGAAGAAGGGCCACTTCGCTGCGGTGTGCCAGGCCCGCTCAGCGGCCGCGGTCACCCCCACCCTCCCTGGTCACCGACAATGGGCGCCACCATCCTCCTCTGCTCCACAAGCTATGTGCGACCAATGGGCGCTGCCATCTTCTCCTCCGCACAACACGTATGTTTCATGGGCGCCGCCATCTTGCTCCACCCCCGGAACGTGCGTTCCATGGGCGCCGCCATTTTGTAACCCCCAGGATCTCCGGGCACCGCCATCTTGTCCACCCCGCAGCACATAGACACCAACGGCGTTCCAGGACCTCAACTCAACGGCTGCCTCACTACCCGACGATCAACCACGGCTCGCCTCCATGGCAATCGACCAGTCCCGACCACATACTCTGACCAACGCATCCACCAGCGTGAAAGTCAACGGCCATGTGACCTCCTGCCTACTGGTTTCCGGGAGCACCGAGAGCTTTGTTCACCCAAATACAGTAAGGCGCTGCTCCCTTAAGGTACACCCTACCAATAAAAGTATCTCCCTGGCCTCCAGATCCCATCGCGTAGCGATCCGGGGGTACTGTACGGTCATGCTCACAGTCCAAGGTGTAGAGTTCCACGGCTTTCGCCTCTATGTCCTCCCTAACCTCTGCACTGCACTTATCCTCGGCCTGGACTTCCAGTGCAATCTCCAGAGCCCGACCCTTAAATTCGGCGGACCCTTACCACCCCTCACTGTGTGCGGCCTCGCGACCCTAAAGGTCGATCCTCCTTCCCTCTTTCCCAATCTAACTCCAGATTGCAAACCTGTCACCACCAGGAGCAGACGGTACAGCACCCAGGATAAGGCCTTCATCAGGTCCGAGGTCCAGCGGTTGCTTCGGGAAGGCATCGTCGAGGCCAGCAACAGACCCTGGAGAGCTCAAGTGGTAGTGGTTATATCTGGGGAGAAAAACCGAATGGTCGTGGACTGCAGCCAGACCATCAACAGGTACACGCAGCTCGACGCGTACCCCCTCCCACGCATATCTGACATGGTTAACCAGATTGCACAGTACCGGGTCTTCTCAACGGTGGACCTGAAATCCGCTTACCACCAGCTCCCCATCCGTAAATCGGACCATCCACACACCGCCTTCGAGGCAGATGGCCGGCTATATCATTTCCTTAGGGTCCCCTTCGGCGTCACAAATGGGGTTTCGATCTTCCATAGGGAGATGAACCGAATAGTCGACCAGTACGGTTTGCGGGCCACGTTTCCGTACCTAGACAGTGTGACCATCTGCGGCCATGATCAGCAGGACCACGACGCCAACCTCGCTAAATTTCTCCGCACCGCCACTCTCCTCAACCTCACCTATAACAAGGAGAAGTGTGTGTTCGGCACAAACCGCTTAGCCACCCTCGGCTACGTGGTCCAGAACGGAGTTCTGGGGCCCAATCCCGACTGCATGCGCCCCCTCATGGAGCTCCCCCCTCCCCCACTGCCCCAAGGCCCTCAAACGCTGCCTGGGGTTCTTCTCGTATTACTCGCAGTGGGTCCCAAACTATGCGGACAAGGCTCGCCCACTCATACAGTCCACTCACTTCCCCCTGACGGCTGAGACCCAACAGGCCTTCGCCCGGATCAGAGCTGATATTGCCAAAGCTGGAATGCATGCCGTAGATGAAACACTTCCTTTCCAAGTAGAAAGCGATGCATCAGACGTCGCTCTGGCCGCCACTCAACCAGGCAGGCAGGCCCGTGGCATTCTTTTCCCGCACCCTCCATGCCTCCGAAATTTGGCACTCGTCCGTCGAAAAAGAGACCCAGGCTATCGTTGAGGCTGTGCGACATTGGAGGCATTACCTGGCCGGCAGGAGATTTACTCTCCTCACGGACCAAAGGTCAGTAGCCTTCATGTTCAACAACACACAGCGGGCAAGATCAAAGATGATAACATTTTGCGGTGGACAATCGAGATCTCCACCTATAATTACGAGATTAGGTATCGCCCTGTCAAACTCAACGAGCCCTCAGACGCCCTCTCCCCAGGTACATGTGCCAGCGCACAAGTAGACCGACTCCGGACCCTACACGACAGCTTTTGTCACCCAGGGGTCACTCGGTTGTACCACTTCATTAAGGCACAAAATTTGCCCTACTCCGTCGAGGAAGTAAGGACGATCACCAGGGACTGCCAGGTCTGTGCGGAGTGCAGGCCGCACTTCTACCGGCCGGACCGTGCGCGCCTGGTGAAGGCCTCCCGCCCCTTTGAACGCCTCAGCATGGATTTCAAAGGCCCCCTCCCCTCCTCCGATCGACACACATATTTCCTCAGTGTGATCGATGAATACTCCCGGTTTCCCTTCGACATCCCATGCTCCGACATGACGTCTGCCACCGTCATTAAAGCTCTTAATTCTATCTTCACTCTGTTCGACTTCCCCGCCTACATCCACAGTGACAGGGGATCCTCATTCATGAGTGATGAGCTACGTCAGTTCCTGCTCAGCAGGGGTATCGCCTCCAGCAGAACGACGAGATACAACCCCCAGGGAAACGGACAGGTAGAGAGGGAGAATGGGACGGTATGGAGGGCCGTCCAGCTGGACATGCGGTCCAGAAATCTCCCGGCCTCCCGCTGGCAAGGTGTCTTCCCTGATGCACTACATTCCATTCGCTCATTACTCTGCACTGCCACTAACAGTACACCACATGAACGTCTTTTTGCCTTCCCCAGGAAGTCCGGAGTATCGCTCCCAACTTGGCTTCCAGCTCCGGGAACCGTGCTTCTCCGTAAACATGTGCGGCTCCACATGGCGGATCCGTTGGTGGGGAGGGTACACTTGTTCCACGCAAACCCCCAGTACGCCTACTTGGCGTTCCCCGACGGCCGCCAGGATACCGTCTCCCTCAGGGAACTGGCACCAGCAGGTTCCACACCCACACCATCCCCGTCGCCCCCGGCGCCACCCTCCCCTACCCCGCCACCCCCATCACCCCCTCTAGGACCGTCCGTCCTCCCCCTGCCCACGCCCGTCGATGAAGAAGATTTCGGCACGCTCCCGGAGTCAACTTCGACCACGACAGCGCCCACATCGCCGTCACCACTTCGCCGATCTCAAAGAACCATCAAGGCACCGGACCGGCTGAACCTCTGACCGGCCCGCTGGATGCCAAGAGACATGTTTTTTGCCTCTCTGTAAATATTTAAATTTCTAATTTTATCTAGTTGTCCACCACCCCTGCCGGACTCAATTTTAACAGGGGGTGAATGTGGTAAACCACTGTGCTCTGATATTAGAGGTTGTACGGTAGAACCTGCACTACAGGTTCACCTGGGGCCCCTGCATGCTAGCTCCGCCCAGGAGACGGGGTATAAATATGCGTGGCCTCCAGCTCGCAGCCCTTTCGCCAGCTGCTGTGGGATGCCACACATCTGATACTAATAAAGCCTCAGTTTGGATTCAACTTTGTCTCCAGTCAAATTGATCGTGCCTCAACAAGCAGAAACTCAAGCGAGAGAATCCGGCGAAGAAGTTCATGCAGTGCAGGTCCGAGGAAACAGAAGAGCTCCTACATGACTGCTTAGAGATCGTGGACTGGTCCATATTTAAGAACTCAGTGACCAACTTAAATGAGTATGCCACCACCGTCACAGACTTCATCAGCAAATGTGTGGACGACTGTGTGCCAAAGAAAGCAGTATGTATGTTCCCCAACCGGAAACCATGGCTCAATCGCGAGATTGACTCCCTACTGAAGGACAGGTCTGAGGCATTCAAGTCAGGTGACCCTGACCTACACAAGAAATCCAGGTTCGACCTCCGCAAAGCCATCCGAGATGCCAAAAATGAATATCAAACCAAGCTAGAGTCACACACTAGCGTTACAGACTGTCAGTGGTTGTGGCAAGGCCTAAACAACATAACGGGCTACAAAGCGAAGCCGAGCAGTATCTCTGGCAGCATTCTTTGCTCTGTTCGAGCAGGAAAGCAACGATCCGCTGTCGAGTGCCCCAGCAGCCCATACCCACCATCACAGCTTCTGAAGTCAGATCGGCTTTCCTGAAAGTGAACCCTTGGAAGGCGACGGGTCCGAACGGGAACCCTCGTCGTGCACTCAGAGCCTACGCGGACCAGCTGGCAGATGTGTTCGCAGACATCTTTAACCTGTCCCTACTCCACTCAGAGGTCCCCACCTGCGTCAAGAAGACCACCATCATACCGGTTCCAAAGAAGACCAGGCAACGTGCCTCAATGACTACCGTCCGGTGGCCCTGACTTCAATCGTAATGAAGTGCTTCGAGAGGTTGGTCATTAAGTGCATCACCTCCATACTCCCAGATCGCCTTGATCCACTGCAATTTGCATACCGCCGCAACCGGTCCACAGCAGACGCCATCTCCCTGGTCCTAAACTCACCCCTAGAACATCTCGACAACATGGACTCCTACATCAGACTCCTATTTATTGACTACAGCTCCGCCTTCAACACCATAATCCCAGCCAAGATCATATCAAAGCTCCAAAACCTAGGACTTGGCTCCTCACTCTGCAACTGGATCCTCAACTTTCTGACCAACAGACCACAATCAGTAAGAATAAACAGCACCTCCTCCCCAATAGTCCTCAATACCCGGGCCCCGCAAGGCTGCGTACTTAGCCCCCTACTCTACTCCCTGTACACACACGACTGCTTGGCAAAATTTGGTTCCAATTCCATCTACAAGTTTGCTGACGATACGACCATAGTGGGCCGGATCTCGAATAACGACGAGTCAGAATACAGGAGGGAGATAGAGAACCTAGTGGAGTGGTGTAGCGACAACAATCTCTCCCTCAATGCCAGCAAAACTAAAGAGCTGGTCATTGTCTTCAGGAAGCAAAGTACTGTACACATCCCTGTCTGCATCAACGGGGCCGAGGTGGAGATGGTTAGCAGTTTCAAATTCCTAGGGGTACTCATCACCCAAAATCTGTCCTGGTCCACCCACATCGACGCTACCACCAAGAAAGCACAACAGCACCTATACTTCCTCAGGAAACTAAGGAAATTCGGCATTTCCACATTAACTCTTACCAACTTTTACAGATGCACCATAGAAAGCTTCCTATCTGGCTGCATCACAGCCTGGTATGGCAACTGCTCGGCCCAGGACCGCAAGAAACTTCAGAGAGTTGTGAACACCGTCCAGTCCATCACACGAACCTGCCTCCCATCCATTGATTCCATCTACACCTCCCGCTGCCTGGGGAAAGCAGGCAGCATAATCAAAGACCCCTGCCACCCAGCTTACTCACTCTTCCAACTTCTTCCATCGGGCAGGAGATACAAAAGTCTGAGAACACGCACGAACAGACTCAAAAACAGCTTCTTCCCTGCTGTCACCAGACTCCTAAATGACCCTCTTATGGACTGACCTCATTAACACTACACCCTGTATGCTTCAACCGATGCCGGTGTCTATGTAGTTACATTGTGTACCTTGTGTTGCCCTATTATGTATTTTATTTTATTTCCTTTTCTTTTCATGTACTAAATGATCTGTTGAGCTGCTTTTCACTGTATCTCGGTACACGTGACAATAAACAAATCCAATCCAATCCAATTTAACCTTTTTGGTCACTAAAGGTAATTTAACATGGCCAATCCACCTAACCTGCACGTCTTTGGACTGTGGGAGGAAACCGGAGCACCCGGAGGAAACCCACGCAGACACGGGGAGAACATGCAGACACCACACAGACAGTGACCCAAGCCGGGAATCGATCCTGAGACATTGGAGTTGTAAAGCAACTGTGCCAACCACTATGCTACCGTGCTGCCCTTATGTGGAATTCGATAAAAGGGACAATAGTAGCAGCTCACACACATTCTCTCAATTGTGCCACAAACTGCAGATTCCATCACAATTTGTACATTTGCTTGCAGATCGTTTTATATCAATTGGAGACAGTATCGCTTCTAACATAAAGCCCTGGGTACATGACAGTATGACACTCCCCCTTGGTATCACTCCACTCCATTCACGACCTTCCACCTTTCAACTCATTCTCAGCAGTTTTTCCAATTTTGCAATTTGCAATTCTCTCTGAATTATTAGTATAATGTTATTAAAACAAATGTTACACGCTAGATGGATTGAAATGATTTTGATCAGTGCAGCGTTCAGGGGTGGAGCAGCAGGCTGGGTTGAGTTGCTATGATCAGCCTGTCGATGTCAGGTAAAGAACTGAAACGGCTGGCAGCACTCCAGGAAGAGAAGTCGCCAGGCCCAGATGGGTTGTATCCTCGATTGCTGAGAGAGGAAAGGGAGCGTATTGCGGAGCCGTTGACAGTAATTTTCCAGGCCTCTCTGAACACAGGATTAGCCCGGTGGCTGGAGGACTGTAACTGTGACTCTGTTGTTTAAGAAAGGGGTAAAGGATAACCCAGGAAACTACAGACCTGTCAACTTGACATCAATAGTGGGAAAACCGATGGAGGCCAAAATACGGGGTGAGATAAATATACACTTAGAGAAAAACAAGTTAATACTAGACAGTCAACATGACTTTGTCAAGGGCAGGTCATGTCTGACAAATTTAACTGAGTTGGTTGACGAGGTGGCACAGGCAGTAGATGAAGGTAGTGCCTTGGATGTTGTATATTTGGACATTCAGAAAGTATTTGATACAGTGCCACATGGCAGGTTGATTAGAAAATGTGAGGAGAGGTGGCGGCGTAGTGGTATTGTCACTGGACTAGTAAACCAGAGAGCCAGAGTGATGCTCTGGGGTCCAAGGTTCAAATCTCGCCACGGCAGATGGTGAATTGAATTCAATAAAAATCTGGAATTATAAATGTCTAAAGATGACCATGAAACCCTTGCCGATTGTGGTAAATGTCCATCTGGTTCACCCTTTAGTGAAGGAAATCTGCCATCCTTACCTGGTCTGGCCTACATGTGGCCCACAGCAATATTAACCCCTAACTGCCCCCTCAAGGACAATTAGGGATTAGCAATAAATGCTGGCACACCCTGCGACACCCACATCCCCTGAATAAAATTGGAAATGTTTGGGATTGATGGATCCTTGACAGCATAAGAGATAGGAATGAGAGGACCGGTATCGATGGGCATTTCTCAAACAGAGACGAGTTGAAAATGGTGTTCCCCAGGGCTCAGTTTTTAGACCCTTGCTTTTTCTGATTTATATATAAATGATTTAGAAATGGCTGTTCAGGACAAAATCTCTAAATTTGCAGATGATACTAAGCTTGGGAGAATAGTGAATTGTGAGGATGATGCTGAGCGACATTAGAGGGACATTGACAAGTTGGCCAAATGAGCAGACACCAGGCTGATGAACTTCAATGCAGAGAAATGTGAGGTAATGCATTTTGGTGGAAGAAACATGGGGAGACAATCGAGGCTCAATGGTACAACTTTGAGGGGAGTACAGGAGCAGAGGGACCTCGGGGTTCAAATGCATCATTCTCTGAAGGTGGCCAGGCAAGTTGAAACAGTTGTTAAGAAGGCTGATAGCATCCTTGGGTTTATAAATAGAGGCACAGAGTATAAAAGCAAGGAAGTGATGCTACACCTCTACAATCATTGGTCAGACCACATTTGGAGTGTTGTGTTCAGTTCTGGGCATCTTATTTAAGGAAGGATGTTAAAGCCCTGGAGAGAGTGCGGAGGAGATTTACTAGAATGAGGAATTTTAGATACAAGGAAAGATTGGAGAAATTGGGCTTGTTCTCCTTGGGGCAGAGAAGATTAAGAGGCGACCTTATTGAGGCGTTCAAAATTCTGAACAATTTTGACAGGGTAAAGAAGGATATTCTGTTTCCGCTGGTTGGTATGTCAGTGACCGGGGGGGTCACAATTTCAAGATCATCAGCAAGAGAGCTCGGAGTGAGGTGAGGAGAAACCTCTTTACTCAGAGAGTTGTTGGGGTTTGGAACATGCTGCCTGTGAGAGTGGTGGAGGCAGATTCCACAGGAGGTTTCAACAGAGAGCTGGATATATATTTGAAAGTGATGAATTTAGAGGGCTACAGAGAGAGGGCTGGGGAATGGGACTAGCTCTTTCGGGAGCTGGTGCAGACACGATCGGCCGAATGGCCTCCTTCTGTGCTGTAAAACTCTAGGTTTGTATTAATTACCTGTGGCAATAGGAGTACACTCCATTTCCGTTTTCCTGATAAAACATGTGGAAATACAAACTTGTAATCTATCAGTTCTTCAAGTAGTTCCTCCTGGAGAGACCGATAATCTGTGAAGTACAAAGGGGAGATTTTGTAGCATTTTAACAAAGGCCAGGCACAGTGTTTGTATTATTTGACATGCTGCATTGTAAAAATCTGCAATATTGGAATCTTCCAGCCCCAGCTCCAAGTTTGGGGAGGCTTCAACAGTGGCAGCCCTCGGTGTCAGCGTGACCAAACATTGCATTGCTCAGCACCAGCAGAGCACAGCTGGGAGCTAACTTCATATTTCAACCCCGCAATGGGATCCACTGAGATCCACAATTCAACGGCACAGTGTTATCGAGGGGCTGGAGGTTCACAGAGCAGTACTGAGGGGGTGCTGCACTGCTGGAGGAGATATCCTTCAGAAAGCCCATAAAATCATAAGGTGTAGGAGCAGAAATAGGCCACTCAGCCCATCGAGTCCACTCCTCCATTCAATGAGATTATGGCTTATACGATAATCCTCAACTCTCCTTTCCCACCTTATCCCCCTAACCTTTGATACCCTTCGTGATTAAAAATCCAACTGTCTCAGCCTCGAATATATTTAACGCCCCAGCCTCTACAGCTCTCTGCGGTAAGCAATTTCACAGATTCACTCCCCTCTGAGAGACAAAATTCCTCCTCATCTCTGTCTCTAATGGGTGACTCCTCACTCTGAGACTGTGCTCTCTGTTCCTAGACTCTCCCACAAGGGGTAACAACCTCTCAGCATCTACCCTGTTAAACCCCCTGAGAATCCGATATGTCTCAATAAGGTCTCTTCTCTTCTTCTAAACTCCATGAGTAGAGGCCCAACTGTCCTGTGAGAGTACCTTTGAGAAATGGATGTTTATAAATGGGTGTGTATATAAGTATCTGTAGTGAGAGTACCTTTAAGAAATGGGTGTTTATTACTGCAGTGATGTCAGAGAGTGGGTGGACCTGGACTGTCTGTCAGCTTTTTACTTTCGCTTTAGGCTGTTTGTTGCAGGGTGTGTTTTAATTTCGTTTTCAGAGCTAGATAGCTGCAGTCACAGCCAGAAGGTGTATGAATCTCGCTCTGTAATCTAAAGACTATGATTTAAAACTAATAACAGTAGTGACTTTAACCTGATGTGCTTCTGGTAAAAGGTTTTTTAAGTCTTATGGATGTTAAAAGGAAAGCTTAAAGGATTACTTAATGTTGTATTCTTTTGGGGTTGTATTTGAATTAATGGTTGCTAAGATGTTCACTGTTTGTTTTAAAAAGGTGAACTTGAATTTATAAATAAACATTGTTTTGCTTTAAAAAATACTTTTCCATTTCTGCTGTACCACACCTGTAGAGGGCCGTGTGCTCCCCAAACCATAATCTAGTAAAAGTTGTGGGTCAGGAGAACTTCCTACTCAACCTCTCCTCATAAGAAAATCCTTCCATACCTGGGATCAACCTAGTGAGCTTTCTCTGGACAGCCTCTAAAGCCAGTATAAATTCCCTTGAACAAGGGACCATTTATCAATGTTATTCCCTTCTTCATTAGAATCCTGGGGTTACTATTGAACAGAAACCTAACGGGACTAACCATACAAATACTATGGCTCCCAGGGCAGGTCAAAGATTAGGAATCCTGCGGAGAGTAACTCACCTCCTGACTCCCAAAAGCCTGTCCACCATCTACAAGGCACAAGTCAGGAGTGTAATGGAACACTCCCCACTTGCCTGGGTGAGCGCAGCTCCAACAACACTCAAGACGCTCGACACCATCCAGGACAAAGCAGCCCCGCTTGATTGATCCTCCTTCCAAAAACAGTCAAACCCTCCACCACCGACGGACAGTGACAGCCGTGTGCACCATCTGCAAGATGCACTGCAGAAACTCACCAAGGTTCCTTAGGCAGCACCTTCCAAACCCACGACCTCTACCATCTAGAAGGACAAGAGCAGCAGATACCTGGGAACCCCACCACCTGGAGGTTCCCCTCCAAGTCACTCACCACCCTGACTTGGAAATATATCGCCGTTCCTTCACTGTCACTGGGGCAACATCCTGGAGCACCCTCCCTAACAGCACAGTGGGTGTACGTACACCACATGGACTGCAGCGGCTCAAGAAGACAGCTCACCCCCACCTTCTGAAGGGAAAGTCAGGATGAGCAACAAATACTGGCCTAATCAGCGAGGCCCACATCCTGTAGAAATGAATATAAACAATATTGCCCCGTGGTAATGAACTCTCAGCCAAGGGAAACAATTTTCCTGTCCTCCTTATCTGTGCCCTTCATAATTTTGTAAATGTCAATTAGGTCATCCCTCAGCATCTTCTATTCTGAGGAAAAGAAATTCTAGCCTATCCAATCTCTCCTCATTGCTGTTTTGCAACTATCTTTACCAAGGAGGTAAAAGTTACAAAGGGTATGGTCACGGGCGAGGAAACTCTTTGCCTAGAAGGGTTCAAAATTGATACGGTGGAAGTGTTGAATATAGGGGGCGATTCTCCGAGCCCCAGGCCGGGCCGGAGAATTGCCGCAACCGCGCCACAACATCCCGACGCCGGTGCGCGATTCTCCGAGGTGCGGAGAATCGGCAGCATTTTCGCCGAGGCGTTTGACGCGGCTGGAATCGCCGGGGCCGCCGATTCTCCAAAGATGCATCCAAGGATATTGAAGGAAGTGAGAATGGAAATAGGAGAGGCGATGGCCATAATCTTTCAGTCTTCCCGAGACATAGGAGGTGGCAGCGGACTGGAGAATTGCAAATGTTACACCCTTGTTCAAAACGCATTTGTAAGGTAATCCCAGCATGTACAGGCCAGTCAATGAGCAAACTTCCGGAAACAATTATTCCGGATGGAATCAGCAGTCACATGGATTAGGAAGAGCCAGCATGGATTTCGACAGGGGAAATCGTGTATTAAAAAATTGCTGGAGTTTTTTGAGGAGGTAGCAGAAAGGGTCGAATAGGGTAATGCTGTTAATGTGGTATACATGGACATTCAGAAGGCGTTCGATACAAAACAGACTTATGAGAAAAACTATTGCTCATGGAACGAAAGGGACAGTAACAATAACCCCATACCTCCAGAATGCCTTGATCCACTGCAATTCGCATATCGCCACATCCTGTCCACAGCAGATGCTCTCTCCACGCCTCTACACTCATCCCTGGAGCATCTCAACTCCTGCGTCAGACTCCTAATCATTGTCTACAGCTCCACCTTCAACACCATAATCCCAGCCAAGCTCATATCAAAGCTCCAAAGCCGAGGACTTGGCTCCTCGACTTCCTGACCCATAGACCACAATCAATAAGGATAAACAACAACATCTCCTCCACGATGGTCCTCAAGGGCCCCGCAAGGCTGCATACTTAGCTCCCTATTAAACTCCCTATACACACACTACTGCTCCAACTCCATCTGCAAGTTTGCTGATGGCACGATCGTAATAATAATAACAGTAATAATAATCTTTATTGTCACAAGTAGGCTTACATTAACACTGCAATGAAGTTACTGTGAAAAGCCCCTAGTTGCCACATTCTGGCGCCTGTTCGGGTACACAGAGGGAGAATTCAGAATGTCCAAATTACCTAACAGCACATCTTTCAGGACTTGTGGGAGGAAACCGGAGCATCCGGAGGAAACCCACGCAGACACGGGGAGAACGTACAGACTCCGCACAGACAGTGACCCAAGCCGGGAATTGAACCTGGGACCCTGGAGCTGTGAAGCAACAGTGCTGACCACTGTGCTACCCATGGTGGGTCGAATCTCGTACAACGATGAGTCAGAATACAGGAGGGAGATAGAGAACCTAGTGGAGTGGTGTAGCGACAACAATCTCTCCCTCAATGCCAGCAAAACTAAAGAGCTGGTCATTGACTTCAGGAAGCAAAGTACTGTACACACCCCTGTCAGCATCAACGGGGCTGAGGTGGAGACAGTTAGCAGTTTAAAATTCCTAGGGGTGCACATCTCCAAAAATCTGTCCTGGTCCACCCACGTCGACGCTATGACCAAGAAAGCACAACAGCGCCTATACTTCCTCAGGAAACTAAGGAAATTTGGCATGTCTACATTAACCCTTACCAACTTTTACAGATATACCATAGAAAGCATCCTATCAGGCTGCATCACAGCCTGGTATGGCAACTGCTCGGTCCAGGACCGCAAGAAACTTCAGAGAGTCGTGAAATCCGCCCAGTCCATCACACGAACCTGCCTCCCATCCACTGACTCCTTCTACACCTCCCGCTGTCTGGGGAAAGCGAGCAGCATAATCAAAGACCCCTCCCACCCGGCTTACTCACTCTTCCAACTTCTTCCATCGGGCAGGAGATACAGAAGTCTGAGAACACGCACGAACAGACTCAAAAACAGCTTCTTCCCCACTGTCACCAGACTCCTAAATGACCCTCTTATGGACTGACCTGATCTCTTCACACATCTTCTCTACTGAGTAGTACCACACTCCGTATACTTCACCCGGTGCCTGAAGAAAGTAATGGTGAATGGATATATTTCAGGCTGGAGGAATGTTTCTAGTGTAGTTTCCAAGGGTCGGTATTGGGACTGTTGATTTCCTTGATATATATCAATGATCTAGATCTCGGTGTGTGGGGCAAGTTAAAATTCTGCAGAAGACACAACACTTGGAAGCATTGTAAACTGAGAAGAGGACTATGTAGAACTTCAAAAGGGCATAGAGAAGTTGGCACAGTGGGCACATTAGGTAGCAGATGGTGTTCAATATGGAGAAGTGTGTGATAATGGGTGGGATTCTCCGACCCCCCGCCAGGTAGGGGGCGGCGCGAATCCCACCCCGACGCCGGCTGCCGTATTCTCCAGCGCCGGTTTTCGGTCGGGGGCAGGACTCACACCGCGCCGGTTGGGGGCCGTTGGCAGCGGCTCCCCCCCCACCCCCAGCAATTCTCCGGGCCCCAATGGACTGAGCGGCCATCGTTTCCTGGCCAGGCCACCCGGCGTGGATGAGACACGGTCCCTCACGGCGGGACCTGGCAGGTAAGTCAGCTGGTGCGATCCTCGGTGGGGGGGGGGGGGGGGGGGGGGGCGCGGGCGGTGGGGGGGGGGGGGGATCCGACCCCGGGGGTCCCCCACGGTGGCCTGGCCCACAATCGGGGTCCACCGATCTGCCGGCGGGCCTGTGCCGTGGGGGCACTTCTTCCTCCTGCGTCGGCCCCTGCGCATGCGCCAGAATACGTGGTGGTTCCGCGCATGCATGGGATCACGCTGGCCCTTTGGCGCATGCATGAACTCGCGCAGTCCCTTCGCCGCGGGTTGGCGCGGCGCCAGGACCTCCGGCGTCCACCTAGCCCGCGGACGTGCGTCGGGCCATCGCGCCGATTGCAGAGAATCGCGCTTAACGTATTTTAGTAGGAAGAACATGGAGAGACAATATGAAATAAAATTCTTAAGGTGGTGCAGGAACAGTCTGCGAGCGGAGCGGCCGCATTTAGAAGAAGCTCCCGCCGGTCCACGATGTCGCGGTCTTTTCCGGGGGTTCTCCGCAAAGTTTTTTTGGGGGGAAAAAAAATAAAGAAACCTCTCCAGGGTTGGCCCTGCCTCCCTCGCCCTGTGACAGCATCAAAGCTCCGTTTCATGGAGCTAGGGGGTTGAAAAGGCGGGAGGGGAGAGACTGGTCCCAGTGGGTTCAGCGGGGGGGGTGGCTGCACGTGGAGGAGGAGCGGGGATTGCGATCTGTTTCCCCAAGGAGCATCCTGAAAGTTGAAGGCCTCAAAGAGCACGGAGAGGAAGAGAGAAATTTGCTTTTTGTTTTTTCCTCTCTCCTGAAAACTTGACGGAAGCAGCGGGGGCGGAGCCAAGTGGAGGCCGAGGCTGCAGGCCCGAAACCAGGGCGCGATGTAGGTGAGATGTCCCATATCGGATGGCTCCCGCCTGGGATGTGGTAAGAAGACTGAGCCCGGTCCCAGGGACATTCTGGAGGTATACAAAAAAAAAAGAAGAGAAATAAGTTTTAAAGTAATTTGAGATTGAAGAAGGAAGAGTGAGAAAAAGGAAAAATAATAAGCCGTTAAAGGATGCGAAGAGCAGCGTCGAGGAAGGGAGGAAACGCGGGCTAGCCGCTGAAGGAGAAGACGAGCAAAAGTGCTGACAAGATGGCGGATGCCGGACCGCTTGTTGGGGCCGCAATACTTACGGTGGAGAAGATGACCGAGGTGATGGCGGTGGAGCTGGAAAAGCAGTTTGCGAGGCACATGGAGGCTTTGAGGAAGGAGACGGTAGTCGAATTGAAGTCATTGGTGGAGGAGGCAATCGGCCCGGTGAGGGTGGCTGTGGCAAAGACATCGGCCGAGGTGACAGAGCAGGGCGAGAAGATGAAGGAAGTGGAGGAGGCCGTGTCGCAGCACAGCGACCAGCTCACCTCGATGGGGGGGCGAGCTGCGGAGGGTGGTGGAGGCCAACAGAGGGCTCCGAGCAAAGCTCGAGGACTTGGAGAACCGCTCGAGGCGGCACAATCTGAGAATTGTGGGCTTGCCCGAAGGGACAGAGGGCCCAAGGCCAACAGAGTACTTCGCTAAGAAGTTGGCGGAGCTGATGGGGGAGGGGGAGAACCCCTCTCGATACGAACTGGACCCAGCTCATCGGTCGTTAAGGCCGAAGCCCAAAGTGAATGGGCCGCCAAGAGCAGTAATTATCTACCAGCACTTGATGGTGGAGTTGGCAAAGAGACGAGCGGCGTTCGGGCGAGTGAAGGCGGCACTGTGCAAGAAGGGGGTGCGATCTGGTATGGTATACCCGGCGAAGCTGAGGGTGACGTATGGTGCCAAAGACTTTTATTTCAAGACAGCGGAGGCGGCTGAGGCGTTTATGAGGGCAGAAGGCTTGGGACAGACGTGAGGAGCGGAGCTGGGAGAGAGACTGTGGACTGTGATTGGGGAGCTGGAAAATGTATCAATGTTATAACTTTCTTTTTACTGACGTGTATTGTAATTTACTTCTCTTAACATTGTTCCAGAGTTCAAGTTATTGGTTGGGTTGATTGGCATTCAGTGTTGTATGGGTTGTATGTTCTATGCTGTATGTTGTATGGGTGAATTGTATGGGTTGTTTTTGTTTTTTCTTTCTCTGGGACTGGGTGGGAGGGGACGGTATATCTTGGCGGGGGGAGCCACCCGCGCTAGCTAACTAAAGTCGGCCAGTGAACGGAGGTGAGGTGAGAGGAGGGCTGCGGACATTCGAGCCTGGTTAGCAGGTTTCGATGGGCCCACAAGGCGAGCGAGGGGGGTGGGGGTGGGGGGGGGGGGGGGGGGGGGGGGGGATTGTTGCTGGGAGATGTTTTTTCGAGAGGAAATGTAGGGGGAGTGTTTAGGAGGGGGGGGGAGGGGTTCAATGTTAATAATGGATAGGGGCAGGTCAGGCTCATGGGGTAGGGCCCGGTGGTATGATGATGGTGGATAAGAAAGGTGGAGGGGGGTGAGAGACCCCCAGTAAGGATAGTCACGTGGAACGTGAGAGAGTTAGGAAGTCTGGTCAAGAGGTCAAGGGTGATTGCACATCTTAAAAGTTTGAAAGCCGATGTAGCAATGCTGCAGGAGACTCACTTGAGGGTGAAGGACCAGGTGAGACTTAAAAAGGGCTGGGTTAGCCAAGTGTTTCACTCTGGACTGAACGGAGGGGCCCAAGGGGTAGCGGTAATGGTCAGCAAAAGAGTACGCTTCCAGATGGAGAAGGTGGTGGCAGATCAGGGGGTAAATATGTGATTGTGACAGGGGCGCTGGAGGGGAGGCTAGTGGCGCTGGTAAGTGTATACGGCCCCAATTGGGGCGATGTGGGATTCGCAAAGAAGGTGTTTGGGGCCATCCCCGACTTGGACACACACGAGCTGATAGTGGGGGGGGGCGGGGGGGGACTGGAACTTGGTGTAGGAGCCAAGGTTGGACAGGTTGATGCACGATCAATTGAACAAAGACTAGAGTTGGATATAACTGAGGCTTTATTGCTCGAAGATGTGTGGCCTCCCACAGCAGCTGGCAAAATGGCTGCTGAATGGAGGATACGCATAGTTATACTCTGCCTACTGGGCGGAGCCAGCAGGCAGGGACTACCGGCGAACCTGTAGTACAGGTCCTACCTTACATCACCTAATATAGGTGCAACTGTGGTTTACCACATTCACCCCCTGTTAAAATTGAGTCCGGCGGGGGTGGTGGACAACTATATACAGCAATGAATCTATATTTCCAGTATTTGAGCATTAAAAAAATGTCTTTTGTAGTCCTGTGGACCAGTTAGAGGTTTAACCGGTCCGGGGCCTTGATGTTCCGCGGGGAGCGACGTGGTGGTGGCGGCGATGTCCATGCTGGCCCGATGTTCGGTGACTCCGGGAGCGTGCCGAAATCCTCTTCATCCTCGGGCGTGGGCAGGGGAAGGACGGATGGCCCTGGTGGGTTAATGCTGGGAGCGCCGGGGGAGGGGAGGGTGGCGCCGGGCCGGAGGGGTGTGTGTGTGTGGAACCTGCTGGTGCCAGGTCCCTGAGGGAGACAGTATCCTGGCAGCCGTCGGGATACGCCACGTAGGCATACTGGGGGTTGGCATGGAGCAATTGCACCCTCTCCACCAACGGGTCCGCCTTGTGGAGTCGGACGTGCCTACAGAGCAGGACTGGTCCTGGAGCCACGAGCCAAGTCGGGAGCGACACCCCGGATGTGGACTTCGAAGGCATATAGACGTTCATGGGGTGTGTTGTTAGTGGCGGTGCACAGCAGAGACCGAATGGAGTGGAGTGCATCAGGGAGAACCTCCTGCCAGTGAGAGGCTGGGTGGTTCCTGGACCGTACGGCCAATTGGACGGCCCTCCATACCGTCCTGTTCTCCTTCTCTACCTGCCCGTTTCCCCAGGGGTTATAGCTGGTCGCCCTGCTGGAGACTATACCCCTGCTGAGCAGGAACTGACGCAGCTCATCGCTCATGAATGAGGATCCCCTGTCACTGTGGATGTAGGCGGGGAAACCGAACAGAGCGAAGATTGTGTTGAGGGCCTTGATGATGGTGGCAGACATCATATCGGGGCATGGGATGGTGAAGGGGAATCTGGAGTACTCATCGACCACACTGAGTAAATATGTGTTTCGGTCGGTGGAGGGGAGGGGCCCTTTGAAATCCACGCTGAGGCGTTCAAAGGGGCGGGAGGCCTTCACCAGGCGCGCACGGTCCGGCCGGTAGAAGTGCGGCTTGCACTCCGCACAGACCTGGCAGTCCCTGGTGATTGTCCGTACTTCCTCGACGGAGTAGGACAGATTGCGAGCCTTGACAAAATTGTACAACCGTGTGACTCCCGGGTGACAAAGGCCGTCGTGTAGGGCCCGGAGTCGGTCTTGTGCGCTGGCACATATACCTCAGGATAGGGCGTCAGGGGGCTCGTTGAGTTTGCCGGGGTGATACAAGATCTCATAATTATAGGTGGAGAGCTCGATCCTCCACCTCAAGATTTAATCGTTTTTGATCTTGCCCCGCTGTGTGTTGTTGAACATGAAGGCTACCGACCGTTGGTCAGTGAGGAGGGTGAATCTCCTGCCGGCCAGGTAATGCCTCCAATGCCGCACAGCCTCAACAATAGCTTGGGCCTCTTTTCCGACGCATGAGTGCCGAATTTCTGAGGCATGAAGGGTGCCGGAGAAGAATGCCACGGGTCTGCCTGCCTGATTGAGGATGGCGGCTAGGGTGACGTCCGATGCGTCGCTCTCTACTTGAAAGGGCAGCGTCTCATCTACTGCGTGCATCCCGGCCTTGGCGATATCGGCTCTGATACGGGCGAAGGCCTGTTGTGCCTGCGCCGCCAGGGGAAAGTATGTGGACTGTATGAGTGGGCGGATCTTGTCCGCATAGTTTGGGACCCACTGGGCGTGGTATGAAAAGAACCCCAGGCAGCGTTTGAGGACCTTGTGACAGTGGGGAAGGGGAAGCTCCATGAGGTGGCGCATGCGGTCGGGATTGGGCCCCAGAACTCCGTTCTGGACCACATAGCCAAGTATGGCTAAGCGGGTCGTGCTAAACACGCACTTCTCCTTGTTGTAGTTGAGGTTGAGGAGAGTGGCGGTGTGGAGAAATTTGGCAAGGTTGGCATCGTGGTCCTGCTGGTTATGGCCGCAGATGGTCACACTGTCTAGGTACGGGAAGGTGGCCCGCAAACCGTACCGGTCGACCATTCGCTCCATCTCCCTTTGGAAGACCGAGCGTTAGTGACGCCGAAGGGAACCCTGAGGAAGTGATAGAGACGACCGTCCGCCTCGAAAGCGGTGTCTGGTCCGATTTACGAATGGGGAGATGGTGGTAGGCAGATTTGAGGTCTACCGTTGAGAAGACCCGGTACTGCGCAATCTGATTGACCAGATCAGATATGTGTAGGAGCGGCTACGCGTTGAGCTGCGTGTACCAATTGATGGTCTCGCTGTAGTCCACGACCATTCTGTGTTTCTCCCCAGTTTTAACGACTACCACTTGGGTTCTCCAGGGGCTGTTGCTGGCCTCGATGATGCCTTCCCGAAGCAGCCGCTGGACCTCGGAACTGATGAAGGCGCTGTACCGTCTGCTCATGGTAACGACGGGTTTGCAATCCGGGGTTAGATTTGCGAGGAGGGAAGGCGGATCGACCTTTAGAGTCGCGAGGCCGCACACAGTGAGGGGTGGTAGGGGCCTGCCGAATTTGAGGGTTAGGCTCTGGAGATTGCACTGGAAGTCCAGGCCAGTAGTAGAGCAGCACCGAGGTTAGGGAGGACGTAGAGGCGGAAGCCGCTGGATTCTACGCCTTGGACCGTGAGTGTGACCGTACAGTACCCCTGGATCGTGACGGAATGGGATCCGGAGGCCAGGGAAATTCTTTGGTTGGCGGGGTGTACCGCAAGGGAGCAGCACCTTACCGGATCCAGGTGAATGAAGCTTTTGGAGTTCCCGGAGTCCAGCAGGCAAGAGGTCACGTGGCCGTTCATTTTCACGCTGGTCGATGCGGCGGCCAGGTTGTGCGGACGAGACTGGTCGATCGTCACTGAGGCGAGTCGTGGTCGGTCGTCGCTGGCGTCGGATGATGGGAAGCCTGGGGGGTCCAGGTCCTGGAATGCTGTCGGTGTCCATGCCCCGTGGGGGAGACAAGATGGCGGCGCCTGAAGATCCTGTGGGGGACAAAATGGCGGAGCCCAAGGGCCGCACGTTGCGGGGGTTGTACAAGATGACAGCACCCATGGGCCGCATGTGGACTGAAGGGGGGAAGATGGCGGCGCCCACTGGCCGCGCATGGTCCGGGGAGATGAAGATGGCGGCGCCCATTGTGTGTCGACTAGGGGGGTGTGGGCGATAGCGGCGACTGCGCGGGCCTGGCACACCGCGGCAAAGTGACCCTTTTTGCCGCAAGCCTTGCAAAGGGCCGCGCGGGCCGGGCAGCGTTGGCGAGGGTGTTTCTGCTGGCCGCAGAAGTAACATCGGGGACCCCCGGGGTGTGCGGGCTGGCGCGTGGCGCAGGCGTACTGGCTGGGTAAGGCCCCCGCTGGGGCGGCCGTCTGTGGGGCCCACGATGCGTAGGAGGGGTGGGCGCGCGGCTGGCAGGGTAGGCCTGACTGTTGCGCGAGGCGACCGTCAGAGAGAGTGCTAGCTTCTTTGTCTCACCTAGATCGAGCGTGGCCCCTTCTAAGTCTTTGGTGTATGAGGTCCGACCCAATCCCCGTAACGAACGTGTCCCGCATAAGGAGGTTGGAATGTTCAGTGGCAGTAACGGCCTGACAGTCACAGTTCCGGACTAGTGGGATTAGGGCCCGCTAGAAGTCTTCTATGGACTCACCAGATAGTTGAGAGCGAGTGGCGAGTACGTGCCTGGCGAAGAGCGTGTTCGTCTTCTATGCGTAGTTTTCTTTGAGAAGCGCCATGGCGTCGGCGGAGTTCGGGGAGTCCTGGATCAGCGGAAACACGTTGGAGCTCAACCTTCAGTACAGGATCTGTATCTTCTGAGCCTCTGGAACAGGGGTGGTCGCTGAGTTGATGTACACCTCGAAGCAAGCTAGCCAGGGATTCAAGTCCTTTTCGGAGTCGCTTGATTGTGGATCCAGTTGCAGGCGATCTGGTTTGATTCAGAGATCCATCTTTTAGAGAATCTTAGAGCAATAAATTGATGCACGATCAATTGAACAAAGACTAGAGTTGGATACAACTGAGGCTTTTTGTTCTAAGATGTGTGACCTCCCACAACAGCTGGCGAAATGGCTGCTGAATGGAGGACACACATATTTATACTCCGCCTACTGGGCGGAGCCAGCAGGCAGGGACTACAGGTGAACCTGTAGTACAGGTCCTACCTTGCATCACCTAATATAGGTGCAACAGTGGTTTACCACACAGGTCACGGCCACGCTCGCTGGCCCCATCAGGGGGGGCAAAGGCTGGGCTAATGGTGGAAATGGGAGGGGTGGACCCTTGCAGGTTTCTGCACCCGAGGGAACGGGAGTACTCGTTTTTCTCAGCCGTCCGTAAGGTATATTCGCGGATCGACTTTTTCGTGGTGGGGAAGGCTTTGTTGGCTGGGGTTAAAGGGTCGGAATACTCGGCAATTGCAGTGTCAGATCATGCTCCACATTGGGCGGATATGGTGCTGGAGAAGGGGGTGGCGCAGAGACCAGGGTGGAAATTAGATATGGGACCAAGTGTTCTGTGACAAAATTGAAAAGGTAATTAAGGAATATTTAGGTTTCAACTGTACGGGTGAGGTGTCGAAGGCGGTCGTCTGGGAGGCTCTAAAGGCGGTGGTGAGGGGGAGGTGATTTTGTTGAAAGCCAGGGTGGACAAAGAGGAGAAGTTGGAGCGGCAGAGGGTAATAGGTGAGATGTTGGAGGTAGGAGGAATGCAGAAGATGGGGACCCAGCGAAGCTGGAAAAGAGGAAGGAACTACAGGCGGGCTTTGACTGCTGATCAAAGGACAAAGCAACAACAGGAGTACAACCTGCACCGATTGATGTCACCGGCATTGATGGTCACATTGGATACACTTGGCAGTTAGCCAACACAGGGGAAGCTGAAAATATAAACTTTGCTCATTGACATGGAACTTGAAGAAGTTTCCAAATTGATCTGGTACAGTTTGCGCAATGGAACAGGGAGCAGCTGCGAGGAGAAATGAAGAACAACTCTACGGGTAGAGAAACGATGAAAAACAATTAACACAAGATTCAATTCAATCTCACATCATTTTGGCCTCATCGGGACGAGCGAGGCATCTTCTGCAGCGTTATTTTTAAAGGCACCAGGTGGTCAGACAGGAATCTGTGACCTGATATTCTTCAACAACTTCAGCACACACACATCATTCAGACCAGGGGCTTGAATGGGCAGAGCAGACTGGTAAAGAAGGCAGTCTGTTGGTTGGGTATGAACAAAGGCATTGAAGCCACCATCAAGAAGTACAATCACATCGTATGAAAATCAGAAAATAGAACTATTAATTCCACAATCGGCTCCTCCACATCCTTGGACCAAAATCACATCCGACTTCTTTCATGTCCAGGGCATTAATTTCACGGTGCAGGAGGGCCGAAGACAGGAGAGGGTTCAATCATTTAGGACTGACATGAAGAGGAATTTTATTCCTTCAAAGGGTTGCAAGTTATACAAATCTCCACCACGGAGAGTTACAAAAGTCCCACCTTATAAAGTTCAGTTATAGAGTGTTTTGGTCCCTCCCTGAGAGAATAAAGCAATGTGGAGGGTGGGGAAGAAAGGTGAGAAGAAGCAAAAACGAGCCTCAAATACAACAAAATGGTGAAGCCAACACAACACTCTAAAACAATGCTGTTCCTGTACCTAAGCAATGCCAGTGTTATACACTCTAAAATAATGCTGTTCCTGTACCAAAACAGTGTCAGTGTTATACACTCTAAAACAATGCTGTTCCTGTACATAAACAGAGCCAGTGTTATACACGCTAAAACAATGCTGTTCCTGTACCTAAACAGAGCCAGTGTGATACACTCTAAAACAATGCTGTTCCTGTACCTAAACAGTGTCAGTGTGATACACTCTAAAACAATGCTGCACCTGTTCCTAAACAGTGTCAGTGTGATACACTCTAAAACAATGCTGTTCCTGTACCTAAACAGAGCCAGTGTTATACACTCTAAAACAATGCTGTTCCTGTACATAAACAGTGCCAGTGTTATACACTCTAAAACAATGCTGTTCCTGTACCTAAACAATGCCAGTGTGATACACTCTAAAACAATGCTGTTCCTGTACCTAAACAATGTCAGTGTTATACACACTAAAACAATGCTGTTCCTGTACCTAAACAGAGCCCGTGTTATACACTCTAAAACAATGCTGTTCCTGTACCTAAACAATGTCAGTGTGATACACTCTAAAACAATGCTGTACCTGTACCTAAACAGTGCCAGTGTTATACACACTAAAACAATGCTGTTCCTGTACCTAAGCAATGCCAGTGTTATACACTCTAAAACAATGCTGTTCCTGTACCTAAACAGTGCCAGTGTGATACACTCTAAAACAATACTGTTCCTGTACCTAAACAATGCCAGTGTGATACACTCTAAAACAAGGCTGTTCCTGTACCTAAACAGAACCAGTGTTATACACACTAAAACAATGCTGTTCCTGGACCTAAACAGTGGCAGTGTTATACACTCTAAAACAATGCTGTTCCTGTACCTAAACAGAGCGAGTGTTATACACTCTAAAACAATGCTGTTCCTGTACCTAAACAGAGCCAGTGTTATACACTCTAAAACAATGCTGTTCCTGTACCTAAACAGAGCCAGTGTTATACACGCTAAAACAATGCTGTTCCTGTACCTAAACAATGTCAGTGTGATACACTCTAAAACAATGCTGTTCCTGTACATAAACAGAGCCAGTGTGATACACTCTAAAACAATGCTGTTCCTGTACCTAAACAGAGCGAGTGTGATACACTCTAAAACAATGCTGTTCCTGTACCTAAACAGAGCGAGTGTGATACACTCTGAAACAATGCTGTTCCTGTACATAAACAGAGCCAGTGTGATACACTCTAAAACAATGCTGTTCCTGTACCTAAACAGAGCCAGTGTGATACTCTCTAAAACAATGCTGTTCCTGTACCTAAACAGAGCGAGTGTGATACACTCTGAAACAATGCTGTTCCTGTACCTAAACAGAGCCCGTGTTATACACTCTAAAACAATGCTGTTCCTGTACCTAAACAATGTCAGTGTGATACACTCTAAAACAATGCTGTACCTGTACCTAAACAGTGCCAGTGTTATACACACTAAAACAATGCTGTTCCTGTACCTAAGCAATGCCAGTGTTATACACTCTAAAACAATGCTGTTCCTGTACCTAAACAGTGCCAGTGTGATACACTCTAAAACAATACTGTTCCTGTACCTAAACAATGCCAGTGTGATACACTCTAAAACAAGGCTGTTCCTGTACCTAAACAGAACCAGTGTTATACACTCTAAAACAATGCTGTTCCTGTACCTAAACAGAGCCAGTGTTATACACACTAAAACAATGCTGTTCCTGGACCTAAACAGTGGCAGTGTTATACACTCTAAAACAATGCTGTTCCTGTACCTAAACAGAGCGAGTGTTATACACTCTAAAACAATGCTGTTCCTGTACCTAAACAGAGCCAGTGTTATACACTCTAAAACAATGCTGTTCCTGTACATAAACAGAGCCAGTGTGATACACTCTAAAACAATGCTGTTCCTGTACCTAAACAGAGCGAGTGTGATACACTCTAAAACAATGCTGTTCCTGTACCTAAACAGAGCGAGTGTGATACACTCTGAAACAATGCTGTTCCTGTACATAAACAGAGCCAGTGTGATACACTCTAAAACAATGCTGTTCCTGTACCTAAACAGAGCCAGTGTGATACTCTCTAAAACAATGCTGTTCCTGTACCTAAACAGAGCGAGTGTGATACACTCTGAAACAATGCTGTTCCTGTACCTAAACAGAGCCAGTGTTATACACTCTAAAACAATGCTGTTCCTGTACATAAACAGAGCCAGTGTGATACACTCTAAAACAATGCTGTTCCTGTACCTAAACAGAGCGAGTGTGATACACTCTGAAACAATGCTGTTCCTGGACCTAAACAGTGGCACTGTTATACACTCTAAAACAATGCTGTTCCTGTACCTAAACAGAGCCAGTGTTATACACACTAAAACAATGCTGTTCCTGGACCTAAACAGTGGCAGTGTGATACACTCTAAAACAATGTTGTTCCTGTACCTAAACAGAGCGAGTGTGATACACTCTAAAACAATGCTGTTCCTGGACCTAAACAGTGGCACTGTTATACACTCTAAAACAATGCTGTTCCTGTACATAAACAGAGCCCGTGTGATACACTCTAAAACAATGTTGTTCCTGTACCTAAACAGAGCGAGTGTGATACACTCTGAAACAATGCTGTTCCTGGACCTAAACAGTGGCACTGTTATACACTCTAAAACAATGCTGTTCCTGTACCTAAACAGAGCCAGTGTTATACACACTAAAACAATGCTGTTCCTGGACCTAAACAGTGGCAGTGTGATACACTCTAAAACAATGCTGTTCCTGTACCTAAACAGAGCCAGTGTTACACACACTAAAACAATGCTGTTCCTGGACCTAAACAGTGGCAGTGTGATACACTCTAAAACAATGCTGTTCCTGTACCTAAACAGAGCCAGTGTTATACACTCTAAAACCATGCTGTTCCTGTACCTAAACAGTGTGACTGTGATACACCCTAAAACAATGCTGTTCCTGTACCTAAACAGAGCCAGTGTGATACACACTAAAACAATGCTGTTCCTGTACCTAAACAGAGCGAGTGTGATACACTCTAAAACAATGCTGTTCCTGTACCTAAACAATGCCAGTGTGATACACTCTAAAACAATGCTGTTCCTGTACCTAAACAGTGCCAGCGTGATACACTCTAAAACAATGCTGTTCCTGTACCTAAACAGAGTCAGTGTGATACAGTCTAAAACAATGCTATTCCTGTACCTAAACAGAACCAGTGTGATACACTCTAAAATTATGCTGTTCCTGTACCTAAACAGTGCCAGTGTTATACACTCTAAAACAATGCTATTCCTGTACCTAAACAGAACCAGTGTTATACACTCTAAAATAATGCTGTTCCTGTACCTAAACAGTGTCAGTGTTATACACTCTAAAACAATGCTGTTCCTGTACCTAAACAGAACCAGTGTGACAGACTCTAAAACAATGCTGTTCCAGTACCTAAACAGAGCCAGTGTTATACACTCTTAAACAATGCTGTTCCTGTACCTAAACAGAGCCAGTGTGATACACTCAAACAATGCTGTTCCTGTATCTAAACAGAACCAGTGTGACAGACTCTAAAACAATGCTGTTCCAGTACCTAAACAGAGCCAGTGTTATACACTCTAAAACAATGCTGTTCCTGTACCTAAACAGAGCCAACGCGATAGACTCTGAAACAATGTTGTACCTGTAGCTAAACAGTGCCAGCGCGATAGACTCTGAAACAATGCTGTTCCTGTACATAAACAGTGCCAGTGTGATACACTCTAAAACAATACTGTTCCTGTACCTAAACAGAGCCAGTGTATACACTCTAAAACAATGTTGTTCCTGTACCTAAACAGAGCCAGTGTTATACACTCTAAAACAATGCTGTTCCTGTACCTAAACAGTGCCAGTGTGATACACTCTAAAACAATGTTGTACCTGTACATAAACAGAGCCAACGCGATAGACTCTGAAACAATGTTGTACCTGTAGCTAAACAGTGCCAGCGCGATAGACTCTGAAACAATGCTGTTCCTGTACATAAACAGAGCCAGTGTGATACTCTCTAAAACAATGCTGTTCCTGTACCTAAACAGTGCCAGCGCGATAGACTCTGAAACAATGCTGTTCCTGTACCTAAACAGAGCCAGTGTGATACACTCTAAAACAATGCTGTGCCTGTATCTAAACAATGCCAGTGTGATACACTCTAAAACAATGCTGTTCCTGTATCTAAACAATGCCAGTGTGATACACTCTAAAACAATGCTGTTCCTGTACCTAAACAGTGTCAGTGTTATCCACTCTAAAACAATGCTGTTCCTGTACCTAAACAGAGCCAGTGTTATACACTCTAAAACAATGCTGTGCCTGTATCTAAACAATGCCAGTGTGATACACTCTAAAACAATGCTGTTCCTGTACCTAAACAGAACCAGTGTGACAGACTCTAAAACAATGCTGTTCCTGGACCTAAACAGTGCCAGCGCGATAGACTCTGAAACAATGCTGTTTCTGTTCCTAAACAGAGCCAGTGTGATACACTCTAAAACAATCCTGTACCTGTACCTAAACAGAGCCAGTGTGATACACTCTAAAACAATGCTGTTCCTGTACCTAAACAGTGCCAGTGTGATACACTCTAAAACAATGCTGTTTCTGTTCCTAAACAGAGCCAGTGTGATACACTCTAAAACAATCCTGTACCTGTACCTAAACAGAGCCAGTGTGATACTCTCTAAAACAATGCTGTTCCTGTACCTAAACAGAGCGAGTGTGATACACTCTGAAACAATGCTGTTCCTGTACCTAAACAGAGCCAGTGTTATACACTCTAAAACAATGCTGTTCCTGTACATAAACAGAGCCAGTGTGATACACTCTAAAACAATGCTGTTCCTGTACCTAAACAGAGCGAGTGTGATACACTCTGAAACAATGCTGTTCCTGGACCTAAACAGTGGCACTGTTATACACTCTAAAACAATGCTGTTCCTGTACCTAAACAGAGCCAGTGTTATACACACTAAAACAATGCTGTTCCTGTACCTAAACAGAGCCAGTGTGATACACTCTAAAACAATGTTGTTCCTGTACCTAAACAGAGCGAGTGTGATACACTCTAAAACAATGCTGTTCCTGGACCTAAACAGTGGCACTGTTATACACTCTAAAACAATGCTGTTCCTGTACATAAACAGAGCCCGTGTGATACACTCTAAAACAATGTTGTTCCTGTACCTAAACAGAGCGAGTGTGATACACTCTGAAACAATGCTGTTCCTGGACCTAAACAGTGGCACTGTTATACACTCTAAAACAATGCTGTTCCTGTACCTAAACAGAGCCAGTGTTATACACACTAAAACAATGCTGTTCCTGGACCTAAACAGTGGCAGTGTGATACACTCTAAAACAATGCTGTTCCTGTACCTAAACAGAGCCAGTGTTACACACACTAAAACAATGCTGTTCCTGGACCTAAACAGTGGCAGTGTGATACACTCTAAAACAATGCTGTTCCTGTACCTAAACAGAGCCAGTGTTACACACACTAAAACAATGCTGTTCCTGTACCTAAACAGTGTGACTGTGATACACCCTAAAACAATGCTGTTCCTGTACCTAAACAGAGCCAGTGTTATACACTCTAAAACCATGCTGTTCCTGTACCTAAACAGTGTGACTGTGATACACCCTAAAACAATGCTGTTCCTGTACCTAAACAGAGCCAGTGTGATACACACTAAAACAATGCTGTTCCTGTACCTAAACAGAGCGAGTGTGATACACTCTAAAACAATGCTGTTCCTGTACCTAAACAATGCCAGTGTGATACACTCTAAAACAATGCTGTTCCTGTACCTAAACAGTGCCAGCGTGATACACTCTAAAACAATGCTGTTCCTGTACCTAAACAGAGTCAGTGTGATACAGTCTAAAACAATGCTATTCCTGTACCTAAACAGAACCAGTGTGATACACTCTAAAATTATGCTGTTCCTGTACCTAAACAGTGCCAGTGTTATACACTCTAAAACAATGCTATTCCTGTACCTAAACAGAACCAGTGTTATACACTCTAAAATAATGCTGTTCCTGTACCTAAACAGTGTCAGTGTTATACACTCTAAAACAATGCTGTTCCTGTACCTAAACAGAACCAGTGTGACAGACTCTAAAACAATGCTGTTCCAGTACCTAAACAGAGCCAGTGTTATACACTCTTAAACAATGCTGTTCCTGTACCTAAACAGAGCCAGTGTGATACACTCAAACAATGCTGTTCCTGTACCTAAACAGAACCAGTGTGACAGACTCTAAAACAATGCTGTTCCAGTACCTAAACAGAGCCAGTGTTATACACTCTAAAACAATGCTGTTCCTGTACCTAAACAGAGCCAACGCGATAGACTCTGAAACAATGTTGTACCTGTAGCTAAACAGTGCCAGCGCGATAGACTCTGAAACAATGCTGTTCCTGTACATAAACAGTGCCAGTGTGATACACTCTAAAACAATACTGTTCCTGTACCTAAACAGAGCCAGTGTTATACACTCTAAAACAATGCTGTTCCTGTACCTAAACAGAGCCAGTGTTATACACTCTAAAACAATGCTGTTCCTGTACCTAAACAGTGCCAGTGTGATACACTCTAAAACAATGTTGTACCTGTACCTAAACAGAGCCAGTGTGATACACTCTAAAACAATGCTGTTCCTGTACCTAAACAGAGCCAACGCGATAGACTCTGAAACAATGTTGTACCTGTAGCTAAACAGTGCCAGCGCGATAGACTCTGAAACAATGCTGTTCCTGTACATAAACAGAGCCAGTGTGATACTCTCTAAAACAATGCTGTTCCTGTACCTAAACAGTGCCAGCGCGATAGACTCTGAAACAATGCTGTTCCTGTACCTAAACAGAGCCAGTGTGATACACTCTAAAACAATGCTGTGCCTGTATCTAAACAATGCCAGTGTGATACACTCTAAAACAATGCTGTTCCTGTATCTAAACAATGCCAGTGTGATACACTCTAAAACAATGCTGTTCCTGTACCTAAACAGTGTCAGTGTTATCCACTCTAAAACAATGCTGTTCCTGTACCTAAACAGAGCCAGTGTTATACACTCTAAAACAATGCTGTGCCTGTATCTAAACAATGCCAGTGTGATACACTCTAAAACAATGCTGTTCCTGTACCTAAACAGAACCAGTGTGACAGACTCTAAAACAATGCTGTTCCTGGACCTAAACAGTGCCAGCGCGATAGACTCTGAAACAATGCTGTTTCTGTTCCTAAACAGAGCCAGTGTGATACACTCTAAAACAATCCTGTACCTGTACCTAAACAGAGCCAGTGTGATACACTCTAAAACA
This sequence comes from Scyliorhinus torazame, assembly GCF_047496885.1. Taxonomy (NCBI): domain Eukaryota; kingdom Metazoa; phylum Chordata; class Chondrichthyes; order Carcharhiniformes; family Scyliorhinidae; genus Scyliorhinus; species Scyliorhinus torazame. The sequence goes on along the minus strand of NC_092709.1, from coordinate 357,635,443 downwards.
ATGCTGTTCCTGTACCTAAACAGTGCCAGTGTGATACACTCTAAAACAATGCTGTTTCTGTTCCTAAACAGAGCCAGTGTGATACACTCTAAAACAATCCTGTACCTGTACCTAAACAGAGCCAGTGTGATGCACTCTAAAACAATGCTGTTCCTGTGCCTAAACAGAGCCAGTGTTATACAGTCTAAAACAATGCTGTTACAGTACCTAAACAGAGCCAGTGTGATACTCTCTAAAACAATGCTGTTCCTGTACCTAAACAGAGCCAGCGCTCTACACTCTAAAACAATGCTGTTCCTGTACCTAAACAGAGCCAGTGTGATACACTCTAAAACAATACTGTTCCTGCACCTAAACAGAGCCAGTGTGATACACTCTGAAACAATGCTGTTCCTGTACCTAAACAGAGCCTGTGTTAAACACTCTAAAACAGTGCTATTCCTGTACCTAAACAGTGCCAGTGTGATACACTCTAAAGCAATGCTGTTCCTGTACCTAAACAGAGCCTGTGTGATACACTCTAAAACAATGCTGTTCCTGTACCTAAACAGAGTCAGCGCTCTCCACTCTAAAACAATACTGTTCCTGTCCCGAAACAGAGCCAGTGTGATACACTCTGAAACAATGCTGTTCCTGTACCTAAACAGAGCCATTGTTATACACTCTAAAACAATGCTGTTCCTGTACCTTAGCAATGCCAGTGTTATACACTCTTAAAAAATGTTGTTCCTGTACCTAAACAGTGCCAATGTGATACACTCTAAAACAATGTTATTCCTGTACCTAAACAGAGCCAGTGTTATTCACTCTAAAACAATGCTCTATTTCTAAGCCATGGGGTATGGGCCTCTGGCACGGAGTCTGTCCCTGTTGCTCAGAAGGGAAGGGGGGAGAGGAGCAGAGCATTAGTAATTGGGGACTCGATAGTCAGGGGCACAGATAGGAGATTTTGTGGGAGCGAGAGAGACTCACGTTTGGTATGTTGCCTCCCAGGTGCAAGGGTACGTGATGTCTCGGATCGTGTTTTCCGGGTCCTTAAGGGGGAGGGGGAGCAGCCCCACGTCGTGGTCCACATTGGCACTAACGACATAGGTAGGAAAGGGGACAAGGATGTCAGGCAGGCTTTCAGGGAGCTAGGATGGAAGCTCAGAACTAGAACAAACAGAGTTGTTATCTCTGGGTTGTTGCCCTTGCCACGTGATAGTGAGATGAGGAATAGGGAGAGAGAGCATTTAAACACGTGGCTACAGGGATGGTGCAGGCGGGAGGGATTCAGATTTCTGGATAACTGGGGCTCTTTCTGGGGAAGGTGGGACCTCTACAGACAGGATGGTCTACATCTGAACCTGAGGGGCACAAATATCTTGGGGGGGAGATTTGTTAGTGCTCTTTGGGGGGGTTTAAACTAATGCAGCGGGGGCATGGGAACCTGGATTGTAGTTTTAGGGTACGGGAGAATGAGAGTATAGAGGTCAGGAGCACAGATTTGACTTCGCAGGAGGGGGCCAGTGTTCAGGTAGGTGGGTTGAAGTGTGTCTACTTCAATGCCAGGAGTATACGGAATAAGATAGGGGAACTGGCAGCATGGGTTGGTACCGGGGACTTCGATGTTGTGGCCATTTCGGAGACATGGATTGAGCAGGGACAGGAATGGTTGTTGCAGGTTCCGGGGTTTAGGTGTTTTAGTAAGCTCAGAGAAGGAGGCAAAAGAGGGGGATGTGTGGCGCTGCTAGTCAAGAACAGTATTACGGTGGCGGAGAGGATGCTAGATGGGGATTCTTCTTCCGAGGTAGTATGGGCTGAGGTTAGAAACAGGAAAGGAGAGGTCACCCTGTTGGGAGTTTTCTATAGGCCTCCTAATAGTTCTAGGGACATAGAGGAAAGGGTGGCGAAGATGATTCTGGATAAGAGCGAAAGTAACAGGGTAGTTATTATGGGAGACTTTAACTTTCCAAATATTGACTGGAAAAGATATAGTTCGAGTACATTAGATGGGTCGTTTTTTGTACAATGTGTGCAGGAGGGTTTCCTGACACAATATGTTGACAGGCCAACAAGAGGCGAGGCCACATTGGATTTGGTTTTGGGTAATGAACCAGGCCAGGTGTTAGATTTGGAGGTAGGAGAGCACTTTGTGGACAGTGACCATAATTCGGTGACGTTTACGTTTGTGATGGAAAGGGATAAGTATACCCCGCAGGGCAAGAGTTATAGCTGGGGGAAGGGCAATTATGATGCCATTAGACGTGACTTGGGGGGGATAAGGTGGAGAAGTAGGCTGCAAGTGTTGGACACACTGGATAAGTGGGGCTTGTTCAAGGATCAGCTACTGCGTGTTCTTGATAAGTATGTACCGGTCAGGCAGGAAGGAAGGCGTCGAGCGAGGGAACCGTGGTTTACCAAAGAAGTGGAATCTTTGGGGTGGCACGGTAGCCTTGTGGATAGCACAATTGCTTCACAGCTCCAGGGTCCCAGGTTCGATTCCAGCTTGGGTCACTGTCTGTGCGGAGTCTGCACATCCTCCTCGTGTGTGCGTGGGTTTCCTCCCGGTGCTCCGGTTTCCTCCCACAGTCCAAAGATGTGCAGGTTAGGTGGATTGGCCATGGTAAATTGCCCTTAGTGTCCAAAATTGCCCTTAGTGTTGGGTGGGGTTACTGGGTTATTGGGATAGGGTGGCGGTGTTGACCTTGGGTAGGTACTCTTTCCAAGAGCCGGTGCAGACTCGATGGGCCGAATGGCCTCCTTCTGCACTGTAAACTCTATGATAACTCTATGATAATTTCTCGTTAAGAGGAAGAAGGAGGCCTTTGTGAAGATGAGGTGTGAAGTTTCAGTTGGGGCGCTTGATAGTTACAAGGTAGCGAGGAAGGATCGAAAGAGAGAGCTAAGACAAGCAAGGAGGGGACATGAGAAGTATTTGGCAGGTAGGATCATGGAAAGCCCAAAAGCTTTCTATAGGTATGTCAGGAATAAAAGAATGACTAGGGTAAGAGTAGGGCCAGTCAAGGACAGGGATGGGAAGTTGTGTGTGGAGTCTGAAGAGATAGGCGAGATACTAAATGAATATTTTTTGTCAGTATTCACTCAGGAAAAAGAGAATGTTGTGGAGGGGAATGCTGAGACCCAGGCTATTAGAATAGATGGCATTGAGGTACGGAGGGAAGAGGTGTTGGCAATTCTGGACAGGCTGAAAATAAATAAGTCCCCGGGGCCTGATGGGATTTATCCTAGGATTCCCTGGGAGGCCAGGGAAGAGATTGCTGAGCCTTTGGCTTTGATTTTTATGTCATCGTTGGCTACAGGAATAGTGCCAGAGGACTGGAGGATAGAAAATGTGGTCCCTTTGTTCAAGAAGGGGAGTAGAGACAACCCCGGCAACTATAGACCGGTGAGCCTCACGTCTGTTGTGGGTAAAGTCTTGGAGGGGATTATAAGAGACAGGATTTATAATCATCTTGACAGGAATAATATGATTAGGGATAGTCAGCATGGCTTTGTGAAGGGTAGGTCATGCCTCACAAACCTTATCGAGTTCTTTGAGAAGGTGACTGAACAGGTAGATGAGGATAGAGCAGTTGATGTGGTGTATATGGATTTCAGTAAAGCGTTTGATAAGATTCCCTACGGTAGGCTGTTGAATAAAATACGGAGGCTGGGAATTGAGGGTGATTTAGAGATGTGGATCAGAAATTGGCTAGCTGAAAGAAGACAGAGGGTGGTGGTTGATGGGAAATGTTCAGAATGGAGCACAGTTACAAGTGGCGTACCACAAGGATCTGTTCTGGGGCCGTTGCTGTTTGTCATTTTTATAAATGACCCAGAGGAGGGTGCAGAAGGGTGGGTGAGTAAATTTGCAGACGACACTAAAGTCGGTAGTGTTGTCGACAGTGCGGAAGGATGTTGCAGGTTACAGAGGGACATAGATAAGCTGCAGAGCTGGGCTGAGAGGTGGCAAATGGAGTTTAAAGTCGAGAAGTGTGAGGTGATTCACTTTGGAAGGAATAACAGGAATGCGGAATATTTGGCTAATGGTAAAATTCTTGGAAGTGTGGATGAGCAGAGGGATCTCGGTGTCCATGTACATAGATCCCTGAAAGTTGCCACCCAGGTTGATAGGGTTGTGAAGAAGGCCTATGGTGTGTTGGCCTTTATTGGTAGAGGGATTGAGTTCCGGAGTCATGAGGTCATGTTTCAGCTGTACAAAACTCTGGTACGGCCGCATTTGGAGTATTGCATGCAGTTCTGGTCACCTCATTATAGGAAGGACGTGGAAGCTTTGGAACGGGTGCAGAGGAGATTTACCAGGATGTTGCCTGGTATGGAGGGAAAATCTGATGAGGAAAGGCTGATGGACTTGAGGTTGTTTTCGTTGGAGAGAAGAAGGTTAAGAGGAGATTTAATAGAGGCATACAAAATGATTAGGGGGTTGGATAGGGTGGACACTGAGAGCCTTCTCCCGCGGATGGATATGGCTGGCACGAGGGGATATAACTTTAAACTGAGGGGTAATAGATATAGGACAGAGGTCAGAGGTAGGTTCTTTACGCAAAGAGTGGTGAGGCCGTGGAATGCCCTACCTGCAATAGTAGTGAACTCGCCAACATTGAGGGCATTTAAAAGTTTATTGGATAAGCATATGGATGATAATGGCATAGTGTAGGTTAGATGGCTTTTGTTTTTTGACTTCCCATATCGGTGCAACATCGTGGGTCGAAGGGCCTGTACTGCACTGTATCTATGTTCTATGTTCTAATGCTGTACCTGTACCTAAACAGCGCCAGTGTTATACACTCTAAACCAATGCTGTTCCTGTACCTAAACAGAGCCCGTGTGATACACTCTAAAACAATGCTGTACCTGTACCTAGACAGTGCCAGTGTTATACACTCTAAAACAATGCTATTCCTGGACCTAAACGGAGCCAGTGTGATACACTCTGAAACAATGCTGTTCCTGTACCTAAACAGAGCCAGTGTTATTCACTCTAAAACAATGCTGTACCTGTACCTAGACAGTGCCAGTGTTATACACTCTAAAACAATGCTATTCCTGGACCTAAACGGAGCCAGTGTGATACACTCTAAAACAATGCTGTACCTGTACATAAACAGAGCCCGTGTGATACACTCTAAAACAATGCTGTACCTGTACCTAGACAGTGCCAGTGTTATACACTGTAAAACAATGCTGTTCCTGTACCTAAACAGAGCCAGTGTGACACACTCTAAAACAATGTTGTACCTGTACCTAAACAGAGCCAGTGTTATACACTGTAAAACAATGCTGTTCCTGTACCTAAACAGAGCCAGTGTGACACACTCTAAAACAATGTTGTACCTGTACCTAAACAGAGCCAGTGTTATACACTGTAAAACAATGCTGTTCCTGTACCTAAACAGAGCCAGTGTGATACACTCTAAAACAATGCTGTACCTGTACCTAAACAGAGCCAGTGTGATACTCTCTAAAACAATGCTGTTCCTGTACCTAAACAGTGTCAGTGTTATACAATCTAAAACATTTCTGTTCATGTACCTAAACAGTGCCAGTGTTATCCACTCTAAAACAATGCTATTCCTGTAACTAAACAGTGCCAGTGTTATACACTCTAAAACAATGCTGTTCCTGTACCTAAACAGTGTCAGTGTGATACACTCTAAAACAATGCTGTTCCTGGACCTAAACAGAGCCAGTGTTATACACTCTAAAACAATGTTGTTCCTGTACCTAAACAGTGGCAGTGTGATACACTCTAAAACAATGCTGTTCCTGTAACTAAACAGAGCCAGTGTTATACACTCTAAAACAATGTTGTTCCTGTACCTAAACAGAGCCAGTGTTATACACTCTAAAACAATGTTGTTCCTGAACCTCAACAGAGCCAGTGTGATACACTCTAAAACAATGCTGTTCCGGTACCTAAACAGTGCCAGTGTTATACACTCTAAAACAATGCTGTTCCGGTACCTAAACAGTGCCAGTGTGATACTCTCTAAAACAATGCTGTTCCTGTACCTAAACAGTGTCAGTGTGATACACTCTAAAACAATGCTGTTCCTGTACCTAAACAAAGCCAGTGTTATACACTCTAAAACAATGCTGTTCCTGTGCATAAACAGAGCCAGTGTCATACACTCTAAAACAATGTTGTTCCTGTACCTAAACAGTGCCAGTGTTATTCATTCTAAAACAATGCTGTTCCTGTACCTAAACAGTGTCAGTGTGATACACTCTAAAACAATGTTGTACCTGTACCTAAACGGAGCCAGTGCGATACACTCTAAAACAATGCTGTTCCTGTACCTAAACAGAGCCAGTGTGATACACTCTAAAACAATGCTGTTCCTGTACCTAAACAGTGCCAGTGTGATACACTCTAAAACAATACTGTTCCTGTACCGAAAAAGAGCCAGTGTGATAAAGTCTAAAACAATGCTGTTCCTGTACCTAAGCAATGCCAGTGTTATACACGCTGTTCCTGTACCTAAACAGAGCCAGTGTTACACACTCTAAAACATGCTGTTACAGTACCTAAACAGAGCCAGTGTGATACACTCTAAAACAACGCTGTTCCTGTACCTAAACAGTGTCAGTGTTATACACTCTAAAACAATGCTGTTCCTGTACCTAAACAGAACCAATGTTATACACTCAAAAACAATGCTGTTCCTGTACCTAAACAGAGCCAGTGTGATACACTCTAAAACAATGCTGTTCCTGTACCTAAACAGTGCCAGTGTGATACACTCTAAAGCAATGCTGTTCCTGTGCATAAACAGGGCCAGTGTTATACACTCTAAAACAATGCTGTTCCTGTGCATAAACAGGGCCAGTGTGATACACTCTAAAACAATGAACTTCCTGTACCTCAACAGTGTCAGTGTGACAGACTCTAAAACAATGCTGTTCCTGTACCTAAACAAAGCCAGTGTCATACACTCTAAAACAATGCTGTTCCTGTACCTAAACAGAGCCAGTGTGAAGGACTCTAAAACAATGCTATTGCTGGACCTAAACAGAGCCAGTGTTATACACTCTAAAACAGTGCTGTTCCGGTACCTAAACAGTGCCAGTGTGATACGCTCTAAAACAATGCTGTTCCTGTACCTAAACAGAGCCAGTGTTATACACTCTAAAACAATGCTGTTCCAGTACCTAAACAGAGCCAGCGCTCTACACTCTAAAACAATGCTGTTCCTGTACCTAAGCAATGCCAGTGTTATACACTCTAAAACAATGCTGTTCCTGTACCTAAACAGAGCCAGTGTTATACACTCTAAAACAATGCTGTTCCTGTACCTAAACAGAGCCAGCGCCCTACACTCTAAAACAATGCTGTTCCTGTACCTAAACAGAGCCAGTGTGATACACTCTAAAACAATGCTGTTCCGGTACCTAAACAGAGCCAGTGTTATACACTCTAAAACAATGCTGTTCCTGTACCTAAGCAATGCCAGTGTTATACACTCTAAAACAATGCTGTTCCTGTACCTAAACAGAGCCAGTGTTATACACTCTAAAACAATGCTGTTCCTGTACCTAAACAGTGCCAGTGTTATACACTCTAAAACAATGCTGTTCCGGTACCTAAGCAATGCCAGTGTTATACACTCTAAAACAATGCTGTTCCTGTACCTAAACAGAGCCAGTGTTATACACTCTAAAACAATGCTGTTCCTGTACCTAAACAGTGCCAGTGTTATACACTCTAAAACAATGCTGTTCCTGTACATAAACAGTGGCAGTGTGATACACTCTAAAACAATGCTGTTCCGGTACCTAAACAGAGCCAGTGTTATACACTCTAAAACAATGCTGTTCCTGTACCTAAACAGTGCCAGTGTTATACACTCTAAAACAATGCTGTTCCTGTACCTAAACAGAGCCAGTGTTATACACTCTAAAACAATGCTGTTCCTGTACATAAACAGTGGCAGTGTGATACACTCTAAAACAATGCTGTTCCGGTACCTAAACAGTGCCAGTGTTATACACTCTAAAACAATGCTGTTCCTGTACCTAAACAGAGCCAGCGCTCTACACTCTAAAACAATGCTGTTCCTGTACCTAAGCAATGCCAGTGTGACACTCTCTAAAACAATGCTGTTCCTGTACCTAAACAGAGCCAGTGTTATACACTCTAAAACAATGTTGTTCCTGCACCTCAACAGTGCCAGTGTGATACACTCTAAATCAATGCGGTTCCTGTACCTAAAGAGTGTCAGTGTGATACACTCTAAAACAATGCTGTTCCTGTAACTAAACAGCCAGTGTGATACACTCTAAAACAATGCTGTTCCTGTACCTAAACAGAGCCAGTGTGACACACTCTAAAACAATGCTGTACCTGTACCTAAACAGAGCCAGTGTTATACACTCTAAAACAATGCTGTTCCTGTACCTAAACAGAGCCAGTGTTATACACTCTAAAGCAATGCTGTTCCTGTACCTAAACAGAGCCAGCGCTCTACACTCTAAAGCAATGCTGTTCCTGTACCTAAACAGAGCCAGTGTTATACTCTCTAAAACAATGCTGTTCCTGTACCTAAACAGAGCCAGTGTTATACACTCTAAAACAATGCTGTTCCTGTACCTAAACAGTGTCAGTGTTATACACTCTAAAACAATGCTGTTCCTGTACCTAAACAGTGCCAGTGTGATACACTCTAAAACAATGCTGTTCCTGTACATAAACAGAGCCAGTGTGATACACTCTAAAACAATGCTGTTCCTGTACATAAACAGAGCCAGTGTGATACACTCTAAAACAATGCTGTTCCTGTACATAAACAGAGCCAGTGTTATACACTCTAAAACAATGCTGTTCCTGTACCTAAACAGTGTCAGTGTGATACACTCTAAAACAATGCTGTTCCTGTACCTAAACAGAGCCAGTGTGATACACTCTAAAACAATGCTGTTCCTGTACCTAAGCAATGCCAGTGTTATACACGCTGTTCCTGTACCTAAACAGAGCCAGTGTTATACACTCTAAAACAATGCTGTTCCTGTACATAAACATAGCCAGTGTGATACACTCTAAAACAATGCTGTTCCTGTAACTAAACAGAGCCAGTGTGATACACTCTAAAACAATGCTGTTCCTGTACATAAACAGAGCCAGTGTGATACACTCTAAAACAATGCTGTTCCTGTAACTAAACAGAGCCAGTGTGATACACTCTAAAACAATGCTGTTCCTGTACATAAACAGAGCCAGTGTGATACACTCTAAAACAATGCTGTTCCTGTACCTAAGCAATGCCAGTGTTATACACGCTGTTCCTGTACCTAAACAGAGCCAGTGTGATACACTCTAAAACAATGCTGTTCCTGTACCTAAACAGTGTCAGTGTTATTCATTCTAAAACAAGGCTGTTCCTGTATCTAAACAGTGTCAGTGTTATTCATTCTAAAACAAGGCTGTTCCTGTATCTAAACAGTGTCAGTGTTATTCATTCTAAAACAAGGCTGTTCCTGTATCTAAACAGTGTCAGTGTTATACACTCTAAAACAATGATGTTCCTGTTCCGAAACAGAGCCAGTGTTATACACTCTAAAACCATGCTATTCCTGTACCTAAACAGAGCCAGTGTTATACACTCTAAAACAGTGCTGTTCCTGTATCTAAACAGTGTCAGTGTTATACACTCTAAAACAATGCTGTTCCTGTACCTAAACAGAGCCAGTGTGATACACTCTAAAACAATGCTGTTCCTGTACCTAAACAGAGCCAGTGTTATACACTCTAAAACAATGCTGTTCCTGTACCTAAACAGTGCCAGTGTGATACACTCTAAAACAATGCTGTTCCTGTACCTAAACAGAGCCAGTGTGATACACTCTAAAACAATGCTGTTCCTGTACCTAAACAGAGCCAGTGTGATACACTCTAAAACAATGCTGTTCCTGTACCTAAACAGAGTCAGTGTGATACACTCTAAAACAATGCTGTCCCTGTACCTAAACAGTGTCAGTGTTATACACTCTAAAACAATGCTGTTCCTGTACCTAAACAGAGCCAGTGTGATACACTCTAAAACAATGCTGTTCCTGTACCTAAACAGAGCCAGTGTGATACACTCTAAAACAATGCTGTTCCTGTACCTAAACAGAGTCAGTGTGATACACTCTAAAACAATGCTGTCCCTGTACCTAAACAGTGTCAGTGTGATACACTCTAAAACAATGCTATTTCTGTACCTAAACAGAGCCAGTGTGATACTCTCTAAAACAATGCTGTAACTGTAGCTAAACAGAGCCAGTGTGATACTCTCTAAAACAATGCTGTGCCTGTACCTAAACAGAGCCAGTGTGATACACTCTAAAACAATGCTGTTCCTGTACCTAAACAGAGCCAGTGTGATACACTCTAAATCAATGCTGTTCCTGTACCTAAACAGAGCCAGTGTGATACACTCTAAATCAATGCTGTTCCTGTACCTAAATAGAGTCAGTGTGACACACTCTAAAACAATGCTGTTCCTGTACCTAAACAGAGCCAGTGTGATACACTCTAAAACAATGCTGTGCCTGTACCTAAACAGAGCCAGTGTGATACACTCTAAAACAATGCTGTACCTGTACCTAAACAGTGTCAGTGTTATACACTCTAAAACAATGCTGTAACTGTAGCTAAACAGAGCCAGTGTCATACACTCTAAAACAATGCTGTGCCTGTACCTAAACAGAGCCAGTGTGATACACTCTAAAACAATGCTGTGCCTGTACCTAAACAGAGCCAGTGTGATACACTCTAAAACAATGCTGTACCTGTACCTAAACAGTGTCAGTGTTATACACTCTAAAACAATGCTGTAACTGTAGCTAAACAGAGCCAGTGTCATACACTCTAAAACAATGCTGTGCCTGTACCTAAACAGAGCCAGTGTTATACACTCTAAAACAATGCTGTTCCTGTACCTAAACAGAGCCAGTGTGATACTCTCTAAAACAATGCTGTAACTGTAGCTAAACAGAGCCAGTGTCATACACTCTAAAACAATGCTGTGCCTGTACCTAAACAGAGCCAGTGTGATACACTCTAAATCAATGCTGTTCCTGTACCTAAACAGAGCCAGTGTGATACACTCTAAAACAATGCTGTTCCGGTACCTAAACAGTGCCAGTGTTATACACTCTAAAACAATGCTGTTCCTGTATCTAAACAGAGCCAGTGTGATACACTCTAAAACAATGCTGTTCCTGTACCTAAACAGAGCCAGTGTTATACACTCTAAAACAATGCGGTTCCTGTACCTAAACAGAGCCAGTGTGACAGACTCTAAAACAATGCTGTTCCTGTACCTAAACAGTGCCAGTGTGATACACTCTAAAACAATGCTGTTCCTGTACCTAAACAGAGCCAGTGTTATACACTCTAAGACCATAAGACAGGAGCAGAATAAGGCCACTCGGCCCATCGAGTCTGCTCCGCCATTCAATCATGGCTGATATTTTTCTCATCTCCATGCTCCTGCCTTCTCCCCATAATCCCTGATCCCCTTATTAATCAAGAACCTATCCATCTCTGTCTGAAAGAAACTCAGTGATTTGGCCTCCACAGCCTTCTACAGCAACGAGTTCCACAGATTCACCACCCTCTGGCTGAAGAAATTCCTTCTCATCTCTGTTTTAAAGGATCGTCCCTTTAGTCTGAGATTGTGTCCTCTACTTTAGTTTTTGCTACAAGTGGAAATACCCTCTCCACGTCGGCACCATGCTGCAGACTCTGGGGAGCCGCCAAGTCTGGCAGAGCAGGTGATGCAGGGGCAGCACGGGATCAATCCAGCTGCCCATCTTTCTTTCAAATTCATTTATGAAATGTGAGTGTCACTGGTCACCCAGCATTTATTGCCCGTCCCTAGTTGCCCTTCAGAAGAGGCGATGAATTGCTTTCTTGAACCGCTGCAGTCCTTGAGGTGCAGGTACACCCACTGTGCTGATAGGGAGGGAGTTCCAGGATGTTGCCCCAGTGACAGTGAAGGAAAGGCGATATATTTCCAAGTCAGGGTGGTGAGTGACTTGGAGGGGAACCTCCAGGTGGTGGGGTTCTCAGGTATCTGCTGCTCTTGTCCTTCTAGATGGAAGCTGCTGCCTAAGGAACCTTGGTGAGTTCCTGCAGTGCACCTTGTAGATGGTACACACGGCTGCCACTGTGCGTCAGTGGTGGGAGGATTGAGTGTTTGTGGAAGGGGGAGCAATCAAGCGGCTGCTTTGTCCTGGATGGTGTTGAGCTTCTTGAGTGTTGTTGGAGTTGTACTCATCCAGGCAAGTGAAGAGTATTCCGTTACACTCCTGACTTGTGCATTGTAGATGGTGGACAGGCTTTGGGGGATCAGGATCTGAGTTACTCGCAGTAAGATTCCTAATCTTTGACTTGCTCTGGTAGCCACTGTATTAATATGGCTAATCCAGTTCAGTTTCTGATCAACAGTAACCCCCAGGATGTTGATTGTGGGGGATTCAGCGATGGTAATGCCGTTGAATATCAAGGGGCGATGGTTAGAATCTCTCTTGTAGGAGATGGTCATTGCCTGGCACTTGTGTGGCGCAAATGTAACTTGCCCCTTGTCAGCCCGAGCCTGGATATTGTCCAGGTCTTGCTGCATTTGGACAGGGACTGCTTCATTATCTGCGGAGTCGCGAATGGTGCTGAACATTGTGCAGTCATCCGCAAACATCCCCATTTCTGACCTTATGATGGCAGGGAGGTCATTGATGAAGCAGCTGAAGAATGTTGGGCCGAGGACACTCCCCTGAGGAACTCCTGCAGTGATGTCCTGGATCTGAGATAATTGACCTCCAACCACCACAACCATCTTCCTTTGTGCCGGGTATGACTCCAACCAGCGGAGAGTTTCCCCCCTGATTCCCATTGACTCCATTTTAGCGAGGGCTCCTTGATGCCACACTCGGTCAAATGCTTGATGCTCAATCAATAACTCCAGAAGCGAGATTGGATGACAATTGAAGGCTTTATTGGACTAGATGTTTCCCCCAGCAGCGCAGGTACAGAACGCAGCTGCTAGGGAGACACAGGCTCTTATACTCCGCCCTACTGGGCGGAACCAGCAGGCAGGCTTCACCAATGATATTGCAGTCTCAGGTACCTCCCACACCAATGGTCTCACAGCATCAACCTGGGTACCGTAATACCCCTAAACCGACTACCACATTCACACCCTGTTAAAATAAGTGTCCGGCGGGGGTGGTGATCTCGCGTTATACAGTGGTAGAGGTTGAGGTTATGGTGGTACCCGGTATACATTAGTACAGTGTTTTGCCTCGTTACATGTTGCAACTATTTACAGTATTTATTTACATTCAAAATGAAGCAATTAGTCGTTCGGGGGCTCTGGTCGTCCTTTGCGATCGTCGCAGCTCCGGCGGTGATGCAGGCACCGGCTCGGGCATCCGTGGCTCCGGGAGCATGCCTTCGGCTTCTTCGGCAGTTCATCACCCCTAGATGGGACCAGTGGGAGAACCGATCCACCTGGGAAGGGGGCGGCTGTGGGGTGCGCCGGTGGGAGGGAGGGTGGGGTTGGTGGTGGGGGTGTGGGTGGGGACCCAGCGGGCACCAGGTCCCGTAGGGAGACCTTATCCTGTCAGCCGTCGGGGTTCGCCCACGTAGGCGTATTGAGGGTTAGTGTGAAGGAGGTGGACCCTCTCGACCAATGGGTTCGACTTGTGCGCCCGCATGTGTTTGCGGAGCAGGATGGGTCCAGGAGCTGCCAGCCAGGTTGGGAGCGAGGTCCCAGAGAAGGACTTCCTGGGGAAGACAAGAAGATGTTCGTGAGGTGTTTGGTTGGTCATGGTAAACATCACGATGTAGTGGACGGCATCCGGGAGGACTTCCTGCCAGCGGGAGACTGGGAGATTCCTGGACCGTAGGGTCAGTAGGACGGTCTTCCAGACCGTTCCGTTCTCCGTCTCTATCTGTCCGTTTCCCTGGGGGTTGTAACTGGTCGTCCTGCTCGAGGCAATGCCCTTGCTGAGCAGGAATTGACGCAGTTCGTCGCTCATGAAGCAGGACCCCTATCGCTGTGTATGTAGGCGGGGAAACCGAACAGTGTAAAGATACTGTGGAGGGTTTTTATGACAGTGGCTGCGGTCATGTCGGGGCAGCGGATGGCGAATGGGAACCGGGAGTACTCTTCAATCACGTTCAGGAAGTACGTGTTGCGGTCGGTGGAGGGGAGGGGGCCTTTGAAGTCCATGCTGAGGCGTTCAAAGGGACGGGAAGCCTTTATCAGGTGCGCTTTCTCTGGCCTGTAGAAGTGCGGTTTGGACTCCGTGCAGATTTGGCAATTCCTGGTGGCCGTCCTGACCTCCTCGATGGAGTCGGGCAGGTTGCGGGTCTTAATGAAATGGAAGAATCGAGTGACCCCCGGGTGGCAGAGGTCCTCGTGGAGGGCTCGGAGTCGGTCCACTTGCGCGTTGGCACATGTGCCGCGGGATAGGGCATCAGGAGGCTCGTTTAGCTTCCCGGGACGATACAAGATCTCATAGTTGTAGGTGGAGAGATCGATCCTCCACTGTAAGATCTTATCGTTCTGTATCTTGCCCCGCTGTGCATTATCGAACATGAAAACAACCGACCGTTGTTCCGTGAGGAGAGTGAATCTCCTGCCGGCCAGGCAATGCCTCCAATGCCGCACTGCTTCTACTATGGCCTGGGCTTCCTTTTCGACTGAGGAATGGCGGATTTCGGTGGCGTGGAGGGTGCGTGAGAAGAAGGCCACGGGCCTGCCCGCTTCGTTGAGGGTGGCCGCCAGAGCTACGTCGGACGCGTCGCTCTCCACCTGGAAGGGAAAGGATTCATCGATTGCGTGCATCGTGGCCTTTGCAATGTCTGCCTTGATGCGGCTGAAGGCAAGGCGGGCCTCTGCCGACCGGGAAAAAACCGTGGATTGAATTAGTGGGCGGGCCTTGTCCACGTAGTTGGGGACCCACTGGGCATAATATGAAAAAAATCCCAGGCACCATTTCAGGGCTTTGGAGCAGTGGGGGAGGGGAAACTCCATGAGCGGGCGCATGCGTTCGGGATCTGAGCCTATAATTCCATCATGCACTACATAGCCGAGGATGGCTAGACGGTCGGTGCTGAACACGCATTTGTCCTTGTTGTAGGTTCGATTAAGGGTTTTTGCGGTATGGAGGAATTTTCAGAGGTTGGTGTCGTGGTCCTGCTGGTCGTGGCCGCAGATGGTGACGCTATCGAGGTACGGAAACGTGGCCCGCAAACCGTACCGGTCAACCATTCGGTCCATCTCCCATTGGAAGACCGAGACTCCATTTGTGACACCTAAGGGAACCCTTAGGAAGTGGTAGAGCCGCCCATCTGCTTCGAATGCAGTGTACTTGCGGTCGTCCGGACGAATGGGGAGCTGGTGGTATGCGGAATTTAGATCCACCGTGGAAAAGACCTTGTATTGTGCAATCTGATTGACCAGATCATGTATGCGAGGGCTAGGGTACGCGCCGAGCTGCGTATACCTGTTGATGGTCTGACTATAATCGATGCCCATCCTGTGCTTCTCCCCGGTCTTTACAACCACTACTTGAGCTCTCCAGGGGCTGTTGCTAGCCTCGATAACACCTTCCTTCAGTAACCACTGGACTTCCGACCAAATGAAGGTCCGGTCCTGGGCACTGTACCGTCTGCTCTGGGTGGCGACGGTTCGCAAAAAGGGAAGGTGGATCAACCATGAGGGTCGCGAGGCTGCAGACAGTGAGGGGGGGTATAGGGCCGACGAATTTAAAAATTAAACTCTGGAGGTTACATTGGAAATCTAACCCGAGGAGCGTGGCAGCGCAGAGGTGAGGGAGGATGTAGAGGCGGAAATTTTTTAATTCCCTTCCCTGGACCTTAAGGTTCACTACGCAGAACCCTTTGATCTCTACAGAGTGAGACCCGGAGGCCAGGGAGATGTTTTGGTTAACTGGGTGGATGGGAAGAGAACAGCGCCTTACCGTGTTGGGGTGTATGAAGCTCTCAGTGCTCCCGGAGTCGATCAGGCAGGATGTCTCGTGCCGATTGATGAGCACGGTCATCGTCGTGGTCGAGAGCGTTCGGGGCCGAGACTGGTCCAGGGTCACCGAGGCGAGTCATGGCAGAAGTTGGAGGTTTTCCTCCGGTGGTGTGTGGTCACCCAAACCGGGGTCCTGAGACTCTAGCCAAGATGGCGGCGCCCACTGGTCGCACATGGCTGGGGGTGTGCAAGATGGCGGCGCCCATCCGTCGCATGTGGTCCCCGGGGAACAAGATAGCGGCGCCTGGGGTCCGCACGTAGCTCTGGAACAGGAAGATGGCGGCGCCCGCTGGCCGCACGTGGCTCGTGGAGAGGGTTGGGGTGGCGGTCCCGGTTCGCCCCCGGAGACCACGGTGACCACCCGGGCCTGGCATACCACCACGAAATGGCCCTTTTTGCCGCACCCTTTGCAGGTGGAGGAGCAGCGCTGCCGGGGGTGCTTGGCTTGCCCGCAAAAATAGCAGCGGGGCCCCATGGGGTTGCCTGGTAGTCGCGCAGTGCAAGCTTGTGGGGGGATGGGGAATGCATCGGAGTTGGCCGCGGAGGGATTCCACGCTACCCAAGGGGCTGCTGCGCGGTCGGGTACGTAAATGCGGGCGTTTCGGGAGGCCACATCCAGGGAGCAATCAAGGGCTTTTGCTTCCTTGAGGGCTAGTGTCTCTTTTTCTAGCAGCTGCTGGCAGATTTGGGAGGACAGCATACCTGCAACAAAAGCGTCCCGGATCAAAAGTTCTGTGTGGTCTCTGGCCGAAACTTGTTCCCTACTAACACCAGGAGCACGCGGTAGAATTCCTCCAGCGATTCCCCGGGGATCTGTCGCCTCATCGCTAGCAGATGTCGGGCGCAGACCTGGTTTTCTGGGCGAATATAGTGTCCTTTCAGCAGGGTCATTGCGGCCTCGAAATCGTCCACATCCTCGATGAGGGTGTAGATCTCTGGGCTCACCCTCGAGTGGAGAACTTGCAGTTTCTGGTCCTCCGTAGGTTCAGTCGTGGCCGTCCTGAGGTACCCTTTGAAGCACGGCAGCCAGTGTTTGAAGGTTGCCACTGAGTTTGCCGCGTGGGGCCTGAGTTGCAGACACTCCGGCTTGATTCGGAGCTCCATTCTTTAAAATCTACTCCAATAAATTGATGCTCGATCAATAACTCTAGAAGCGAGATTGGAAGACAATTGAAGGCTTTATTGGACTAGATGTTTCCACCAGCAGCGCAGGTACAGAACACAGCTGCTAGGGAGACACAGGCTCTTATACTCCACCTCACTGGGCGGAACCAGCAGGCAGGCTTCACCAATGATATTGCTGTCATCTTCCTGTTCCAGAGCCACGTGCGGGCCCCAGGCGCCGCCATCTTGTTCCCCAGGGACCACATGTGACGGATGGGCGCCGCCATCTTGCATAGGGGCTGGTTTAGCACACTGGGCTAAATCGCTGGCTTTTAAAGCAGACCAAGGCAGGCCAGTAGCACGGTTCGATTCCCGTACCAGCCTCCCCGAACAGGCGCCGGAATGTGGCGACTAGGGGCTTTTCACAGTAACTTCATTGAAGCCTACTTGTGACAATAAGCGATTTTCATTTCATTTTCATTTCTCAGGTGCCTCCCACACCAATGGTCTTACAGCATCAACCTGGGTACAGTAATACCCCTAATACCGACTACCACAATGCTGCCTTGATGACACGGGCTGTTACTCTCTCCTGCCCTGAAGTGAACACTGTGGGCACCGACTGGGAGGAGGGGGTGCTGGGTGCCCACCCAGAACCACCCTACAGAGTGGCCACCAGCTCCGCGATGCCCTCTCCACTGACAACGCCATGTCTTGGAGTCAGCGCCCGGTACAGTGCAGCACGTTGGGGCATGTGCCACCGGCAAGTGGGCCGGAGCCCACCAGCCCCCAGGGCTCCCAGAGAACGCCCACCAGGGGCATCAAAGGTCATGGGACGCGGTAAGCAGCAGACTGCCTTCACCCCTGATGTGTATCCTGGGGGCACACCTGGGCGAAGCAGTGGAGCACGGAATGATAACTGAGAGGGCACTGGGGAAGGGGGGTGAAGGGATAGAATAGAGAACATACAGTGCAGAAGGAGGCCATTCGGCCCATCAAGTCTGCACCGACCCACTTAAGCCCTCACTTCCACCCTATCCCCGTAACCCAATAACCCCTCCTAACCTTTTTGTACACTAAGGGCAATTTATCACGGCCAACCCACCTAACCTGCACATCTTTGGGCTGTGGGAGGAAACCGGAGCACCCGGAGGAAACCCACGCACACACGGGGAGAACGTGCAGACTCCGCACAGACAGTGACCCAGCGGGGAATCGAACCTGGGACCCTGGAGCTGTGAAGCAACTGTGCTAACCACTGTGCTGTCCAAATAATGGTGCAATGGTGGGGGAAGGGGTGGGGGAGGAGTTGGGAGGGATGGGGAAGGTGGGGTGGCACCATTGGGGGAGGGGGGAGTTGGGGGCACAATATGTACAGCATGAAAACAAGTCGCACTCTAGAAATATGATGCCCTCTGACACTTTCCTCCACAATGCGGCCTAGCCCCCCGGGTATGGGGATCCTGGGTGCCTCGCCCTGAAACAGGACTGAAACTATTTCACCATTAAAGTGTTGATTATTATTTCAAGATTTGTTCAAAGTATTTAGGGGAGAGTAACAGTTTCCTCCCTCACCTGAATCAGTTCCTTGTCCACTTGAAGAAGTTCCTTTAATGTGGGAACGCCACTCAGCTCCTGTTGGATGATCGATGGGCCTGGAGCTGGGGGCAGTTTTCGACCTCCCACTTCTGAACGTTATCAGGTCATCGTCCGGAGTCCCTTCAATCTCTGCTGCTGAACGATTTAAAACCCAGCACCAGGTCAGAAAGACCAGGCACACATTGCGGGCAAACATTGCGAATAATTACAAGCCTTTACCCTCCAGCTCACAGCTCCCTCCCTTCATTAACACAGATTTCTCTGCCTCTCCTCCTCGTCAATCTCTCTTTCCCTCTCCGGGTTACCCTGTCCTTCGTTCTCTGTCAATCACTCCCTGTCTGTTCCTGAGTCTGTGCCAGCCTGTGATTCACGTCAGAAATAACTTTGTAACTTCCCCAGCCTTTCCCAGGAGGTGGGAGGAGGTTAGAAAACATCAAAACCCTGAACAAGTTGGCAGAAGAGCCAAGCAGACTGTGCGTCAAGGCGTTTGGCTGCTACACTGCAAACGGCACCAACGCGGGTACAGAATTCAACATTCTTAGGCATCTGACGCCTGGGAATGTGATGGAGGCAGGTTCAATCGAGATAGGTTCAATCGAGATAGGTTCAATCGAGGCAGATTCAATCGAGGCAGGTTCAATCGAGGCAGGTTCAATCGAGGCCTTCACCAGGAAATTGGATCAAAACGATGAGTTTGCAGGACGAGGAGAAATAAAGCGGGACAGTGGCCTTTCCCTGTCCTGTGACCGTTTTCTCGAATGCTGAGATTCGTGGTCCCTAATTCTGCACTTATCCTTCTGCTACTCCACTATCAGCTGTGATATACCTTCTCTGAAACCCCCCTGCCCCAACCCCCCAAGTCCCCTGCCTAGTTGCTCCTTTATTCATCTGCCAGCATCCACGCCCCGCCCCCCCCCCCCCCGCCCCGTCTCATAACTTCCATTCCCAACTATCCGTGTATTCAATTCCCGTGACTTGTGTCCCACTTTCTGCTGACTGACCTCCGACCCCCCGTGAAACACTGTGGAACATGGTGTTATATCAGAGAGCACTGCAGATACACTTTGTCATTTCAGGACAAGACATACTTAACGTTCCGATGGGGAAACCCACACTGAACATTTGCCTGTGTGCTTTTCTGATGGAGGACATTAAGCGCACGGTAACTAACCCTCAGCCTGAACTCGTGTAACATTCAGCAACAAACCCACCGTCCTGAAGAATTTACATCACCAGCAATGTTGTTTTTTCTTCTTCCCAGTTTGTTAAATAAAATCTCACTGGCTGCAGTTTACACAATGGTTCAACTGTTTAAACAGAGGGATCTGTGCTCTTTCTGTGTTGTGGACGGCGCAGTGGTTAGCACTGCTGCCTCAGTGGCCCCGGGATCGATTCCGACCTTGAATGTCTGCACGTTCTCCCCGT
Source organism: Scyliorhinus torazame (assembly GCF_047496885.1). Classification (NCBI taxonomy): domain Eukaryota; kingdom Metazoa; phylum Chordata; class Chondrichthyes; order Carcharhiniformes; family Scyliorhinidae; genus Scyliorhinus; species Scyliorhinus torazame. The sequence continues at coordinate 357,615,281 of NC_092709.1, read as the reverse complement.
GCCAGCGTGGGTTTCCTCCGGGTGCTCCGGATTCCTCCCACAGTCCAAAGATGTGCAGGTTAGGTGGATTGGCCGTGATAAATTGCCCTTAGTAACCAAGGATGTGCAGGTTAATTGGGGTCGCAGGGATAGGATGGGGAGTGGGTCAGGGAGAATGCTCTTTCGGAAGGTCGGTGCAGACTCGATGGGCTGAATGGCCTCCTTCTGCACTATAGGGATTCGATGGAATTCAACTACCTTGCAAGAACACAACCAACAGCAATGTGTGTTTCTGTAGCTCCATTAATGTAATCAAACATTCCATCTGCAGGAATCTTGTCAAACATAATTTACTGACAGAAATGACTCTCTCTTGACAACCAGATATCTCATGGGATGATAGTTTGTGCCTTAACAATCAAATGTTCAAATAAACTGGAGTATCATGGAATCCCTACAGTGCCGAAGAAGTCCATTCGGCCCATCGGGTCTGTGCCATTCGGCCCATCGAACCTCTGAAAGAGCACCCTACCTAGGCTCATTCCCCTGTCCTATCCCCCTAACCCCACCCAACATGCACAGCTTTGGACACTAAGGGGCAATTTATCACGGCCAATCCACCTAACCTGCACATCTTTGGGCTGTGGGAGGAAACCGGAGCACCCGGAGGAAACCCACGCAGACACGGGGAGAACGTGCAGACTCCGCGCAGACAGTGACCCAGCGGGGAATCGAACCTGGGACCCTGGAGGTGTGAGGCAGCAGTGGTAAACACTGTGCCACCGTGTCGCCCTATCCTGCCGCATCCTCTCCTGGGCACAGAACTGGACAATAATTTATACAGAGACAGACAACCGAAATGCTCATGAAAGAGTTAGGTTTTATAGAGCCTCACCAAGGTGGAATGAGGGATGAAAAGGTTCGGAAGTAAATTAGCCAGCCTGTCTGTAGGTTAAAATCAGGATTTCTCAAGAGGCTGGCATTTAGGGGGGGGTTCAGCTGTGTTCCATGTTCTTTCCTGGGATGTGGCAGGGGCTGGTTTAGCACAGTGGGCTAAACAGCTGGCTTGTAATGCAAAACAAGGCCAGCACCGCGAGTTCAATTCCCGTACCGGCCTCCCCGAACAGGCGCCGGAATGTGGCGACTAGGGGCTTTTCACAGTAACTTAATTGAAGCCTACTCGTGACAATAAGCGATTATTATTATTATTACCACCCCTCACTGCCCCGGAGAGCAGTTGAGAGACAACCTCATTACTCTGCACACGAACATAGGAACAGGAGCAGGAGGGGGCCATTCAGGCCCTGGTGTCTGCTCTGCCATTTAATACGATGCCCCCCCCACCGCCGCCCCCCCCCCCCACCCCCCGGCCGAGGGCTAGATTTCCATGACAGGAACATCCTCTCCGAATCTAACTCTTCAGAACCTTGGCTGAAATTCTCTGGCCGTTGGGATTATGAAATGAAAATGAAATGAAATGAAAATCGCTTATTGTCACAAGTCGGCTTCAAACGAAGTTACTGTGAAAAGCCCCTAGTCGCCACATTCCGGCGCCTGTTCGGGGAGGCTGTTACGGGATTATCTGTTCCTACCGACAGAGCATGCCACCCACGGGTTTCCCAGCGGCGTGGGGCGGCTTCAACGGGAAATCCCATTGACAAGCGGCAGGAAGACAGAATCCCACCGCCAGCGAACGTCACGCCGCTGAGGAACACGCGACTGGGAGAGCGGGCAATCCTGCCCCTTGTGTTTCAGTAAGATCACCTTTCGGGCTTCTAAATTCCAATGAGTATAGGCCAAGAAATCAACTGAGCAAACTTTCTTTGAATTGCTTCCATTGTGAGTATCTCCTCCCTCAGTAAGGAGGACAAATGTGTACACAGAGCTGCAGTAGCTCAAGTGCACCAGTGGATAGTGAACGTTCAAGTCATCTTGGTGGTGGCACAGTGACACAGGGGTTACGTTAGGTGTGGTAATGGGGATAGGACGAGGGAGTGGGCCTGGGTAAGGTGCTCTTTTGGAGAATTGGTGCAAACTCAATGGGCTGAATGGCCCCCTTTGCATTGCAGTGATTTACAATCATAGAACTTACAGTTCAGAAGGAGGCCATTCGGCCCATCGAGTCTGCACCGACTCTTTGAAAGAGCACCCCACCCAAGGTCAACACCGTCACCCTATCCCCATAACCCAGTAACCCCACCTAATGTCGTGGACACTAAGGGCTATCTAGCATGGCCAATCCACCTAACCTGCACATCTTTGGATGTGGGAGGAAACCCACGCAGATATGGGGAGAACGTGCAGACTCCACACAGACAGTGACACAGCGGGGAATCGAACCTGGGACCCTGGATCTGGGACCCTATCCAGACATTGGACCCTCCGCCATGCACCCTCCTGCAGTCCCCCTGACCCTATCCAGACATTGGGCCCTCCGCCAAGCACCCTCCCCTGCACCCCCGTGACCCTATCCAGACATTGGACCCTCCGCCATGCACCCTCCTGCAGTCCCCGTGACCCTATCCAGCATTGGACCCTCCGCCATGCACCCTCCTGCAGTCCCCGTGACCCTATCCAGACATTGGGCCCTCCGCCATGCACCCTCCCCTGCACCCCCGTGACCCTATCCAGACATTGGGCCCTCCGCCATGCACCCTCCTGCAGTCCCCGTGACCCTATCCAGCATTGGGCCCTCCGCCATGCACCCTCCCCTGCACTCCCCGTGACCCTATCCAGACATTGGACCCTCCGCCATGCACCCTCCTGCAGTCCCCGTGACCCTATCCAGACATTGGGCCCTCCGCCATGCACCCTCCCCTACACCCCCGTGACCCTATCCAGACATTGGGCCCCCCGCCATGCACCCTCCTGCAGTCCCCGTGACCCTATCCAGACATTGGACCCTCCGCCATGCACCCTCCTGCAGTCCCCGTGACCCTATCAAGCATTGGACCCTCCGCCATGCACCCTCCTGCAGTCCCCATGACCCTATCCAGACATTGGGCCCTCCGCCATGCACCCTCCCCTGCACCCCCGTGACCCTATCCAGACATTGGGCCCTCCGCCATGCACCCTCCCCTGCAATCCCTGTCACCCTATCCAGATCCATTTCTATTCAGCCAGCGCAATATCACAATCTTCCATTGATCTCAGGCGGGACCAAGATACATGATGCGACCATCGATTCACTCGAAGACACGTGGAGAAGTAAACCCTGGTTTTAATCAGCTTAGAACTGAGCCTGCCTGCGACCCGGTACAACACTGAAGGCGGCCCCGCAGGTCAGCAGCTCTTATACTTCCTGTAAAGGGGGTGGAGCCATGGGCGGAGCCCGTACATGCCCCGACATATCCCCTGTGGGTGAAGCCACACAATGGTCCATAGGTAGAGCCCACAGGGTTAATAACATAACACAGTGCACTGGTGAATTATCAGTAATTATACATTCACCACAAGACACAGCCGCTTCCCACCCCGCCCGCTATGCTCGCACATCACGGGATAAATTCAGGCCTTTGAAAATACATTTCAAATCACTACTTAAATATGATCAGCATGTTAAAGTGAAGATTCACTTCGAAATATAACATGGAGAATGTTGAGCTTCAAGAGTTAATTACAGAGGGTAATTCAAAATGCACAAAATGCACAGATGGTTACAGATTGGGAAGGAAAATGATTGATTCTTCCTTTTGGACATCACAGGTTCAATTACACTCATTGAAGGCACAAGGTTGAATGTTCAACAAAAGTTTTATTTACACAATATTTACCCATGGACGGCACGGTAGCACAGAGGTTAGCTCTGTTGTTTCACAGCTCCAGGGTCCCGGGTTCGATTCCCGGCTGGGTCACTGTCTGTGCGGAGTCAGCACGTTCTCCCCGTGTCTGCGTGGGTTTCCTCCGGGTGCTCCGGTTTCCTCCCACAAGTCCCGAAAGACGTGCTGTTAGGTGAATTGGACATTCGGAATTCTCCCACTGTGTACCCGAACAGGCGCCGGAATGTGGCGACTAGGGGCTTTTCACAGTGACTGCATTGCAGTGTTAATGTAAGCCTACTTGAGACAATAAAGATTATTGTTATTATTTTAAATCTTAGAGAATATCATGCAGGGTTCCAGTCTCCACTCCCTCCCCAGGCCGTGCATTCCACATTCTTTTTTTTATTAAATATTTTATTGAAAATTTTTGGTCAACCAACACAGTACATTGTGCAATCTTTACACAATATTATAACAACACAAATAACAATGACCTATTTTATAAACAAAAAATGAAGAAATAACAAAAATGAAAACTAGCCCTAATTGGCAACTGCCTTATCACAAGTAACACTCTCCAAAAATATAATTTAACAGTCCAATATATAATTATCTGTAGCAACGACCTATACATACTATACAGTATATATTAACAACCCTGAGAGTCCTTCTGGTTCCTCCTCCCCCCCCCCCCCCCCCCCCCCCCCCCGATCCTGGGCTGCTGCTGCTGCCTTCTTTTTCCCATTCCGTCTATCTTTCTGCGAGGTATTCGATGAACGGTTGCCACCGCCTGGTGAACCCTTGAGCCGACCCCCTTAGAACGAACTTAATCCGCTCTAGCTTTATAAACCCCGCCATGTCATTTATCCAGGTCTCCACCCCCGGGGGCTTGGCTTCTTTCCACATTAGCAATATCCTGCGCCGGGCTACTAGGGACGCAAAGGCCAAAACATCGGCCTCTCTCGCCTCCTGCACTCCCGGCTCTTGTGCAACCCCAAATATAGCCAACCCCCAGCTTGGTTCGACCCGGACTCCTACTACTTTTGAAAGCACCTTTGTCACCCCCATCCAAAACCCCTGTAGTGCCGGGCATGACCAAAACATATGGGTATGATTCGCTGGGCTTCTCGAGCACCTCGCACACCTATCCTCCACCCCAAAAAATGTACTAAGCCGTGCTCCAGTCATATGTGCCCTGTGTAATACCTTAAACTGAATCAGGCTTAGCCTGGCACACGAGGACGACGAGTTTACCCTGCTTAGGGCATCTGCCCACAGCCCCTCCTCGATCTCCTCCCCCAGCTCTTCTTCCCATTTCCCTTTTAGTTCATCTACCATAGTCTCCCCTTCGTCCCTCATTTCCCTATATATATCCAACACCTTACCATCCCCCACCCATGTCTTTGAGATCACTCTGTCCTGCACCTCTTGTGTCGGGAGCTGCGGGAATTCCCTCACCTGTTGCCTCGCAAAAGCCCTCAGTTGCATATACCTGAATGCATTCCCTTGGGGCAACCCATATTTCTCGGTCAGCGCTCCCAGACTTGCGAACTTCCCATCCACAAACAGATCTTTCAGTTGCGTTATTCCTGCTCTTTGCCACATTCCATATCCCCCATCCATTCCCCCCGGGGCAAACCTATGATTGTTTCTTATCGGGGACCCCCCCAAGGCTCCAGTCTTTCCCCTATGCCGTCTCCACTGTCCCCAAATCTTCAGTGTAGCCACCACCACCGGGCTTGTGGTATAGTTCCTCGGTGAGAACGGCAATGGGGCTGTCACCATAGCCTGTAGGCTAGTCCCCCTACAGGACGCCCTCTCTAATCTCTTCCACGCCGCTCCCTCCTCCTCTCCCATCCACTTACTCACCATTGAAATATTAGCGGCCCAATAATACTCACTTAGGCTCGGTAGTGCCAGCCCCCCCCTAGCCCTGCTACGCTGTAAGAATCCCTTCCTCACTCTCGGGGTCTTCCCGGCCCACACAAAACCCATGATGCTCTTTTCAATCCTTTTAAAAAAAGCCTTCGTGATCACCACCGGGAGGCACTGAAACACAAAGAGGAATCTCGGGAGGACCACCATCTTAACCGCCTGCACCCTCCCTGCCAGTGACGGATACCATATCCCATCTCTTGAAATCCTCCTCCATCTGTTCCACCAACCGCGTTAAATTTAACCTATGCAATGTGCCCCAATTCTTAGCTACCAGGTTACGAAAGTCCCTTGTTACCTTCCTCAACGGTAGGTCCTCTATTTCTCTACTCTGCTCCCCTGGATGCACCACAAACAACTCACTTTTCCCCATGTTCAATTTGTCCCCTGAAAAATCCCCAAACTCCCCAAGTATCCGCATTATTTCTGGCATCCCCTCCGCCGGGTCCGCCACGTATAGTAGCAAATCGTCCGCATACAAAGATACCCGGTGTTCTTCTCCTCCCCTAAGTACTCCCCTCCACTTCTTGGAACCCCTCAACGCTATCGCCAGGGGCTCAATCGCCAGTGCAAACAATAATGGGGACAGAGGGCATCCCTGCCTTGTCCCTCTATGGAGCCGAAAATATGCAGATCCCCGTCCATTCGTGACCACGCTCGCCACTGGGGCCCTATACATCAGCTGCACCCATCGAACATACCCCTCTCCAAAACCAAATCTCCTCAACACCTCCCACAAATAATCCCACTCCACTCTATCAAATGCTTTCTCGGCATCCATCGCCACTACTATCTCCGTTTCTCCCTCTGGTGGGGCCATCATCATTACCCCTAACAACCTCCGTATATTCGTGTTCAGCTGTCTCCCCTTCACAAACCCAGTTTGGTCCTCGTGGACCACCCCCGGGACACATTCCTCTATTCTCATTGCCATTACCTTGGCCAGGACCTTGGCATCTACATTTAGGAGGGAAATAGGTCTATAGGACCCGCATTGTAGCGGGTCCTTTTCCTTCTTTAAGAGAAGCGATATCGTTGCTTCAGACATAGTCGGGGGCAGTTGTCCCCTTTCCTTTGCCTCATTAAAGGTCCTCGTCAGTACCGGGGCGAGCAAGTCCACATATTTGCTATAGAATTCGACTGGGAATCCATCCGATCCCGGGGCCTTTCCCGCCTGCATGCTCCTAATTCCTTTCACCACTTCTTCTACCTCGATCTGTGCTCCCAGTCCCACCCTTTCCTGCTCTTCCACCTTGGGAAATTCCAGCCGATCCAAGAAGCCCATCATTCTCTCCCTCCCATCCGGGGGTTGAGCTTCATATAATTTTTTATAAAATGTCTTGAATACTCCATTCACTCTCTCCGCTCCCCGCTCCATCTCTCCTTCCTCATCCCTCACTCCCCCTATTTCCCTCGCAGCTCCCCTTTTCCTCAATTGGTGTGCCAGCAACCTGCTCGCCTTCTCCCCATATTCGTACTGTACACCATGTGCCTTCCTCCATTGTGCCTCTGCAGTGCCTGTAGTCAGCAAGTCAAATTCTACATGTAGCCTTTGCCTTTCCCTGTACAGTCCCTCCTCCGGTGCTTCCGCATATTGTCTGTCCACCCTCAAAAGTTCTTGCAGCAACCGCTCCCGTTCCTTACTCTCCTGCTTACCTTTATGTGCCCTTATTGATATCAGCTCCCCTCTAACCACCGCCTTCAACGCCTCCCAGACCACTCCCACCTGGACCTCCCCATTATCATTGAGTTCCAAGTACTTTTCAATGCACCCCCTCACCCTTAGACACACCCCCTCATCTGCCATTAGTCCCATGTCCATTCTCCAGGGTGGGCGCCCTCCTGTTTCCTCCCCTATCTCCAAGTCCACCCAGTGTGGAGCGTGATCCAAAATGGCTATAGCCGTATACTCCGTTCCCCTCACCTTCGGGATCAATGCCCTACCCAGCACAAAAAAGTCTAATCGCGAGTAGACTTTATGGACATAGGAGAAAAACGAGAACTCCTTACTCCTAGGTCTGCTAAATCTCCACGGGTCTACACCTCCCATCTGCTCCATAAAATCTTTAAGTACCTTGGCTGCTGCCGGCCTCCTTCCAGTCCTGGACTTCGACCTATCCAGCCCTGGTTCCAACACCGTATTAAAATCTCCCCCCATTATCAGCTTTCCCATCTCTAGGTCCGGAATGCATCCTAGCATCCGCCTCATAAAATTGGCATCATCCCAGTTCGGGGCATATACGTTTACCAAAACCACCGTCTCCCCTTGTAGTTTGCCACTCACCATCACGTATCTGCCCCCGTTATCCGCCACTATAGTCTTTGCCTCGAACATTACCCGCTTCCCCACTAATATAGCCACCCCCCTGTTTTTCGCATCTAGCCCTGAATGGAACACCTGCCCCACCCATCCTTTGCGTAGCCTAACCTGGTCTATCAGTTTCAGGTGCGTTTCCTGTAACATAACCACATCTGCCTTAAGTTTCTTAAGGTGTGCGAGTACCCGTGCCCTCTTTATCGGCCCGTTCAGCCCTCTCACGTTCCACGTGATCAGCCGAGTTGGGGGGCTTCCTACCCACCCGCCCCCCCCCCCCCCCTTGTCGATTAGCCATCACCTTTTTCCAGCTCCTCACCCGGTTCCCACGCAGCTGTATCTCCCCCAGGCGGTGCCCCCCCCCGCCCATCCTCTCCCATACCAGCTCCCCCCTCTCCCCAGCAGCAGCAACCCAGTAATTCCCCCCTCCCACCCCCCCCCCGCTAGATCCCCCGCTAGCGTAATTACTCCCCCCATGTTGCTCCCAGAAGTCAGCAAACTCTGGCTGACCTCGGCTTCCCCCCGTGACCTCGGCTCGCACCGTGCGACGCCCCCTCCTTCCTGCTTCTCTATTCCCGCCATGATTATCATAGCGCGGGAACCAAGCCCGCGCTTCTCCCTTGGCCCCGCCCCCAATGGCCAACGCCCCATCTCCTCCACCTCCCCTCCTCCCCCCATCACCACCTGTGGAAGAGAGAAAAGTTACCACATCGCAGGATTAGTACATAAAACTCCTCTTTCCCCCCTTTTTAACCCCCCTCTTTGCCCCCCACATTCGCCCCACCACTTTGTTCGAACGTTCTTTTTAATAACCCGCTCATTCCAGTTTTTCTTCCACAATAAAAGTCCACGCTTCATCCGCCATCTCAAAGTAGTGGTGCCTCCCTCGATATGTGACCCATAGTCTTGCCGGTTGCAGCATTCCAAATTTTATCTTCTTTTTATGAAGCACCGCCTTGGCCCGATTAAAGCTCGCCCTCCTTCTCGCCACCTCCGCACTCCAGTCTTGATAAACGCGGATCACCGCGTTCTCCCATTTACTGCTCCGAGTTTTCTTCGCCCACCAAAGGACCATTTCTCTATCCTTAAAACGGAGGAATCTCACCACTATGGCTCTGGGAATTTCTCCTGCTCTCGGTCCTCGCGCCATCACTCGGTATGCTCCCTCCACCTCCAACGGACCCGCCGGGGCCTCCGCTCCCATTAACGAGTGCAGCATCGTGCTCACATATGCCCTGACGTCCGCTCCCTCCACACCTTCAGGAAGACCAAGAATCCTCAGGTTGTTCCTCCTTGCGTTGTTTTCCAGTGCCTCCAACCTTTCCACACATCGTTTCTGATGTGCCTCCTGCGTCTCCGTCTTCACCACCAGGCCCTGTATGTCGTCCTCATTCTCGGCTGCCTTTGCCTTCACGACCCGAAGCTCCCGCTCCTGGGTCTTTTGTTCCTCCTTTAGCCCTTCGATCGCCTGTAGTATCGGGGCCAACAGCTCTTTCTTCATTTCCTTTTTGATCTCTTCCACACAGCATTTCAAGAACTCTTGTTGTTCAGGGCCCCATGTTAAACTGCCACCTTCCGACGCCATCTTGGTTTTTGCTTGCCTTCCTTGCCGCTGTTCTAAAGGATCCACTGCAATCTGGCCACTTTCTCCTCCTTTTTCCATCCGTATCCAGGGGGGATTCCCTTCTGGTTTACCGCACAGTGTTTTTAGCCGTCAAAATTGCCGTTGGGGCTCCTATCAAGAGCCCAAAAGCCCATTTCACAGGGAGCTGCCGAAACGTGCGACTCAGCTGGTCATCGCCGCACCCGGAAGTGATCACATTCCACATTCTTACCACCCCCTGAGTGAATAAAAAATTCTCAAATCCCTTCGGAATCTCCTGCCCTCACCCTAAAACAATGCCTCGTGTGATCAACCCCTCAACCAAGAGGAACAGCTGCTTCCTGGTTTCCTGTCCAAACCCCTCATACTTTCATACACCTCAATCATATCCCTCCTCAGCCTTCACCGCTCTAAAGTAAGCAATCAATCGCAGCACGGTAGCATTGTGGATAGCACAAATGCTTCACAGCTCCAGGGACCCAGGTTCGATACCCGGCTTGGGTCACTGTCTGTGCGGAGTCTGTACGTTCTCCCCGTGTCTGCGTGGGTTTCCTCCGGGTGCTCCGGCTTCCTCCCCCAGTCCAAAGATGTGCGGGTTAGGTGGATTGGCCGTGCTAAACTGCCCTTAGTGTCCAAAAAGGTCGGGCGGGGTTACGGGGAGAGGGTGGAGGTGTGGACTAAAGTAGGGTGCTCTTTCCAAGGGCTGGTGCAGACTCGTTGGGCCGAATGGCCTGCTTCTGCACTGTAAATTCGATGAAATCTATGAAAGTGGGTGTTGAGGACAAAATCTCCAAATTTGCAGATGATACTGAGCTCGGGAGGATGGTGAATTGTGAGGGTGAAACTCAGCAACTTCAGATGGTCATTGACAAGTTGGCCAAATGGACACCTGGCAGATGCATTTTGGTAGAAAAAACATGGGGAGACAATCGAGGCTCAATGGTACAGGAGGGGAATACAGGAGCAGAGAGACCTCGGGGTTCAATTGCTTCATTCTCTGAAGGTGGCCAGGCAAGTTGAAACAGTTGTTAAGAAGGCTGATAGCATCCTTGGGTTTATAAATAGAGGCACAGAGTATAAAAGCAAGGAAGTGATGCTACACCTCTACAATCATTGGTCAGACCACATTTGGTGTTGTGTTGTGTTCAGTTCTGGGCATCTTATTAAAGGAAGGATGTTAAATTCCTGGAGAGAGTGCGGTGGAGATTTACTAGAATGATACCAGGAATGAGGAATTTTAGATACAAGGAAAGATTGGAGAAATTGGGCTTGTTCTCCTTGGGGCAGAGAAGATTAAGAGGCGACCTTATTGAGGTGATCAAAATTCTGAACAATTTTGACAGGGTAAAGAAGGATATTGTGTTTCCGCTGGTTGGTATGTCAGTGACCAGGGGGGGTCACAATTTCAAGTTGGTCAGCAAGAGAGCTCGGAGTGAGGTGAGGCGAAACTTCTTTACTCAGAGAGTTGTTGGGGTTTGGAATGTGCTGCCTGTGAGAGTGGTGGAGGCAGATTCTACAGGAGGTTTCAACAGAGAGCTGGACATATATTTGAAAGTGATTAATTTAGAGGGCTACAGAGATAGGGCTGGGGAATGGGACTAGCTACGTTGCTCTTTTGGGAGCTGACACAATGGGCCGAATGGCGTCCTGTGCTGTAAAATTCTTTGATTCTGCTGTTTTTGAAATCTCTATCCTCACCTGCTGGTTACTGTTAGGTTTATACATTATGGGCTGGATTCTCCAAAAATGGGGCTCTGTGCCCACGCCAGCGTAAGAACGCCAACATTTCACTCGGGACTTTCCTTAATGGCTACGGATACGGGGCCCTGCACTTCCGGGTAAATGGCCTTTCTCTGCCCCTGCGCGGAGGCTCGGAGAATCCTGCCCCATGTCCCTTCCTGCCGCACTCTGGCCAGCATCTCCCTGATTCCTACCTCGCTTAGAATCATAGAATTTACAGCGCAGAAGGAAGTCGTTCAGCCGATCGTGTGTGCACCGGCCTTTGGAAAGAGCACCCTACTAAGCCACAACTCCACCCCATCCCTGGAACCCTTTTCACAGTAACGTCATTACAGTGTTAATGTAAGCCTACTTGTGACAATAAAGATTATTATTATTGTCACGCAGACTGTTAGATTTGGCAAGACCATTGCAGTTAACATTACCTGAGATAACATTTAAAGTTGCCTGAGATACAGTTTGACTCATTGGAAATGGCAAAAAATTCATTTGCAAATTAAACAAATGGAACATGAGAAAGAATTAAAGCAGCTTGAATATGAAAGAGAGAGAGCGGAAAGAGAAAGAGAGAGAGAGGAACAAGAAAAGGAGAGAGAAGAAAGGAGAAAAGAAAGAATAGCCTGAGCAAAACAAAAAGAAAGAGAGAGGGAAATACAGTTCATGGAAAAGGATAAAGAGAGAGAGTTTGAACTTCAGAAAATGGCCATGAAACATGACAGTCAGTTGGCAGACGTGAAGGGAAACGTACAGTTGGATGATAGTGTGTGAGGTGTGAAGTTTCAGTTGGGGCGATGGATAGTTACAAGGTAGCGAGGAAGGATCTAAAGAGAGAGCTAAGACGAGCAAGGAGGGGACATGAGAAGTATTTGGCAGGAAGGATCAAGGAAAACCCAAAAGCTTTCTATAGGTATGTCAGGAATAAGCGAATGACGAGGGAAAGAGTAGGACCAGTCAAGGACAGGGATGGGAAGTTGTGTGTGGAGTCTGAAGAGATAGGCGAGATACTAAATGAATATTTTTCGTCAGTATTCACTCAGGAAAAAGATAATGTTGTGGAGGAGAATGCTGAGCTCCAGGTAAATAGATTAGATGGCATTGAGGTACGTAGGGAAGAGGTGTTGGCAATTCTGGACAGGCTGAAAATAGATAAGTCCCCGGGACCTGATGGGATTTATCCTAGGATTCTCTGGGAGGCCAGGGAAGAGATTGCTGGACCATTGGCTTTGATTTTTATGTCATCATTGGATACAGGAATAGTGCCAGAGGACTGGAGGATAGCAAATGTGGTCCCTTTGTTCAAAAAGGGGAGCAGAGACAACCCCGGCAACTATAGACCGGTGAGCCTCACGTCTGTAGTGGGTAAAGTCTTGGAGGAGATTATAAGAGACAAGATTTATAATCATCTAGATAGGAATAATATGATCAGGGATAGTCAGCATGGCTTTGTGAAGGGTAGGTCATGCCTCACAAACCTTATCGAGTTCTTTGAGAAGGTGACTGAACAGGTAGACGAGGGTAGAGCAGTTGATGTGGTGTATATGGATTTCAGCAAAGCGTTTGATAAGGTTCCCCACGGTAGGCTATTGCAGAAAATACGGAGGCTGGGGATTGAGGGTGATTTAGAGATGTGGATCAGAAATTGGCTAGCTGAAAGAAGACAGAGGGTGGTGGTTGATGGGAAATGTTCAGAATGGAGTTCTGTCACAAGTGGAGTACCACAAGGATCTGTTCTGGGGCCGTTGCTGTTTGTCATTTTTATCAATGACCTAGAGGAAGGCGCAGAAGGGTGGGTGAGTAAATTTGCAGACGATACTAAAGTCGGTGGTGTTGTCGATAGTGTGGAAGGAAGTAGCAGGTTACAGAGGGATATAGATAAGCTGCAGTGCTGGGCTGAGAGGTGGCAAATGGAGTTTAATGTAGAGAAGTGTGAGGTGATTCACTTTGGAAGGAAAAACAGGAATGTGGAATATTTGGCTAATGGAAAAGTTCTTGAAAGTGTGGATGAGCAGAGGGATCTAGGTGTCCATGTACATAGATCCCTGAAAGTTGCCACCCAGGTTGATAGGGTGGTGAAGAAGGCCTATGGAGTGTTGGCCTTTATTGGTAGAGGGATTGAGTTCCGGAGTCAGGAGGTCATGTTGCAGCTGTACAGAACTCTGGTACGGCCGCATTTGGAGTATTGCGTACAGTTCTGGTCACCGCATTATAGGAAGGACGTGGAGGCTTTGGAACGGGTGCAGAGGAGATTTACCAGGATGTTGCCTGGTATGGAGGGAAAATCTTATGAGGAAAGGCTGATGGACTTGAGGTTGTTTTCGTTAGAGAGAAGAAGGTTAAGAGGAGACTTAATAGAGGCATACAAAATGATCAGAGGGATAGATAGGGTGGACAGTGAGAGCCTTCTCCCGCGGATGGAAATGGCTAGCACGAGGGGACATAGCCTTAAACTGAGGGGTAATAGATATAGGACAGAGGTCAGGGGTAGGTTCTTTACGCAAAGAGTAGTGAGGCCGTGGAATGCCCTACCTGCTACAGTAGTGAACTCGCCAACATTGAGGGCATTTAAAAGTTTATTGGATAAACATATGGATGATAATGGCATAGTATAGGTTAGATGGCTTTTGTTTCGGTGCAACATCGTGGGCCGAAGGGCCTGTACTGCGCTGTATTGTTCTATGTTCTATAGTGATGAGGATAGTGAGAAAGAGCATCAAGGTCGAAGGCTTGGTGGGAATCTATTTAAATATGTCCAAGCATTGCCAAGGTTTGACGAGAAGGAGGTAGAAGCCTTTTTCATTTCTCTTGAGAAGGTAGCTAAACAAATGAAATGGCCAAGGACATATGGGTATTACTGATTCAAACAAAGCTGGTAGGTAGAGCTACCAGAGGAGGTATCTGAGACGTATGAGGAGGTGAAAAAATCCATCTTAGGTGCATATGAACTAGTGCCTGAAGCTTACAGACAAAGGTTTAGAAATTTAAGGAAAGAATTTGGTCAAACATACATGAAGTTTGAAAGGCTCAAACAGAGCAATTTTGGTAGGTGGATAGACCAAACGTATGAAGCTCTCAGAGAAACTATACTTTTGGAGGAGTTTAAAAATTCAATTCCTGATGTAGTGAGAACTGATGTAGAAGAGCAGAGGGTTAAAACTGTGAGGTTAGCAGCAGAAATGGCAGATGATTATGAATTAGTCAATAAATCAAAGTTTGGTTTCCGACATCAGTTTCAGCCGGTGAGGGATAGAAACTGGGGACATGAGAAATACTCAAGTGGTAAAGGTAAAGGTGATCTGATGGGAGATAATAAGGAGAGTGCACCTCAGATTAAAAAATAAATCCAGGAGGGTGGAAAAGAAATGAAAAGGTTCAAATGTTTTCACTGTAAAAAAACTAGGCCATGTAAAGTCACAGTGTTGGTGGTTGAAGAAAAGCACTGGGAAGGCTGATGTGGTAAAACAGGATAAGACAGTGGGGTTTGTTAAAGTGGTAAAGGAAAGCCCAAGTGAAGCGAAGGAGATGCAAAAGATTGTACAGCCTGATCAAGAGGTGATTGATAAGAAGGTGCCAGATCTCTTTAAAGAATGTACTTGTGTGGGTAAAGTTTACTCATGTGTATCAGGAGGAGCAGGTAAAGAAGTCACAATTTTAAGAGATACGGGAACTAGTCAATCTTTAATGGTAAGAGATGAGGAGGTTTGTAGTTTGGGAAGAATGTTGCCAGAAAATATGGTAATATGTGGAATTCAGGGTGAGAGCGAGGGAACCGTGGTTTACTAAAGCAGTCAAAACACTTGTCAAGAGGAAGAAGGAGGCTTATGTAAAGATGAGACATGAAGGTTCAGTTAGGGCACTCGAGAGTTATAAGTTAGCTAGGAAGGACCTAAAGAGAGAGCTAAGAAGAGCCAGGAGGGGACATGAGAAGTCTTTGGCAGGTAGGATCAAGGATAACCCTAAAGCTTTCTCTCGATATGTCAGGAATAAACGAATGACTAGGGTAAGAGTAGGGCCAGTCAAGGACAGTAGTGGGAAGTTGTGCGTGGAGTCCGAGGAGATAGGAGAGGTGCTAAATGAATATTTTTTTGTCAGTATTCACACAGGAAAAAGACAATGTTGTCGAGGAGAATACTGAAATTCAGACTACTAGACTAGGAGGGCATAAGGTTCAGAAGGAGGAGGTGTTAGCAATTCTGGAAAGTGTGAAAATAGATAAGTCCCCTGGGCCGGATGGGATTTATCCAAGGATTCTCTGGGAAGCTCGGGAGGAGATTGCTGAGCCTTTGGCTTTGATCTTTAAGTCAACTTTGTCTACAGGAATAGTGCCAGAAGACTGGAGGATAGCAAATGTTGTCCCCTTGTTCAAGAAGGGGAGTAGAGACAACCCCGGTAACTATTGACCAGTGAGCCTTACTTCTGTTGTGGGCACAGTCTTGGAAAGGTTTATAAGAGATAGGATGTATAGTCATCTGGAAAGGAATAACTTTATTAGAGATAGTCAACATGGTTTTGTGAAGGGTAGGTTGTGCCTCACAAACCTTATTGAGTTATTTGAGAAGGTGACCAAACAGGTGGATGAGGGTGAAGCAGTTGATGTGGTGTATATGGATTTCAGTAAAGCGTTTGATAAGGTTCCCCACGGTAGGCTATTGTAGAAAATACGGAGGCATGGGATTCAGGGGTGATTTAGCAGTTTGGATCAGAAATTGGCTAGCTGGAAGAAGACAAAGGGTGGTGGTTGATGGGAAATGTTCAGACTGACAGTACAGGCCCTTCGGCCCTCGATGTTGCGCCGACCTGTGAAACCACTCTGTAGCCCATCTACACTATTCCCTTATCGTCCATATGTCTATCCAATGACCATTTGAATGCACTTAGTGTTGGCGAGTCCACTACTGTTGCAGGCAGGGCATTCCACGCCCTTACTACTCTCTGAGTAAAGAACCTACCGCTGACATCTGTCTTATATCTATCTCCCCTCAATTTAAAGCTATGTCCCCTCGTGTTAGACATCACCATCCGAGGAAAAAGGCTCTCACTGTCCACCCTATCCAATCCTCTGATCATCTTGTATGCCTCAATTAAGTCACCTCTTAACCTTCTTCCCTCTAACGAAAACAGCATCAAGTCCCTCAGCCTTCCCTCATAAGATCTTCCCTCCATACCAGGCAACATTCTGGTAAATCTCCTCTGCATCCTTTCAAATGCTTCCACATCCTTCCTATAATGCGGCGACCAGAATTGCACGCAACACTCCAAATGTGGCCTCACCAGAGTTTTGTACAGCTGTAACATGACCTCATGGCTCCAAAACTCAATCCCTCTAAAAGCTAACACACCGTACGCCTTCTTAACAACCCTCTCAACCTGGGTGGCAACTTTCAGGCATCTATGTACATGGACACCAAGATCTCTCTGCTCATCCACACTGCCAAGAATCTTACCATTACCGTTAGCCTAGTACTCTGTCTTCCTGTTTTTCCTTCCAAAATGAATCACCTCACACTTTTCTGCATTAAACTTCATTTGCCACCTCTCAGCCCAGCGCTGCAGCTTATCTATGTCCCTACCATTTAAAACATCTGATGGAATTATTCGATCGACTTCTGGAGGCGGGTTTGGTGATAAACCTAGCCAAAAGTGAATTTGGAAAAGCCCGAATCACTTTCCTTGAGGAGTTTCCGATACCCTCGAGACGAAGGGAAATAATGCGATTTCTTGGCATGAGTGGGTTTGATCGATCATTTGTGCAAACGTTTTGCAGCGTGGTTGCTCCACTGATGGACTTGCTGAAGAACCGTCGCAAAGTTCAATGGACAGCGGACTTTCAACAGGTATTTGACTGCCTGAAAACTGTGATAACCAAAGCTCCTGTGCTGGGGAATTACAAGGGACTCTAGGATCAGATTGAACTAAATGATCTGACTTTAAAGAGAAATGCCGAGGCGTAGAGAAATGGATGGATCGTGCAAGGACCTTCTTGTTCAAAGCGACGGTCAATCGAGATGAATTTCAGTTGGAGGAAGAAGGAATAAAATGGATTATAATATTGTACCTGTTTGCGTGTGTTTTTTTTTTAAACAAACAGCATACTGTGTGCATTTCTTAAAGGATGGTGAAAAGGTGAAAAATAAAACCATCTTGAAGTTGATGGTTTATTTATTTTTCTTGTGGGGGAGGTGTCACGTGAGAGTACCCTTTAAGAAATGGGTGTTTAAGAAATGTACCTTTAAGAAATGGAGCTGCTCATGTTACTGGAGTGATGTCAGAGTGTGGGTGGAGCTGAGCTCCACTTCTGCTTTTTATAGTTTCAGTTTGAGAAGAGCTTGGGTGTGTCTGTGTTCTGTCTGTGAGCTGCACTGCTGTTGATCTCTGCCATCCAAAGACTATCTATGGATCATTTGGAGAACTCAGAATTGTAAAAAGGTCTCAGTATTGAATATAAATTTAATGTGCTCCTGTTTGAAGGTTTGTTAAGTCTTTTGGATGGTAAAAAGGACAGCATACAAGTTATTTAGTGTTTTATTCTTTGGGGGGGTGTATTTGATTTACTGGTTGCGAAGATGTTGTAGGAATCTTTAAATGATAGGATGTTAACTCCTGGCTGGCTCGCCAATGTTAGAATCTTGTATTTGAAAGAATCTTAACCTGCCGAACTACGCCAAGTTTGGGGGAAGCTTAATTGATGAATCAAAGTCCTGGCGCACTACGACAAGTTGTAGGATTTGTAATATTTCTGGACTATGCCAAGTTGTTCGATTCCTTGTATTATTCGACTGTGTAAAGTTGAAGGAATTTATATCATTTCTGCTATTCGGTTATCAGTCGCACTTTGCGAATACTGGGACTCAGCAGAAACTTCAGTTAAAACTTCTCAGGTGCCAAAATGAATTGTTTTATTTGTCGTCGCTTGATTACAATTTGAACGTCATTTAAAAGGCAATTCGTAGACAATTCGAAGCTTTCATAGAATTACAGACATTATCTTTCTTTGCTTAGGCAGACAGCTCGAAAGTAACTTTTAAACGGTCAAAGTCTGGCAATGAAACATGAAGAGAGAGAGAAAGCTAATCTTCAGCTAAACTCAAACTCAAAGTCAAAAGTACACTACATCACTGACACAGACTAACACAAAGACAGAACCCCCAAAAGACATCTCAAACAGAGACTATTAAGGACAAAACTGACTAAACTAACAGAAAGACAACACAACACCAAGACACTACAGAAAGACTCACTGACAGAATCAAAGACAGAAATTACGGACAGACAACACCAAAATGGCGGGCGGAAACTTTTCAGTTATACACTTTCATATCTGTCTTAAGTCATCTAATCACACCCCAATATAATCCTAATTGGTTTGGGTTAGACTCAAACACATTTGATTTGATGGCAAGCCGTCCATCTTCAATGTGCAACATTAGCTTTTCTGACCTAGCTGTTATCTGCATTGTGAACAATGGTGCCTTCATGTTGCTATGGTATTCAGTCCTTGTCCTTGACAATTAGCACAAGCAGTGTCAAATTGTCTTGCAACTGTGCTGTTTTAATGTCACACTGATTTTTGAAAATATGCATTTGCCAGAACAACGGACCTCAGTAAAAGTGAATTATGCTGTATAAATGGGTATTTAAAACTGGGGCTTAATATTTATGCTTAAACAGCTATCTTTCCTTTGATAAATCGAAAAATTAAGTGAGATATATCACCAGAAGATAAAAGACATCATTAATGCGATAGGATAGGTAAAAGCGCAAAGAATAACTCATTCATATTGTCATTACAGTTTTAAACAATAGAATGGACACTTAACATTGCAACAGGCATTTCAAAATAACCATTATAATCAATAAATTAATCAAATCCGATCACATTGGTATGTTATGTAAATGATGAATGCAGCTACACAGGAGAATAGGATTATTCTTATTCTGGACATTCCAGTGTGTCCAAACCACCCACAAATTTTATCCCAGAGAGAGATAAATTGGGGTGGATCAAGTTTTTTGATTTCTTTTTGGATATGTAATGCCAAATCTTTAACTTCTTTCGAGTTATCGGGAATGAAAGTGCAATACTCTGCACCAATCAGGGCGCAGGTGCCACCTTTTCCAGCTAGCACATAGTCAAGTGCCATTCGATTTTGTAATACCACGGTTAACATTTTACAGATCTTAACATTGATATACTGATTGAAAATTGATATCATGATTACATAATTCAGCAATAAACAATTAATAATAACTTCATGCATACAAATAAAATGATTATACAATAAAAGTTGAACATATGATCTAGTAATAAATGGTAAAATGATCAAAATTGATGTCAAGTCTTTGACATCTTCTGGATTATGCACAAAAGCTTGTTGAAAGGGTTAATTTTCTTGCAGAGACAAAAAGGGGCGTATCGCTTGGAATGATGCCATTCGCATCTTTAAATTTTTTTTTGTCACTCAAATGGACTGGGAGTAAAAGTTGGATTGCTGCCAAATTCCCATTATCAAATGTCTTTGAACGATCTGTTCTTTTGGCTTTTAATCAAAGTTGTTGGTTTTTTTATTTAAAAAACCAGCTTCCACATTGTTTGAAGTTTTAATTTCCAGACTAATTTTAAACATTTATTTTAAAATATCAAATACAATAACTTATTAAATATATAACTGAACCAATCTTGTGCTGTATCTTGATTTTCTGTAGATGAATTTGTCGATTCTGTTAAAGGAAACACAGCTAACAAGATATGTTAATTTCTTTAAATTAATAAAGCAACGTTCAGAATAATGACAGTTTTCTTAAGTTGACAGTTCTTGGCAACTTTTTAGCGATACATTGAGGGTTCTTTAGCTGCTTTGATGGCAGCCTTTCTGTTCTGAGTAAGTTCCCTTTTTCGTTTGGAAATTTTCTGTCCCAAGTAAACATCTTTCTGGGCAATTTGTGCTTTGTGAAAGCTAGCTGTGTGACTGTTAGTACTGAGGTGGTTCAAGACCACCCGTAAGTCTTTGTCATGATCATCTTTATTGATGGAGGTTATCAGAACATCATCTTCATATTGGATAATGGTGGAAGGCCGAACAGGCAGTTGCCTGAGATGATTCTGTAACGCCATGTGGTAAACAGTTGGGCTATTATGATACTGTTGTTGATTAACTGTAAAAGCAAACCATGGTTGTAGTTGCTTAGCCAGTGTTGCTGACCAGAAGCCATACTGGGTGTGTCTTGTTGGAACGTGTTACATGGTTGACCACGAGGTAGAAATGTATGGTAGTGAACATTGTCTACTTCATTATCATCTCTCGAATCCATCCGTTGTTTTTGATAGCATTTCGCCATCCAGTGTCCTACTCTACCACAGAAAAGACATTGTGGTATTTTCTTACGTGATTTTAATGGAGCAAGGGTACATGTTTGCCCTGGCGCTGGTGGTGAAATTGTAGTTACTGCTGATATTCCTGCAGGTGCTGCAACAGCCGCCGCTGGAGCAGCAGGTAACATGGGCTGGATTTGAACACTATCTTCGTCTGATTCATCTGACAAAGTAACTGATTTATTTGTGACATTTGTTCTTGGCTGTGCAATTGCCGATTGTGCCACTAGGTGGGGTGCTTGGGCTGCTTTCTGAGTTTGTGCTGTTTGTTCAAATATCTGCACAGAAATTTTGCAGTGTTCAGCTAAAACACATCTTTCTTCGATTAACTTGCAATTTTCAAGTTCAATTCGCTCAGTTTTCAATTGCAATTGTCGGTATTATGACTCCACTTCAAAGACTTGATTTTGGAATTCTGTTACTTGAAAAGATAACTGCTGGAGTTCAGAGGTTTTGTTTTGCAAATCTGTCTCAAGTTGGATTTTGCATCTTGCAATTCTTCAACAACTGCAATTAGTTGGTCTTTAGTGGACTTATACTCATTATCACTTCGCTCAGTATTTAATTTCAACTGTTGGTATTTTGACTCCACTTCAAAAACTTGATTTTGGAATTCTGTTATTTGAAAAGTTAACTGCTGGAGTTCAGAGGCTTTGTTTTGCAAATCTGTTTTAATTTCATCATAATGCTCAAGTTTGGATTTTGCATCTCGCAATTCTTCAACAACTGCAATAGTTGGTCTTTACTGGACCTATACTCATGATCAAATTTAGTTTTTGCAATTGTCTCTTGATGTTTTTGGAGCTGTGCCATTACTGCAAAAGACCATTTCATACGTGTTCCACCGTTTAACCGTGTGGTCTTACCCCATGCCTTCTTGATATTATCAAGGGACCACTGTCCTTTGGGGATATATTTTGATTCAATTTTTGTGGCAACTTCAGACAGTCCAAATTGTCTACGAATGAAAGATCTAAAATCCCCCAACATATCTTCAACAGAAACATCTGGTATTCCAGTACCCCCCTTGGATGTAGTGGGGAGTAATTTTCTGCCTGCTAAAGGCTCTGAATCTACACTTTGATTTGGATCAGCCATAAATTTTCTTGATCGCTGACTGCCGTGACTATTTTTTTCAGTCCCGTTTTATTTTAGTTACTGCAGTGACTAATCTTCCAGTCACGTCTATGATAGTCTGAACGACTGGCACATGATTTATTTAACACAGTCTATAAAAAAAAGTTCTTTTCAAGGGTCGAAGTACTGATTGATGCGGCTTTAAGACGTTTAATGGGTGAAAAAGATATTTCTTACCCTAGTCTAGCCGTGGGTTCTGGCTGTCTTCTGGGCCTCCTCCAACTATCTCCGAAGCTTCCCGAAGGTTCCTGGGCCTCCGAAGGTCGTCCTCAGTACTCCCCCAGCTGCCGACTACGCCAATTGTTAAAATCTGTAATTTGAAAGAATGTTAACTCCTGGCTGGCTCGCCAATGTTGAGAATCTTTAATTTGAAGGGATCTTAACCTGCCGAACTACGCCAAGTTTGGGGGAAGCTTAGTTGATGAATCAAAGTCCTGGCGCACTACGACAAGTTGTAAGATTTGTAATATTTGTAGACAATTCGAAGCTTTCAGAGATTTACAGACATTATCTTTCTTTGCTTAGGCAGACAGCTCGAAAGTAACTTTTAAACGGTCAAAGTCTGGCAATGAAACATGAAGAGAGAGAGAAAGCTAATCTTCAGCTAAACTCAAACTCAAAGTCAAAAGTGGACTAACATCACTGACACAGACTGGAGACTGAGAGGCTGACAGAACCCCCAAAAGACATCTCTAAAATGGAGACTAGAATCAAAGACAGAAATTACGGACAGACAACACCAAAAGACAACACAGCACAACACACACACACAACACCCTAAAGACAACATTAAAATGACGGGGGAAACTTTTCAGTTATACACTTTCATATCTGTCTTAAGTCATCTAATCACACCCCAATATAATCCTAATTGGTTTGGGTTAGACTCCAACACATTTGATTTGATGACAAGCCATCCATCTTCAATGTGCAACATTAGCTTTTCTGACCTAGCTGTTATCTGCATTCTGAACAATGCTGCCTTCATGTTGCTGTGTATTCAGTCCCTGTCCTTGACAATTAGCACAAGCAGTGTCAAATTATCTTGCAACTGTGCTGTTTTAATGTCACACTGACTCTGAAAATATGCATTTGCCAGAACAACGGACTTCAGTAAAAGTGAATTATGCTGTATAAATGGGTATTTAAAACTGGGGCTTAATATTTATGCTTAAACAGCTATCTTTTACCTATACTTGTTGTATTCGAAATACCTGGCTTCTACAGATGTTCACTGTTCGTTTTAAAAAGGTTAACTTGAGTTCATAGAATAAACATTGTTTTGTTTTAAAAACCACTGGTCCATGTCTGCTGTACCACACCTGTAGAGTGGGCCGTGTGCTCCCCATACAATAATCTGTTAAAAGTTGACCCTGTGAACTCCATGATACACTTTTGGATTCTCTAAACCCTGGCCCATAACATTGTTATTATTATAACCCAGTAACCCCACCTAACCTTTTGGACAATAACGGAGTTTATCCTGGCCAATCCACCTAACCTGCACGTCTTTGGACTGTGGCAGGAAACCGGAGCACCCGGAGGAAACCCACGCAGACGCGGGGAGAACGTGCAGACTCCGCACAGACAGTCTTCTTGTCTTCTCTATTTCATGAGCAGCACGGTAGCAGTGTTTAGCACTGTTGCTTCACAGCTCCAGGTTCAATTCCCGGCTTGGGTCACTGTCTGCGCGGAGTCTGCACCTTCTCCCCGTGTCTGCGTGGGTTTCCTCCCACAGTCCAAAGATGTGCGGGTTAGGTGGATTGGCCATGCTAAATTGCCCTTAGTGTCCAAAAAGATTGGGTGGGGTTACTGGGTTATGGGGATAGGGTGGAGGTGTGGGCTTGGGTAGGATGCTCTTTCCAAGAGCCGGTGCAGACTCGATGGGCTGAATGGCCTCCTTCTGTACTGTAAATTCTATGATTCTAGTTATCAAATCTTCCCCAATTGGATCGCTTGGCCGCAGCATTTAGTTTAAAACCCTTTCTCCTCCCATTATCTGACTTGTCAGACCACTGGTGCCAGCACAGTTGAGGTGAAGGCAGTCTCAATGGTGCTGTCCCCCTTGCCCCAGTGCTGATGCCAGTGTCCCGTGAACTAAAACGCATTTCTCCCACACCAATCTGACACTCTCATCGTATTTACTCGACGTCAGTTAGCTCGTGGCTCAGGTAGTCACCCAGAGATTATTAACACCTTTGAGGTTCTGCTTTTTAATTTAGCCCTTAGATGCTCATACATTCTCAGCAGAGGCCTCTTTGCTCATTCTACCCATGTCGTTGGCACCGACATGGACCACGATCCCTGGACCTTCCCTCCCAATGCAACACTTATCTGGCTTCTTGAACCATGGCAAATTTGCTGATCCGCCCTGCAACCATTGCTTTCCAAATGTAAGCTCGGGAACCTCAAACATTTTTTACAAAGTCTGAGGCTCCTCCACTTCTACCGGGCCCCATACTTCCCTCACTCGCAAACGGGCCCCCGTCCCTGACCACTGACCAAATGCGAAGACCCTGACCTAAGGGGTGTGCCTTCTCCCAGGTACAAAGTGTCTGGGAAAAGTCCACCTCCGTTTCACCTCCCTCCAGTCCCCCGGTTCCCTTTCTACCTGATAGTCCAGATGTTGCTGATTGTCTCTGTGTCCCCTTTCTATCCGATGGTCCAGATGTTGTTGACTGTCTCTGAGTCTCCTTTCTACCTGATCATCCAGATGTTGCTGACTGTCTCTGGGTCTCCTGTCTACCTGGTCATCCAGATGTTACTGACTGTCTCTGGGTCCCCTTTCTACCTGATCATCCAGATGTTGCTGACTATCTCTGAGTCCCCTTTCTACCTGATCACCCAGATGTTGCAGACTGTCTCTGGGTCTCCTTCGTACCTGATCATCCAGATGTTGCTGAATGCCTCCGGGTCCCCTTTCTACCTGATCATCCAGATGTTGTTGACTGTCTTCGAGTCCCCTTTCTACCTGATTATCCGGATGTTGCTGAATGTCTCTGAGTCTCCTTTCTACCTGATCATCCAGATGTTGCTGACTGTCTCTGAGTCTCCTTTCTACCTGATCATCCAGATGTTGCTGACTGTCTCTGAGTCTCCTTTCTACCTGATCATCCAGATGATGCTGACTGTCTCTGAGTCCCCTTTCTACCTGATCATCCAGATGTTGCTGACTGTCTCTGAGTCTCCTTTCTACCTGATCATCCAGATGTTGCTGACTGTCTCTGAGTCTCCTTTCTACCTGATCATCCAGATGTTGCTGACTGTCTCTGAGTCCCCTTTCTACCTGATCATCCAGATGTTGCTGACTGTCTCTGAGTCTCCTTTCTACCTGATCATCCAGATGTTGCTGACTGTCTCTGAGTCCCCTTTCTACCCAATCATCCAGATGTTGCTGACTGTCTCTGGGTCCTCTTTCTACCCAATCATCCAGATGTTGCTGACTGTCTCCAAGTCCATTTTTCTCGATTCGACTGGAAACATTAATACTGTGGCTACCAGGGCAGGTCAGAGGCTGGGAATTGTATAGTGAGTAACTCGCTCCCCAAACCCCGTGCACCATCTACAAGTCAGAGTGTCTGTTTGTTTTGCTGAGAGCTGCAAGAAGAAACAGAGCTGGTCTGTTGATGTCTACAAACCCAAAGACTATAAATATATTGAATGTAACCTCATGTCTGCTTTTGAAGGTTAAAGTCTTTTGGATGTTTAAAGGAACAGTTTGAAGGATTATTTAGTGTTGTAGTCTTTTGGGGTTATCGTTGAAGTTAATGGGTGTTAAGATATTCACGGCGGGATTCTCCACTCCCGCGCCGGTTGGGAGAATCGCCTGGGCCGCCAAAATTTCCCGGGACTCCGGTCCGATGCCCAAGCGGCGGGAACGGCCCCATCGAGTTGGCGATTCTCCGGCACCCCCGCTATTCTCAGGCCCAGATGGGCCGAGCGGCCAGGCCAAAACGGCGGGTTCCCACCGGCGCCGTCCACACCTGGTCGCTGCCGTCGGGAACAGCGCGGGAATGCTGTGGGGGTGGCCTGCGGGGGGGGGGGGGGGGGGGGGGAGATCCTGCACCTCAAATGTGGCATCGCCCGCGATCAGTGCCCACCGATCGTCGGACCGTCCTCTCTGAAGGAGGACCTCTTTCCTTCCGCGGCCCCGCAAGATCCGTCCGCCATCTTCTTGCGGGGTGGACTCAGAGAGGACGGCAACCACGCATGCGCGGGTGACGCCAGTTATGCGGCGCCGGCCACGTCATCTATGCGGCGCGCTTTTACACGGGCGACAAGGCCTGGCGCGTGTAGATGACGCGGCCCCGATCCTAGCCCATTGTCGGGGCCTGAATCGGTCGGGATAGGGGCCGTTTCGCGCCGTCGTGAACCTCGACGGCGTTCACGACGGAGTGGGCACTTCAGCGCGCGAGTGGAGAATCCCGCCCTCAATGTTTGATTTTTAACGGTTAAATTGAGTTCATAGAATAAACAGTGTTTTGTTTTAAAAACCATTTGTCCATGATTGCTGTATCACACCTGCAGAGTACGCCGTGTGCTTCCCACACCACAAGCTATCAAACGTTGTGGGTCGGTTGAGCTCCATGAAACACTTTGGGGTTCTGGTTTACAACTCCATAATATTCACAGCCTCCTGCAGATGTGTCCTACTCAGGCAAGACTGGTGCTACCAAGTCCATTTTGGTGACCAACATTAAAATCCCTCATCTGGAGTACAGTCTGAGCTCATATCACCTAGTGTTTAGGGGCTGAGAGCACAGGGCTAATTCGCTGGCTTTGAAAGCAGACCAGCAGAACGGTTCGATTCCCGTAACAGCCTCCCCGAACAGGCGGCGGAATGTGGCGACTAGGGGCTTTTCACAGTAACTTCATTTGAAGCCTACTTGTGACAATAAGCGATTTTTTTTTCATTCCAAGTTATATTCATGGAGAAGGTGTGGAGGATTACTGATTCACCGACTGGGGGAGGAGGGTGGTAGTAATCAGCAGGAAGTTTTCTTACCCCTGTATGACCAAATGTTGTGCGTTTTTATGATGTTTGGAGTGCATGATGAGGAACGGGCATATGGGTCCACAGATCTTTGAAAGTGGCAACACAAGTGGACAAGGTAGTCAAGAAAGCACACGGAATGCTTGTCTTCATTGGACGGGGCATCGAGTATAAAAACTGGCAAGTCATGCTGCAGTTGTATAGAACTTTAGTAAAACCGAACTTGGAATATTGCGCACAACTCTGGTCGCCACACTACCAGAAGGATGTGGAGGCTTTGGAGAGGGTGCAGAGGAGGGTTTACCAGGATGTTGCCTGGTCTGGAGGGTGTTAGCTATGTGGAGAGGCTGAATAGACTCGGACTGTTTTTATTAGAAAGAAAGAGGTTGAGGGGTGAGCTGATCGAGGTCTACAGGATTCTGAGGGGCATGGATAGAGTGGATGGGCAGGCACTCTTTCCCAGGGTGGCATAGGTTTAAGGTCCATGGGGCAAAGTTTAGAGGAGATGTGCGAGGTAGGTTTTTTTCACAGAGGGTGGTGAGTGCCTGGAACGCGTTGCCAGGGGAGGTTGTGGAAGCAGATACACTAACGGCGTTCAAAAGGCATCTTGACAAATACATGGACAGGATGGGTGTAGAGGGATTTTCCGGGAGCGGGAGAGAGAAAGGGAGCCAGAGCGCAGCGAGTGCAGCTTGGGATTCAGGTAGGTGTTTAAACTTGCCCCCAGATTCCAGCGGCCTGAATTTCCGGGAGCGGGAGAGAGAGAGAGGGAGCCGGAGCACAGCGAGTGCAGCTTGGGATTCAGGTAGGTGTTTAAACTTGCCCCCAGGTTCCGGCCTTCAATTCCGGGAGCGGGAGAGAGAGAGAGGGAGCCGGAGCGCAGCGAGTGCAGCTTGGGTTTCAGGTACGTGTTTAAACTTGCCCCCAGGTTCCAGCGGCCTTAATTTCCGGGAGCGGGAGGGAGAGAGGGAGCGCAGCGAGTGCGGCTTGGGATTCAGGTACGTGTTTAAACTTGCCCCCAGGTTCCAGCGGCCTTCACTTCCGGGAGCGGGAGAGAGGGAGTAGGAGCGCAGCGAGTGCAGCTTGGGAATCAGGTAGGTGTTTAAACTTGCCCCCAGTTTCCAGCAGCCTTCATTTCTGGGGGCGGGAGAGAGAGAGGGAGCTGGAGTGCAGCTTGGGATTCAGGTACGTTTTAAAACTTGCCCCCAGGTTCAGCGGCCTTCATTTCCGGGAGCGGGAGAGAGAGAGGGAGCCGGAGCGCAGCGAGTGCAGCTTGGGATTCAGGTAGGTGTTTAAACTTGCCCCCAGGTTCCAGCGGCCTTCATTTCCGGGAGCGGGAGAGAGAGAGGGAGTCGGAGCGCAGCGAGTGCAGCTTGGGAATCAGGTAGGTGCTTAAGTGTTTGATTTTTACCTCTATTTCAGTTGGGCGGTTGCTAAACCTGAGACACTACACTTGTAGTGTCTCCCACCCTTCCACCTCCTCTAACCTAAGGTGAGTGAATATCAGGTAAGCTCTCTCTTTTCTTTTTCTTTTATCCGCAAGTTATAGCTTCAGATTTTCAGCGGGAGCAGTGGCCAGGGGTCTGTCGGGAAGGTAAGTACCTCGGAGAAATTTTACTCTTCCTTGTGGTTGGTAAGTAAAATCCTGATTCCTTTCACTTATTCATTATTTGATATTATATTTGCAATCAGTTATGGTAAAGTGTAAAAATGGCAGGAGATCCCAGACCCGTGTTATGCTCCTCTTGCTCAATGTGGGAGATCAGGGATGCAGCCGATGCCCCTGACTCCTTCATGTGCGGGAAGTGTGTCCAGCTGCAGCTCCTGTTAGACTGCAAGATGGCTGTGGAGCTGCGGATGGACTCACTTTGGAGCATCCGCGATGCTGAGGAGGTCGTGGATAGCACGTTCAGTGAGTTGGTTACACCGCAGATTAGGGTTGGTGAGGGAGACAGGGAATGGGCGACCAAAAGAGCAGGAAGGCAGTGCAGGTGTCCCCTGCAGTCATCTCCCTCCAAAACAGGTATACCGTTTTGGATACTGTTGGGACAGAGGACTCACCAGGGGAAGGCAGTAGTAGCCAGGCTCATGGCACCATGGCTGGCTCTGCTGCACAGAAGGGCGGGAAAAAGACTGGCAGGGCTATAGTCATAGGGGATTCAATCGTAAGGGGAGTAGACAGGCGTTTCTGTGGTCAAAAACGAGAATCCCGAATGGTATGTTGCCTCCCGGGTGCACTGGTCAGGGATGTCTCAGATCGGCTGCAGGACATACTGAAGGGGAGGGTGGACAGCCAGTTGTCGTGGTGCACAGAGGCACCAACGATATAGGTAAAAAACGGGATGAGGTCCTACAATCAGAATTTAGGGAGTTAGGAGATAAGTTAAAAAGTAGGACCTCCAAGGTCCTATCTCAGGATTGCTACCAGTGCCACGAGACAGTCAGAGTAGGAATTCAAGAATAGTCAGAATGAATACGTGGCTTGAGAGATGGTGCAGGAGGGAGGGATTCAGATTTTTGTGACATTGGAACCGGTTCTGGGGCGGTGGGACCATTACAAATCGGATGGTCTACACCTGGGCAGGACTGGAACCAATGTCCTAGGGGGTGCTTTTGCTAACACTGTTGGGGAGGTTTTAAACTAATGTGGCAGGGGGATGGGGACCAGATTAGGAAGTTAGAGGTCAGTAAAGTGGCAGCAACTAAAGCCAGTAAGGTACTAGATAATAAACTCAATGTGACTAAGGGGAAGAGTAGACAGGGAAGAGACGATGAACGCAAAGAGACAGGTGGTCTGGGGTGCATTTGTTTCAATGCGAGAAGTGTAGCAGGTAAGGCAGATGAATTTAGGGCTTGGATTAGTACCTGGGAATATGATGTTATTGGTATTATGGAGACTTGGTTGAGGAAAGGGAAAGACTGGCAACTAAATATCCCAGGGTATAGATGCTTCAGGAGGGGTAGAGAGGGAGGTAAAAGGGGTGGAGGAGTTGGATTACTGGTCAGAGATGATATCACAGCTGTGATTAAGGAGGACACGATGGAGGATTCGAGCACTGAGGCAATATGGGTAGAGCTAAGAAATAGGAAGGCTGCAGTAACATTGTTGGGACTTTACTACAGGCCTCCCAAAAGCGAGCGTGAAGTAGAGGGACAAATATGTAGACAGATTATAGAAAAATGTCGGATCAATAGGGTGGTCGTGATGGGAGATTTTAACTTCCCCAACATTGAATGGACTCATGTAGTGTTGGAGGCGTAGATGGAGCAGAATTTGTAAGGAGCATCTAGGAGAGTTTTTTAGAGCAGTATGTAAATAGTCCAACTCGGGAAGGGGCCATACTGGACCTGGTATTGGGGAATGATCCCAGCCAGGTGGTTGAAGTTTCAGTCGGTGGTTACTTTGGGAATAGCGATCACAATTCCGTAAGTTTTAGAATACTCATGGACAAAGACGAGAGTGGTCCTAAAGAATGAGTTACTAAATTGGGGAAAGGCCAAGTATAACAAAATTCGGCAGGAGCTAGGGAATGTGGATTGGGAGCAGCTCTTTAAGGGTAAATCCACATTTGAAATGTGGGAGTCTTTTAAGGAAAGGTTGATTAGAGTGCAGGACAGACATGTCCCTGTGAAAATGAGGGATAGAAATGGCAAGATTAGGGAACCATGTATGACGGGTGGAATTGTGAGACTAGCTAAGATGAAAAAGGAAGCATACATAAGATCTAGGCGATTAAATCTGATGAAGCTTTGGAGGAATATCGGGAAAGTAGGACAAATCTCAAACGCGCAATAAAGAGGGCTAAAAGGGGTCATGAAATATCTTTGGCTAACAGGGTTAAGGAAAATCCCAAAGCCTTTTATTCGTATATAAGGAGCAAGAGGGTAACTAGAGAAAGGATTGGCCCACTCAAAGACAAAAGAGGGAATTTATGCGTGGAGTCAGAGGAAATGGGTGAGATTCTTAATGAGTACTTTGCATCGGTATTCACCAAGGAGAGGGACATGATGGATGTTGAGGCTAAGGATGAATGTTTAAATACTCTCGGTCAAGTCGGCATAAGGAAGGAGGAGGTTTTGGGTATTCTAAAAGGCATTAAGGTGGACAAGTCCCCAGGTCCGGATGGGATCTATCCCAGGTTACTGAGGGAAGCGAGGGACAAAATAGCTGGGGCCTTAACAGATATCTTTGCAGCATCCTTGACCACGGGTGAGGTTCCGGAGGACTGGAGAATTCCTAATATTGTCCCTTTGTTTAAGAAGGGTAGCAGGGATAATCCAGGGAATTATAGACCTGTGAGCTTGACGTCAGTGGTAGGCAAACTGTTGGAGAAGATACTGAGGGATAGGATCAATTCACATTTGGAAGAAAATAGACTTATCAGTGATAGGCAGCATGGTTTTGTGCAGGGAAGGTCATGTCTTACAAACCTAATAGAATTATTTGAGGAAGGGACAACGTTAATTGATGAGGGAAGGGCTGTAGATGTCATATACATGGACTTCAGTAAGGCGTTTGATAAATTTTCCCATGGCAGGTTGATGGAAAAAGTGAAGTTGTATGGGGTTCAGGGTGTACTAGCTAGATGGATAAAGAACTGGCTGGGCATCAGGAGACAGAGAGTAGTGGTGGAAGGGAGTGTCTCAAAATGGAGCAAGGTGACTAGTGGTGTTCCACAGGGATCCGTGCTCGGACCACTGTTGTTTGTGATGTACATAAATGATCTGGACGAAGGTATAGGTGGCCTGATTAGCAAGTTTGCAGATGATACTAAGATTGGTGGAGTTGCAGATAGTGAGGAGGACTGTCAGAGAATACAGCAAAATATAAATAGATTGGAGAGTTGGGCAGAGAAATGGCAGATGGAGTTCAATCCAGGCAAATGCGAGGTGATGCATTTTGGAAGATCTAATTCAAGAGCGGACTATACGGTCAATAGAAGAGTCCTGGGGAAAATTGATGTACAGAGAGATCTGGGAGTTCAGGTCCATTGTACCCTGAACGTGGCAATGCAGGTCGATAGAGTGGTCAAGAAGGCATACAGCATGCTTGCCTTCATCGGATGGGGTATTGAGTACAAGA
This sequence comes from Scyliorhinus torazame, assembly GCF_047496885.1. Taxonomy (NCBI): domain Eukaryota; kingdom Metazoa; phylum Chordata; class Chondrichthyes; order Carcharhiniformes; family Scyliorhinidae; genus Scyliorhinus; species Scyliorhinus torazame. The sequence continues at coordinate 357,583,369 of NC_092709.1, read as the reverse complement.
GTCGGCAGGACATGTTACAGTTGTATAGGACTTTGGTTAGGCCACATTTGGAATACTGCATGCAGTTCTGGTCGCCACATTACCAGAAGGATGTGGATGCTTTAGCGAGGGTGCAGAAGAGGTTCACCAGGATGTTGCCTGTAATGGAGGGTGCTAGCTATGAAGAAAGGTTGAATAGATTAGGATTGTTTTCGTTGGAATGACGGAGGTTGAGGGGGGACCTGATTGAGGTCTACAAAATTATTAGAGGTATGGACAGGGTGGATAGCAACAAGCTTTTTCCAAGAGTGGGGTTGTCAATTACAAGGGGTCACGATTTCAAGGTGAGAGGGGGAAAGTTTAAGGGGGATGTGCGTGGAAAGTTTTTTTACGCAGAGGGTGGTGGGTGCCTGGAACGCTTTGCCAGTGGAGGTGGTAGAGGCGGGCACAATAGCATCATTTAAGATGCATCTAGACAGATATATGAACGGGCGGGGAACAGAAGGAAGTAGATCCTTGGAAAATAGGTGACAGGTTTAGATAAAGGATCTGGATCGGCGCAGGCTGGGAGGGCCGAAGGGCCTGTTCCTGTGCTGCAATGTTCTTCGTTCTATTGGAACTGAGACACTCAAACTGTGTTTCAATTGAAGCAACGTAAAGATGAGAGGTCACATTTTATTTTCTCATACGGTTTTAGCCAAGTGGATTAGTAGACTTTAATTGAAGATATAGAATCCCTAGAGTGCAAAAGGAGGGAATTCAGTACATTATGTCTGCAACAACCCTCCAAAAGAGCACACAACCTAGGCATAGCCCCGGAACCCCACCAAACCTGCACATGCCTGGAAACTAAGGGGCAATTAATCATTGGCCAAACCACCTAACCTGCACATCTTTGGACTGTGGGAGGAAACCAGAGCACCCGGAGGAAACCCACGCAGACACGGGGAGGACGTGCAGACTCCGCACAGACAGTGACCCAAGCCGGGAATTTCATAGATTTCATAGAATTTACAGAGCAGAAGGAGGCCATTCGGCCCATCGAGTCTGCACCGGCTCTTGGAAAGAGCACCCTACCCAAGGTCAACCCCTCCACCCTATCCCCATAACACAGTAACCCCACCCAACACTAAGGGCAATTTTGGACACTAAGGGCAATTTAGCATGGCCAATCCACCTAACCTGCACATCTTTGGACTGTGGGAGGAAATCAGAGCACCCGGAAGAAACCCACGCACACACGGGGAGAACGTGCTTTTGATTTGATTAGATTAGATTTATTATTATCACATGTATTAGTATACAGTGAAAAGTATTGTTTCTTGGATGCTGTACAAACAATGCACACCGTACATAGGGAAGGAAGGAGAGACTGCAGAATATAATGTTACAGTCACAGCAAGGTGTAGAGAAAAGATCAACTTAATACGAGGTAGGTCCATTCAAAAGTCTGAAGGCAGTAGGGAAGAAGCTGTTCTTGAGTTGGTTGGTACGTGACCTCAAACTTTGGTATCTTTTTCCTGATGGAAGGAGGTGGAAGAGAGCATGTCCGGGGTGCGTGGGGCCCTTAATTATGCTGGTTGCCTTTCCGAGGCAGCGGGGATTGTAGACCGAGTCAATGGATGGGAGGCTGGTTTGCGTGATGGACTGGGCTACATTCACAACCTTTTGTAGTTTCCTGCGGTCTTGGGCAGAGCAGGCTCCATACCAAGCTGTGATACAACCAGAAAGAATGCTTTCTATGGTGCATCTGTAGAAGTTGGTGAGGGTCGTAGCTGACATGCCAAATTTCCTTAGTCTTCTGAGAAAGTAGAGTCGTTGGTGGGCTTTCTTAACTATAGTGTCGGCATAGGGGGACCAGGACAGGCTGTTGGTGATCTGGACACCTAAAAACTTGAAGCTCTCGACCCTTTCCACTTAGTTCCCATTGATGTCGACAGGGGCATGTTCTCCACTACCCTTCCTGAAGTCGATGACAATCTCCTTCGTTTCGTTGACATTGAGGGAGAGATTATTTTCGTCGCACCAGTTCACCAGATTCTCTATCTCATTCCTGTACTCTGTCTCGTCATCGTTTGAAATCCGACCCACTACGGTGGTGTCATCAGCAAATTTGAAGATCGAGTTGGAGGGGAATTTGGCCACACAGTCATAGGTGTATCAGGAGTATAGCAGGGGGCTGAGGACACAGCCTTGTGGGGCACCGGTGTTGAGGATGATTATGGAGGAGGTGTTGTTGCCTATCCTTACTGATTGTGGTATGTGGGTTAGAAAGTTCAGGATCCAATCACAGAGGGAGGAGCCGAGGCCCTGGCCACGGAGTTTGGAGATGAGTTTCGTAGGGATGGTGATGTTGAAGGCCAAGCTGTGGTCGATAAATAGGAGACTGACATAGGTGTCTTTGTTATCTAGGTGTTCCAGGGTAGAGTGCAGGGCCATGGAGATGGCGTCTGCTGTGGACCAGTTGCAGCGGTAGGCGAACTGTAGCAGATCAAGGCAATCTCCACAGACTGTGCAGACTCCGCACAGACAGTCACCTGAAGTCGGAATTGAACTTTAGGCAGCAATTCTAGACTTACTATTGCGATAGTTAAATGCTTGTGGTGTGATGTTTGCTTAGCTTGGCTATCATTTGCTCAGTTTATTCAGCAGATTGAGAGCCACATGCAGCTGTCAGGAGTAGCTATGCTGTTATTCCCAGGGTTGGAATATTGGCACCTCAATCGGAATAGATAGTACTGTGCTCATTGAGGCTTCCCTCCATTCGCCACTCCATTCTCCAGTTTTAATACAACACAGCTAACAGATTACTGATAGGCACATATAATTGACAAGGTCATTGTTGTTGGCTGGTTGATGTCTGCACCTGTGGCGAGAAGAACATAGTTTAATAAGTTTAATAAACGGTCACTCGTTTGGCGGAAAATGGATCATCAGAAAATTTCTTCTCTACTTATATCAGTTAATATGTTGGAGAGAGAAACACAGTTAATTTTTCAGGTGTGCCCGCACAGCAAACTCTTTCCTCTTTATGAGTTAATTCACTCTTTTGTTGCTCTTTAAGCTCTACGGAGATCCAGGGCGAAATTCTCCGGAAACGGCGCGATGTCCGCCGACTGGCGCCCAAAACGGCGCAAATCAGACGGGCATCGCGCCGCCCCAAAGGTGCGGAATGCTCCGCATCTTTGGGGGCTGAGCCCCAACATTGAGGGGCTAGGCCGACGCCGGAGGAATTTCCGCCCTGCCAGCTGGCAGAAAAGGCCTTTGGTGCCCCGCCAGCTGGCGCGGAAATGACATCTCGGGGCGGCGCATGCGCGGGAGCGTCAGCGGCCGCTGACAGTTTCCCACGCATGCGCAGTGGAGGGAGTCTCTTCCGCCTCTGCCATGGTGGAGACCGTGGTGGAGGCGGAAGGGAAAGAGTGCCCCCATGGCACAGGCCCGCCCGCGGATCGGTGGGCCCCGATCGCGGGCCAGGCCACCGTGGGGGCACCCCCCGGGGCCAGATCACCCCGCACCCCTCCCAGGACCCCGGAGCCCGCCCACGGCGCCTTGTCCCGCCGGTAAGGTAGGTGGTTCAATTTACGCCGGCGGGACAGGCAATTTATCGGCAGGACTTCGGCCGATCGGGCCAGAGAATCGAGCGGGGGGGCCCGCCAACCGGCGCGGCGTGATTCCCGCCCTCGCCGAATCGCCGGTGCCGGACACTTCGGCAACCGGCGGGGGCAGGATTCACGCCAGCCCCTGGCAATTCTCCGACCCGGCGGGGTCGATTTAGACTTGTTCTCCAGGACTTGCTGTTTCCCTAGACAAGCTATTCCAGTACAGGTACCACACTGAAATCTACCCATTTAAGGGGAGACAGGGCCATTGTGGTATTTTCACTTGACTAACAATCCAGAGACTCAGGCACATGCTCTGAGAATCCAGGTTTGAATACCACCACTGCGGCTGGCGAAACTTGAATTTGATAAAAATCTGGAATTAAAAGTCTAATGATGTCGATTGTCGTAAAAACCCAACTGGTTCACTAATGTCCTTTAGGGAAGGAAATCTGACATCCTCAGCTGATCTGGCCTACATGTGACTCCAAATCCACACCACACCAATGTGGTTGACTTTGAGATGGGCGCTTGACATGAGTACAATTAGGAATGGACAGTAAATGCTGTCCCAGCCAACAATACACACATGGAAGAATGAAAAAAAAATCTACCTGACAATTTGGAAAAGCGCTCACTTACGGCTCATATCAGCAAAAAGTAGGACAAATCCAATCTGCCCAATAACTCTTGATCATTAAAGAATCACCAGATTGTTACTATTCAGAAGGCGGCCATTCGGTCCATTGTTTCTGCACAGTCTCCAAATGAGCATTATGATTGACTTTTATTTTAATTTTGTACACAGTGAGGGCAGGATACCTTGCTCCAAGAGTGATGTCACACAAAATAGGGATGTGGCAGATTAAAACAAACTTTATTACTGACACAGTATTAAAATATGTTTAACATCATGCCAGAAAATAGCAATTAGCCCATAAACAATGCTAATCAATGCAGTAATACAGTAAACCTTAACTCCGGAATCGGGGGAGCGGAGGATCCATTTCCCCGCACGGATTCGGGGCCGGTTGCCTGATTGTGTGGGGCCCAGCACCTATCTGGGGCCATTGATGGAGGCCCGCTCCGACCAGCCAAAGTCCTGACAGCGTGGATCAAATGTGGTCCAGCCGGTCAGGATACTCGCGTGACGGCTGCGGACTCAGTCCATGGCCGCCCTGGTCGGGGGCAGGCCGATCGGAGGGCATGGGGGGCCTTATACGCAGCCGGGCTATGTTTGTGCGGGCGTTGGGGGTCGGGCGCGCGGCCGATCGGGGGGCCCGAGTCCGGCATGCGCAGCCTCCGACCCGGAAGTGCGGGGGCCCGTATCTGCAGCAAAAGCTCCCTGCTAGCCCCCTGCAGGGCGAGCAACATGTGGCCCTTTCACGCAGGTTTTTCTGCCGTGAAACCCCACAGTTCTGACGCCGGCGTGGGGTACATATTCCCAATAACAGAGACTCCAGCCCATTCTCTCCACACTCACCCTGTCAAGACCACTTACAACCTTATGTTTTTATTTTTTTTGTCTGCTTAGTCGACTTTGGGATTCCCTTTTATGTTTGCAGACAGCCTCTTCTCATACTGCGTCTTTGCCTCGCTCATTTTATTTTTCACTCCCTCGCTGCATTTTTCACATTCAGCCTGGCTTTCACTGAAGCTGATAGAACGTGCACCAAGTTAGGTGGGAGGGTGAACTGTGATGAGGATGCACGGATCCTACAGCAAGATCTGGACAGGTTGGGCAAGTGGGAAATCAATGTCAGATGCAGTATAATTTGGATAAGTGCGAGGTTATTCAGTTTGGAAGCAAAAACAGGAAGGCAGATTACTACCTGAATGGTTGTAAATTGGGAGAGGGGAGTGTGCAGCAGGACCTGGGTGTCCTTGTGCACCATTCGCTGAAGGTAAGCATGTCGGTGCAGCAGGCGGTAAAGAAGGCTAATGGTATGTTGGCCTTTATTGCGAGAGGATTCGAGTACAGGAGCAGGGATGTGTTGCTGCAATTATACAGGGCCTTGGTGAGGCCACACCTGGAATATTATGTGCAGTTTTGGTCTCCTTCTCCGAGGAAGGATGTTCTTGCTCTCGAGGGAGAGCAGCGAAGGTTTACCAGACTGATTCCAGGGATGGTGGGACTGTCATAGGAGGAGAGATTGACTAGGTTGGGATTGTTCTCGCTGGAGTTCAGAAGAATGAGGGGGGATCTCATAGAGACTTATAAAATTCTAACAGGACTGGACAGGGTAGATGCAGGGAAGATGTTACCGATGGTGGGTGTGTCCTGAACCAGGGGTCACAGCCTGAGGATTCAGGGTAAACCCTTTCGGACAGATAAGGAGACATTTCTTCACACAAAGAGTAGTGAGCCTGTGGAATTCATTGCCACAGGAAATAGTTGATGCTGAAACTTTGAATATATTCAAGAGGCGACTGGATATAGCACTTGGGGTGAATGGGATCAAAGGCTATGGGGAGAAAGCAGGATTAGGCTATTGAGTTGGATGATCAGCCATGATGGTGATGAATGGCGGAGCAGGCTCGAAGGGCCAAAAGGCCTCCTCCTGCTCCTATCGTCTATGTGCTGGGGTACTGGGGAAAAGGCTGGGGAACGGCACTAAATTGTTATGCACATTTGACGGGCCAGTACAAACATGTCGGGCCGAATCGCCTCTTTCTGCACTTCGACAATTCTGTGATGCTGCGATTTCAGCTTAATTTCTTATCTCGTCGTCCAGAAAACTCTGGTTTTACTTACGTGCCCCTTTCTGGGAAGATATTTTGACTGTACCTTAAACGCCTCTCCTTTCAAGGCAGCCCGTTGTTCTGGTTGGCCTATCAATCTGTCACTCCAATCTACCTGGGGCGTGTCTATTCTCACGTGCCAGCTGTTTCCATCTGAGAATGGTATGTGCCTTGGTGGGGATTGGACAGCTGATAATCATCTCATGCTCCTCCTGCCCTATGCTTCTTGGAAAGGGGCCGGTTTAGCTCAGTTGGCGGGACGGCTGGTTCATGATGCAGAGCGAGGCCAGCAGCGTGGGTTCAGTTCCCTGTACCAGCGGAGGTTAGACACGGAGCCTCCACCTTCTCAACCTTGCCCCTCGCCTGAGGTGTGGTGGCCATCTGGTTAAATCACCACCAGTCAGCTCTTAAAGGGGAGATCAGACTGTGGCGACTTTTAATCTTCTTGATGCTGGGCATCCAAGATTGTCCATTTAGATCCCCAATCCCATGGGAAGCGGGTCAGGATCAAGGGACAGCAATTGGAAGGCAGGAGTTTCGGACTCGGACACAATGGGCATTTAGTGCCGTCACCGATACTTTAATCCTGACCTATTAGCTTCAGCCAACTTGTGTCTCGTTGCAACAATGATTGTGTATTTGAAGTGGTCCAGTTACTTACCGGCTTGGGCTGTCAGGCTGTGGTGTGCGATTGTGGATCCAGATTTCCACCTGTACTGGATGGAGAAGGAATAACTTTATGCCTGCTGTACACTATTTTCACATTGTCTACAGCTCCAGTCCCGTTTTAAATCATTTCCCTTCTATCAATTGCCAATCAAAGGGCCAGGCGTGAAACCTGCTCCAGCCCACTGTCAGTGGCCTAGTTTGTGGACGTCAACTTTTTTTTTCAAGAGACGGGCTCGAATCTCCGAGCATCAGGTCTGGGGGGTAACCCAAAGTTGCGCTGACTTTACACGCCAATTGGGCAGATTTGATACTTGCCCTGTGCTAGGAACCATCTAAAAATGTGATTTAAATCACTAATATCGGCTGTTACACAAAGACTAACCCCTCCCTCCCTCCAATCCCTCCTCCCCAACAAAAAAGAGTTAAAACCTTTCCTAATTTCTGGGTAACTATAGGAATCTATAATTTATGGGATCCTAACCTGTCGAACTACACCAAGTTTGGGGGAAGCTTAGTTGATGAATCAAGTCCTGGCGCAATACGACAAGTTGTAAGATTTGTACTATTTCTAGACTTTGTCAAGTTGTTGGATTCCTTGTATTATTCGACTGTGTATAGTTGAAGGAATTTATATTATCTCTGCTATTCGGTTATCAGTAGCACTTTGCGAATACTGGAACTCAGCAGAAATTTCAGTTAAAACTTCTCAGGTGCCAAAAAGAATTGTTTTATTTGTAGTCGCTTGATTACAATTTGAAAGTCATTTAAAAGGCAATTCGTAGACAATTCGAAGCTTTCAGAGAATTACAGACATTATTTTTCTTTGCTTAAGCAGACAGCTCGAAAGTAACTTTTTAAAGGTCAAAGTCTGGCAATGAAACATGAGAGAGAGAGAAAGCTAATCTTCAGCTAAACTCAAACTCAAAGTCAAAAGTGGACTAACATCACTGACACAGACTGGTAGACTGACAGAACCCCCCAAAAGACATCTCTAAAATGGAGACTAGAATCAAAGACAGAAATTACGGACAGACAACACCAAAAGACAACACAGCACAACACACACACACAACACCCCAAAGACAACACTAAAATGGCGGGCGGAAACTTTTCAGTTATACACTTTCATATCTGTCTTAAGTCATCGAATCACACCCCAATATAATCAATTGGTTTGGGTTAGACTCCAACACATTTGATTTGATGGCAAGCCGTCCATCTTCAATGTGCAACATCAGCTTTTTAATTGTTTCATGTCTACATGTTATGGAATGTGATATTTTGCTAATCTTTTAGCTGGCTTGGCTAATGTAACAATTGAGACTTCATATCGAGAATATATATATATGATTCAATGCTCTTACAAACTGCATTGGACTCTTGCCACCTAGTTGCCATGGAACTCAGTCCTTGGCCTTGACAATTAGCACAAGCAGCGTCAAATTGTCTTGCAACTGTGCTGCTATAATCGTATAATGGAATTTTATGCTGTTTCATGTATCATATTGAAGTCCTGAATTTATGTGTGCTGAAATTCTCATTTTTTTAAATGAGTACTTAAACAGCTATCTTTTACCTATACTAGTTGTATTTGAAATACCTGGCTTCTACAGTAACTACTGTAAAGAAACAGATTACCTCCCCCGACAAGGGACATCCCCCATATACATCAACCCCCCGCCCCCCCCCCCCCCGCACCAAGGGACATCCACTACCCCCAACTCCACATCCTCAGTGGTATTCCCCACTGCCTCCCAAATCGATCGGAAATTTTACCATTCCCCTTGAATGTCCGACCATCACAACCCAACTCAAGCATTCTCCCCTCCACCACTGCAGGTCAGTCCTACTGCTGGGCCACAGGCCGATGAACCCCAGACCTGACTAGGCATATCTCGCTGACCTCCAGACCCCCCCCCCCCCAATCTCTCTCCCGATCCTGTCCCCCAGAATCCTACCTCCTGCATCTTTTTCTTCCCATTCCCAGGATGTGGGAGTTGCTGACTGGATCAGCATTTGTTGCCCAATCCTCACTGTCCCTTTGAGAAGCTGATGGTGAACTGTTTCTTGAACTGTTTCAATCCATGTGTCTTCCTGAGGGCCCGGCCACCAGTAGAAGCCCTCCTCCTTACCCTACACCACAAATTTATACTCACTTTGCAACACATGTCACCTGATTGGCAGGAGATTTGCTGCAGATTGCCCTCCTGTTGTTTAGCATCTTTACGAAGTAGAAAGCCATGAACGCCATTGTCAAAATTGGCACCAGGACTTGACTGCCGTCAGACATTGAATCAGTTGTACCTGAGGGAAGGGAGGAGAGAGGGCTCAGTCTACAGAACTCCAAACTGTACCGCCTAAGTATCAGCCCAGATTGTAACACTCTTGTAACACTCTTCATACAATTCGATACACAGCGCTCAACATAGAGTGATCAATGCCTTCCACATCTGACACCAAACTGGGATAGTAGTAGCGAAAAGAGAGGCAGAAGACTTTTTGACCTGTGTTCTGGGGAATTTTCTTGAGATGTTCCTATTTTGCGATAGATATCAATGAGACATGGCCAGCTGGTGAAATTGGCAGACATGTGATTAATGAAATGTAATGTCATGCCGAGAAGGATAAAGTTCTTCATTTCAGGAAAAAACAGAGCAACATCGAGACACAGAAAATAGGTGCAGGAGGAGCCCATTCGGCCCCTCGAGCCTGCACCACCATTCAATATGATCGTGGCTGATCATGCAAATTCAGTATCCCACTCCCGCTTTCTCTCCAGACCCCTTTAGCCATAAGGGCCACGTCCAGCTGCCTCTTGAATATAGCCAACAAACCGTCCCCAACAGCTTCTGTGGTAGAGAATTCCACAAGTTCAGAACTCTCTGAGAGACGACGTTCTTCCTCATCTCAGTCCTGAATGGCTGACCCCTTATTCTTGGCTGTTACCCCTAGTTCTGGACATCCCCAACATCAGGAACATTCTTCCCGCATCGAGCCTGTTCAATCCCATCAGGATTTTCTATGTTTCTATGAGACCCCCTCTCATTCTCCTAAACTCCAGTGAGTACAAGCCCAGTCGATCCAGTCTTTCTTCATATGTCAGTCCTGCCATCCCAGGGATTAGACTGGTGAACGTTCGCTGGACACCCCCAATAGCAAGAATGTCCTTCCTCAAACTAGGAGACCAAAACTGCACACAATACTGAAGGTGTGGCCTCACCAAGGCCCTGAATAACTGCAGCAACACATCCCTGCTCCTCGACTCAAATCCTCTCGCATTGAAGGCCAGCATGCCACTGGCTTTTCTCACCGCCTGCACTACAAGGAGGTAATCCAGAACGAAAGGCACATTTTTAAAGTGAGGACATCGAAGGGCTCATGCCCACAGAGGGTGGCAGGGTAGGTTGAGAAAGTGTTTTTTAAAAAGCATTCACGATCCTGGGCTTTACTAACGGAGGCACAGGGTTCACAAACAAGGAAATAACGATGGAACAAATGTCAAATGCTGCGAATGCTGTAAATCTGAAATAAAAGCAGGAAATTATGGGAATATTGAGCAGGAGATGGAAAATAACCCTTCATTCGTCAGTTAGATGTCTCTATTGGACTCTTAGTGAGCTACTGATCTGCCAGGCTTCCTACTGCTGGAAAAATGACACAGCAGCTGGAGGACTCGAGGCAATGCCGTTTTGCCAGTCTTCCCACCACCAAAGAATTGGTAGAGCTCTGTGCATTGCTGATGTCGCTGTGCGTGGCTCTTGGCTTACAATAAATATTTGTTGGTCATCCACCCCTTGAAAGCGAATCAGAGAAGTTGAGGGCAGGAAAGGCCAGTTGGAGATGGATGCTGTGAAGGGGAGAAAAGACTGGAAATTGGAATCAAAGTCAATAAATTTTCCAACTTGAGGAAAGTTTACGAGAAGAAAATCATGCTTGACAAATCTACTCAAATTCATTGAAGGTGTAACCAGTAGAGTTGACCAGGGAGAACCGATAGATGTGGTTTATTTAGACTTTCAGAAGGTTTTCGACAAGGTCTCACATAGCAGATTAATATGTAAAGTTAAAATGCATGGGATTACAAGAAGCAAAAAGTTGGAATAAATCGGTCTTTTTCCGATTGGCAGGCAGTGACTAACTGGGTATCACAGGGATCTGTGCTGGGACCCCAACTGTTCACATTGTATATTAATGATTTTGATGAGGGAACTAAATGTATTATCTCCAAATTTGCAACTGATACAAAGGTTGGGTGGGAGGGTGAGCTGTGAGGAGGATGCAGAGATGCTTCAGCGGGATTTGGACAGGCTGAGTGAGTGGGCACATGCATGGCAGATGCAGTATAATGTGGAAAAATGTGAGGTTATTCACTTCGGTAGCAAAAATAGGAATGGGTATAAATTGAGAGAGGTGCATCAGTCGCTGAAAGTAAGCGTGCAGGTACAGCAGGCAGTAAAGAAGGCAAATGGTATGTTGGCCTTCACAGTGAGAGGATTGGAGTATAGGAATAGAGATGTTTTACCGCAATTGTATCGGGTATTGGTGAGGCCGCACCTGGAGTATTGTGTTCAGTTTTGGTGTCCCTATCTGAGGAAGGATGTTCTTGCTATGGAGCGAGTGCAGCGAAGGTTTCCCAGGCTGATTCCTGGGATGGCGGGACTGTCAGATGAGGAGAGATTAAATCGTTAGGATTATATTCATTGGAGTTTAGAAAAGTGAGGGGGGATTTCATAGAAACTTATAAAATTCTAGCAGGATTAGACAGGGTAGATTCAGAAAGAATGTTCCCGATGGATTGGATTGGATTTGTTAATTGTCACGTGTACCGAGGTACAGGGAAAAGTATTTTTCTGCGAGCAGCTCAACAGATCATTAAGTACATGAGAAGAAAAGGGAATAAAAGAAAATACATAATAGGGCAACACAACATGTACAATGTAACTACATAAGCACTGGCATCGGATGAAGCATACAGGGTGTAGTGTTAATGAAATCAGTCCATAAGAGGGTCATTTTGGAGTCTGGTGACAGCGGGGAAGAAGCTGTTTTTGAGTCTGTCCGTGCGTGTTCTCAGACTTCTGTATCTCCTGCCCGATGGAAGAAGTTGGCAGAGTGAGTAAGCCGGGTGGGAGGGATCTTTGATTATGCTACCCGCTTTCCCCAGGCAGCGGGAGGTATAGATGGAGTCAATGGATGGGAGGCAGGTTCGTGTGATGGACTGGGCTGTGTTCAAGACTCTCTGAAGTTTCTTGCGGTCCTGGTCCGAGCAGTTGCCATACCAGGCTGTGATGCAGCCTGATAGGATGCTTTCTATGGTGCATCTGTAAAAGTTGGTAAGAGTCGATGTGGACATGCCGAATTTCCTTAGTTTCCTGAGGAAGTATAGGCGCTGTTGTGCTTTCTTGGTGGTAGCGTCGACATGGGTGGACCAGGACAGATTTTTGGAGATGTGCACCCCTAGGAATTTGAAACTGCTAACCATCTCCACCTCGGCCCCGTTGATGCTGACAGGGCTGTGTACAGTACTTTGCTTCCTGAAGTCAATTACCAGCTCTTTAGTTTTGCTGGCATTGAGGGAGAGATTGTTGTCGCTACACCACTCCACTAGGTTCTCTATCTCCCTCCGGTATTCGGACTCATCGTTATTCGCGATCCGGTCCACTATGGTCGTATCGTCAGCAAACTTGTAGATGGAGTTGGAACCAAGTTTTGGCACGCAGTCGTGTGTGTACAGGGAGTAGAGTAGGGGGCTAAGTACGCAGCCTTGCGGGGCGCCGGTGTTGAGGACTATTGTGGAGGAGGTGTTGTTGTTCATTCTTACTGATTGTGGTCTGTTGGTCAGAAAATCGAGGATCCAGTTGCAGAGTGGGGAGCCAAGTCCTAGGTTTTGGAGCTTTGATATGAGCTTGGCTGGGATTATGGTGTTGAAGGCGGAGCTGTAGTCAATAAATAGGAGTCTAATGTAGGAGTCCTTGTTTTCGAGATGCCCTAGGGATGAGTGTAGGGCCAGGGAAATGGCGTCTGATGTGGACCGGTTGCAGTGGTATGTGAATTGCAGTGGATCAAGGCGTTCTGGGAGTATGGAGGTGATGCGCTTCATGGTCAACCTCTCGAAGCACTTCATTACGACTGATGTCAGGGCCATCGTACGATAGTCGTTGAGGCACGTTGCCTGGTTCTTCTTTGGTACCGGTATGATGGTGGTCTTCTTGAAGCAGGTGGGGACCTCGGAGTGGAGTAGGGACAGGTTAAAGATGTCTGTGAATACCTCTGCCAGCTGGTCCGCGCAGGCTCTGAGTGCACGACCAGGGATCCCGTCTGGGCCCGTCGCCTTCCGAGGGTTCACTTTCAGGAAGGCCAATCTGACTTCGGAAGCTGTGATGGTGGGTATGGGTGAATTATGGGCTGCTGGGGCACTCGCCAGCGGATTGTTGGTTACCTGCTCGAACCGAGCATAGAATGCATTGAGTTCATCGGGGAGGGGCACGCTGCTGCCAGAGATACTGTTCGGCTTCGCTTTTTAGCCCGTTATGTTGTTTAGTCCTTGCCACAACCGCCAAGAGTCTGTCTGTGACTCTAGCTTGGTTTGATAACGATGGTGGGAGAGTCCAGAACTAGGGGTCATAGTTTGAGGGTCAGGGGTAAACATTTTAGGACTGAGGTGAGGAGAAATTTCTTCACCCAGAGACTGGTGAATCTGTGGAATTCACTCCCACAGAAAGTAGTTGAGGCCAAAACGAGGTGTAATTTCAGGAAGGAATCAGGGGCGGGGGTCGGAGAATCGCCTGGGGCTGGCGTGAATCCCGCCCCCGCCGGTTGCCGAATTCTCCGGCACCGGATATTCGGCGAGGGTGGGAATGGCGCCGCGCCGGTTGGCGGGCCCCCCCCCCCGGCGATTCTCCGGCCCGCGATGGGCCGAAGTCCCGCTGCTGGAATGCTTGTCCCGCCGGCGTGGATTAAACCACCTTTTGAACGGCGGGACAAGGCGGCGCGGGCAGGCTCTGGATTCCTGGGGGGGGGCGCGGGGTGATCTGGCCCCGGGGGGTGCCCCCACGGTGGCCTGGCCCGCGACCGGGGCCCATCGATCCGCGGGCGGACCTGTGCCGTGGGGGCACTCTTTTCCTTCCGCCTTCACCATGGCCTCCACCATGGCGGAGGCGGAAGAGACTCCCTCCACTGCGCATGCGCGGGGATGCCGTGAGCGGCCGCTGACGCTCCCGCGCATGCGCCACCCGGCAATGTCATTTCCGCGCCAGCTGGCGGGGCACCAAAGGCCTTTCCCGCCAGCTGGCGGGGTGGAAATCAGTCCGGCATGGGCCTAGCCCCTCAAGGTGAGGGCTCGGTCCCTCAAGGTGCGGAGAATTCCGCACCTTTGGGGCGGCGCGATGCCGGACTGATTCGTGCCATTTTTGGCGCCGGTCGGCGGACATCGCGCCGATTGTGGAGAATCCCGCCCCAGATATCGCTCTTGGGGCTAAAGGGATCAAAGGATCTGGGGGTGAAGGAGGGATCAGGGTATTGAACTAGATGATCTACCATGATCATCATGGATGGTGGAACAGGCTCGAAGGGCCGAATAGCTTTCTCTTGCTTCTATTTTCTCTGTTTCTATGACTCTTAAAGTGGCCTCTAAAATGGCCGAGCAAGTTACTCAGTTCAAAGCCAATTAGGGATGGGCATAGGGGCACTGCCATCTGTAAAGTTCCTTCCAAGCCACTCACTGTGCTGACTTGGAAATGTGGGCAGCACGGTAGCATTGTGGATAGCACAATTGCTTCACAGCTCCAGGGTCCCAGGTTCGATTCCGGCTTGGGTCACCGCCTGTGCGGAGTCTGCACATCCTCCCCGTGTGTGCGTGGGTTTCCTCCGGGTGCTCCGGTTTCCTCCCACAGTCCAAAGATGTGCAGGTTAGGTGGATTGGCCATGATAAATTGCCCATGGTGTCCAAAATTGCCCTTGGTGTTGGGTGGGGTTACTGGGTTGTGGGGATAGGGTGGAGGTGTGGACCTTGGTAGGGTGCTCTTTCCAAGAGGTGGTTCAAGAAGGTTGCTTCGCACAAACCTCCTCCAGGGCAATGAAAGATGGGAAATAAACGTCGGCCTATCCAATGATACCCACATCCCATGAATGAAAAGTTTTTTTTTTAAAATCCCAAAGTCACAACCGAAAGAACATAGGTTTGAAAATCAAGACCAACAGGAACGAGACCACGTCCAAGTTCTCCTGCAAGTCACATACCATCCCGTCTTGCAAATATATCACTGTTCCCTCATCATTTTATTCATTCATAGGCTATGCCTTTCCTCCTTAAACCGTTTGAGATTTTCCGATGAATATGCTCTTGCAATGCTGCTAGAGAGTGAGTTCCAGGATTATGATCCAACAATTGGATTTTTGTTTATTGTCACGTGTACCGACGTGCAGTGAAAAGTATTTTTCTGCGAGCAGCTCAAACAGATCATTAAGTACATGGAAAAAAAAAAAGAAAATACATAATAGGGCAACACAAGGTATACAATGTAACTACATAGACACCGGCATCGGGTGAAGCATATTCGGGTGTAGTGTTAATCAGGTCAGTCCATAAGAGGGTCGGTTAGGAGTCTGGCAACAGCGGGGAAGAAGTTGTTTTTGAGTCTGTTCGTGCGTGTTCGCAGGGCGGGAGATATTCATCAGAAAAACTCAGAGGATTTAAGGAGGAAACTCATATCCTATAAAAGAAAAAAAATGTAGTGATTGTATTCGGCTGAGTAAGGGGAGATCTTCAGGGATCATTGAACAAAGAACAAAGAAAAGTACAGCACAGGAACAGGCCCTTCGGCCCTCCAAGCCCGTGCCGACCATACTGCCCGACTAAACTACAATCTTCTACACTTCCTGGGTCCGTATCCTTCTATTCCCATCCTATTCATGTATTTGTCAAGATGCCCCTTAAATGTCCCTATCGTCCCTGCTTCCACTACCTCCTCCGGTAGCGAGTTCCAGGCACCCACTACCGCATGTGCGGTAGCTTCCTACTCCGCGCCAGCCCCAACGCAACATGGCGTAGGGTTACAGAGGCCAGTGCGGAGTAAAAGAGGTCCCCACCAGGAGAGGCCAGCCCGCCGATCGGTAGGCCCCGGTAGGCCAGGCCAAAGTGGAGGGTCGTACCCGCCCCCCCACCAGGCCGCCCCCGACAGGATGGACGGCGAGGTCCCGCCGTGTAAGACCACATGTGAACGGAGCTGGCGGGACTCGGGCTTTCTTGGCAGCTACTCGGTCCATCCCAGGCGGAGAATCGGCGGGGGTGCCGCGTAGAGTGGCCTCCTACCGCGCTGCACCAACCGTGCCGGCGCCGATGGCGCCGATTCTCCCGTGACCGGAGAATCAGCGGACCGGCATCGCGCGTATCGCGCCCGGGCCCGGCGATTCTCCGAACCAGCGGGCTTCATAGAATTTACAGTGCAGAACGAGGCCATTCGGCCCATCGAGTCTGCACCAGCTCTTGGAAAGAGCACCCTACCCACGGTCAACAACTCCACCCTATCCCCATAACCCAGTAACCCCACCCAACACTAAGGGCAATTTTGGACACTAAGGGCAATTTGTCGTGGCCAATCCACCTAACCTGCACATCTTTGGACTGAGAGAATCCCGGACTGAGAGAATCCCGCCCATGGCATCAAGATCCGAGGGTCAGCCATGATCATATAGAATGGTGATGCAGGCTCGAAGGGTCAAATGGCCTTCTCCTGCTTCTAGTTTCTACAGTAAATAATTTCACACTTCTCTTCATTAAATTCCATCTGCCATGATACTGCCTAATTCCCCATCCTAAAGAGTGCATCTATACTCACCTTTATCCATTACTTTGCCAAGTTTTGTATCATCTGCAAAGTTTATGATGCTACTTCCTCACCCAACTCTGGGTTGTTTGAAAGAACTGAAATCTTACCGTTGAAGTACAGCCCTGCAAATTCCTTCATTTACTGAAAGATGATTAAATTTGAGATTTCTTGTGGGTGATTTCTTACCTGGAGTCGTTCCAGTGGTTGGTGGAGGTTTTGTTCTGATACCTGTGTCGGTCACTGAATCTGAAGAAAAGAAACAAAACTTACACACTTATTTAAATATTGTGATCGTATCTCATCACAATGAGATCTCCAACCAAAGGCAAAAGGATGTCTTCAACTGGACATTGGACCATCTGAAGGGCGGAGTGTGTTGCAGATAGCACGTATAGAGACCACAGGCTCAGACTCCGCAGGCAGGAGGGCAATGGGTGACCACCAGGCAGAACAAGACAGCGAGGCAGGCAGTGCAGGAATCTCCTGTGGCCATTTCCCTGCAGAACAGATATCCCGCTTTGGATACTGTTGAGGGGAATGACCTCTCAGGGGAAAACAGCAAAACAAGGGGTTCAGGGGTTATGGGGAGAAGGCAGGAGAATGGGGATGAGAAAATATCAGCCATGATTGAATGGCGGAGCAGACTCGATGGGCCGAATGGCCTAATTCTGCTCCCATGTCTTATGGTCTTATTAACACTGCAATGAAGTTACTGTGACAATCCCCCAGTCGCCACATTCCAGCGCCTGTTCGGGTACACTGAGACAGAATTCAGAATGTCCAATTCACCTACAGTACGTGTTTCGGGACTTGTGGGAGGAAACCGGAGCACCCGGAGGAAATCTACGTAGACTTGGGGAGAATGCCTGTGCGGAGTCTGCACAATGACCCAAGCCAGGAATCAAACCTGGATCACTGGCACTGTGAAGCAACAGTGCTAACCACTGTGCTACCATGCAGCCATAGTTATAGGATTCAATTGTAAGGAGAATAGATAGGTGTTTCTGTGGCCACAAGCGAGACTCCAAGATGATACGTTACCACCCTGGTACGAGGGTCAAAGGATGTCTCGGACTGGGTTCAGGACATTCTGGAGGAGGAGGGTGGACAAACAGTGGCCATGGTGCACATCGGTACCAACAACATAGGTAAGAAATGGGATAAGGTCCTAAAAGCAGAATATAGGCAGTCAGGAAGACCGTCGAGAAGTTGGGCCTCAAAGAGATCTCAGGATTACTACCAGTGCCATGTGAAAATCACTTATTGTCACAAGTAGGCTTCAATGAAGTTACTGTGAAAAGCCCCTAGTCGCCACATTCCGGCGCCTGTTCGGGGAGGCTGGTACGGAATTGAACCCGTGCTGCTGGCCTTGTTCTGCTTTATAAGCCAGCTGTTTACCCACTGTGCTAAACCAGCCCTTATGTGCTAGTCAGAGTAGAACTAGCAGGATATATCGGATAAATATGTGGTTGAAGAGATGGTGTGAGGGACGGGTTTCAGGGGCGAAATTCTCCGGAATCGGCGCGATGTCTGCCGACTGGCACCCAAAACGGCGCAAATCAGTCGGGCATCGCGCCACCCCAAAGGTGCGGAATGCTCTGCATCTTTGGGGGCCAAGCCCCAACGTTGAGGGGCTAGGCCGGCGCCGGACTGATTTCCGCCCCGCCAGCTGGCGGAAAAGGCCTTTGGTGCCCCGCCAGCTGGCGCGGAAATGACATCTCCGGGCGGCGCATGCGCAGGAGCGTCAGCGGCCGCTGACGGCATTCCCGCGCATGCGCAGTGGAGGGAGTCTCTTCCGCCTCCGCCATGGTGGAGACCGTGGCGAAGGCGGAAGGGAAAGAGTGCCCCCACGGCACAGGCCCGCCCGCGGATCGGTGGGCCCCGATCGCGGGCCAGGCCACCGTGGGGGCACCCCCCGGGGTCAGATCACCCTGCGACCCCCCAGGACCCCGGAGCCCGCCCGCGCCGCCTTGTCCCGTCGGTAAGGTAGGTGGTTTAATCTACGCCGGCGGGACAGGCATTTTAGCGGCGGGACTTTGGCCCATCCGGGCCGGGGAATCGCGCCACGCCGATTGGCAGTATCTCTGGCAGCAGCGTGCCCCTCCCCGATGAACTCAATGCATTCTATGCTCGGTTCGAGCAGGTAACCAACAATCCGGTGCCGGAGAATTCGGCAACCGGCGGGGGCGGGATTCACGCCAGCCCCCGGCGATTATCCGACCCGGCGGAGGGTTGGAGAATCTCGCCCAGATTCCTGGGGTATTGGGCCCAGTTCTGGGAGGGGGGGGCGGGAGGGGGTAGAGTGGGGGGGGGGGGGGACCAGTATAAAGTGGATGGGTTGCACCGTGCCAGGACCGGGGGTAATATCCTAGGGCAAGTATTTACATGGGGATTCTCCATTCCCGCAGCCGGCCGATGGGGTTTCCCATTCTGGCCACCCTACGCAGTCAGGAAACCCACAGGCGTGGGTGCACAGCTGGCGGAACGAAGGATCGGAGAATTCCACTCGATGTGTGCAACGCACGTGCAGCGACTGACTAGTAAGAACAACTACTTGTTAATGCATGTGAACAGTGGGTATAGAGTGAATCATTGGGGAACGCACATTTACACAAGATATTTCTAACGTTAGTTTGTTATGAAGAGTGGGAACGTTGGGATTTAAAAATGCAACTTTACGAAGTTTACCACCCAGTGAATCTGCCATGAGGCAAACACTGGAGGCTGCCATTGAGCCTAGGATTATATTCATTGGAGTTTAGAAGAGTGAGATCTCATAGAAATTTACCAAATTCTAACAGGATTAGACTGGGTAGATTCAGACAGAATGTTCCCGATGGTGGGGGAGTCCAGAACTAGGGGCCATAGTTTGAGCATGAGGGGTAAACCTTTCAGGACTGAGGTGAGGAGAAGTTTCTTCACCCAGAGAGCGGTGAATCTGTGGAATTCACTACCAGGGAAAGTAGTTGAGGCCAAAGAGTTGTGTAATTTGAGAAGGAATTAGATACAGCTGTTGGGGCTAAAGGGAGCGAGGGATATGGGGGGGGTGGAAGGCTGGATCAAGGTACTGAGATTCTCCCCCCCTTTGATGATCAGCCTTGATCATAATGAATGGCGGGGCAGGCTCGAAGGGCCGAATGGCCTCCTACAGCTTCTATTTTCTATGTTTCGATGTTGTTCAATAAAGCTGAGACACGTCACTGAGGAAGAGTGCTGTCTTTATATTTGAAATCCTGCCGTTCTTCAGGAAGGTTACAACTATCCTCACCTTCATCAATTTCTTTGGCAAGTTTTGTATCATCTGCAAAGTTTATGATGCTTCTACCTCCCCCGACACAAAAATGAGAAGAGCAAACCTGACTATTGAAGTACAGCACTAATTATTTCCTAACTAACTTATTTATTGGGTGTTTCCATACCTGGAATCTCTCCAATATTTGGTTGAAGCTTTGTTCCAAAATGAAATTAAAGAACACATTGGTCAGTGTGGTGTGTGCAATGAGCACCGTGTAGATAATGGCTAGGCTTCGGGGAGTCAGGAGGTGGGTTACATACTACTTCATTCCTAACTTTTGACCTGCGCTGTTTATGGCTCAATCAGAAACTGAACTGGACTAGCAAATAAATACTGTGGCTACAAGAGCAGCTCAAAAGCAAAGAATCTTGCGGCGAGTAACTCACCTCCTGACTTACCAAAGCCTGTCCACCACGTACAAGGCACGAGTCAGGAGTGTAATGGAATTCACTTCACTTGCCTGGACGAGTGCAGCTCCAACAACACTCAAGAACCTCAACACAATCCAGGAGAAATCAGCCCATTTCCGCCACCAACGCAGAGTGGCAGCCATGAGCACCATCTACAAGATGCACAGCAGCACTTTACAATACCTCCACATCCAAGTTGGCTCCAGAGCGTGGTGACCCTCTGCGGGTTCAACACCACAGATCCTCTCCCTACATCTCATATGACCATTCTATCGTATGTCGTACGTTTATCATATATGGAGCGACCTGTCTGGATTTTCACTGTACCTCAATACATTGACAATAAATCTAATTCTAAATCTCCTTTGACAGCATCTTCCAAACCCAGGACCGCTGCCATTGAGAAGCAGAAGACCAGCAGATCAATGGAAACACCAGGAAATTTCCCTCCAAGCCACTCACCATCATCACTTAGAAATATCGCACCATTCTTTCACTGCTTTTGGGTCGCATTTCTGGAACTCCCTCCCTAACAGCATCATGGATGTACCTACATCACCTGGACTGCAATAGTGAACAAGGCAGTTCACCACCACCTGCCACAGGGCAATTGGGAATGGACAATAAAGCTGGCTTGGCCAGCGACATCCATGTCCCAAGGATGAATAAAGGAAAAGAAAAACCAAGCTAACGAACCTAGAAAACCATTGATGACACATGACATCCCAGACATACCATTGCTGAAATTGAAAGTAGATCTTTTCCCTTTGAGAGGAATTGATTATCTTGTCACTGTAGACTGCTATTCCTACTGTGGGAATTAGCAGCTGACTCCAATGAAGACGAGAGAAATAGTAGAATGCCTGAAAGCTCACTTCAGTCAGTACGGGGGAGCGGAATATTGTGATGAGAGACAATGGTCCTCAGTTCACAAGTGAAGAATTCTGCTGATCCACAAATGATTGGGCAATTCATGACTACACATCACCTCTGCACTATTTCCAGTCAAACATAAGGGTGAGGTAGCATGAAAAATTACCAAAGGACCCATCAAGAAATGGAGAAATCTAGCACACAGGCATACAAGTCAATCCTTGAATGGAGAAACACACTGACTCAAGGCATGGAAAGTAATCCTGTTCAAAGACTGACGTCATGCCACACACAAAACTGCCCTTTCATTAGCAAACAACCCACAGTTGGTAAAAATTAGACAAATTGGGTAATTCACAGTCAAGATCGTGCATGCAAATGTATATCCTGGCAGTGCTAATGTAAGCCTACTTGTGACAATAAAGTTTACTGTTATAAAGATTATTATTTTTGTTTGTTCGGAAAAGGGTTTTTTTCTTTGTTTAATCCAATGTGAAAAGTGGGATGTTTGGGTTTTGAAAATGCATTTTACTAAGTGTACTAACTAAAGCCATAATCATGTGAATCTGACATGAGGCGATCGCTGGAGGCAGCCATTTCAGCCCAGTTCAGTCGAGCCTCTCACTGAGACAAGTCACTGAGGAAGGATACTGTCTTCATATATGAAATGCTGTCGGTCATTCAGAAGCTTATAACTTTCCTCATCACTATCTATTACTTTGGCAAGTTTTGTACCATCTGCAATGTTTATAATGATTCTCCCCCACCCAACTCTAAACTCCTTAATTTACTTAAAGGTTATTAAATTTGACATGTTTATTGGGTGTTTCCATGCCTGGAATCTCTCCGATACTTGGTTGAAGCTTTGTTCCAATACCTGTGTCGGTAACTGAACATGAAATAAAGAAACAGTGCGTAGAATGGCAGCAGTGTGGACCGTGTACAGGACGCACTGCAGTAACGCACCATGGCTTCATTGACAGCACCTTCCAAACCCCTGACCACGACATTGAGTAGCAGGTAGACTGGAAAAGCACCACCTGGAAATGTCCCTCGCCACTCACGATTCTCTATTGGAAATACATCACCATTCCTTCGCTGCTCTTGGGACAAGCTCCTGGAACTCCCTTCCTTACAGCACTATGGATGTACCTACATCACCTGGACTGCAATAGAGAAAGAAGGGAACTCACTTCCACCTTCCTGAGGGCAGTTAGGGTTGGGCAATAAATCTGGCAGAGCCAGCAACATCCATCTTCCAAAAATAGAAACAAAGAAAACAAGCTAACCTTTCTGAGGGCCACGAAGGATCCAGCATGAGTGTGTAGAGTCAAACAGAAAGTCACTTTATTTACAACAGTATGTACACAGCAGCAGTAGTTCTCCACTGCTTACTTCTCGAGCCGGTACCACACTGGCCAGCTCTTTATACAGCTGCAGCTACTAGTGATTGCCACCCACCCCCACCCCCGCCCTCCCCCACCCCCGCCCCCGCCCTCATTGGGGAGCTCATATTCCCCAAGAAACACGAGGTAACCAATTGTCCCCAGCCAATAGTCTCCGGGCAGGTTATAACGCTAACCAACCTCGAGAACCGTTGATGACACATGACATCCCAGACATACCATTGCTGAAGTTGGAAGTAGACCTTTACACTTTGGGAGGAGCTGATTATCTTGTCACTGTAGATTGCTATTCCCACTCTGGGAATTAGCAGCTGACTCCAATTAAGTCAAGATAAATAGTAAAATACCTGAAATCTCACTGCACCAGGGGAAACAATTTTATCCTGCCCACTCTATCTCTGCCCCTCATGATTTTGTCCACCTCAATTAAGTCGCCCCTCAGCCTTCTTTGTTCCAAGGAAAATAATCCCAACCGATCCAATCTCTCCTCGTAGCCACACTTTTCCAGCCCTGGAAACATTCTTGTAAACCTCCCTCTGCACTCTCTCCAGAGCAATAACGTCCTTCCTGTAATGTGGTGACCGGAACTGCACACAATACTCCAGTTGTGGCCTCGCCAGTGTTTTATACAATTCCAACATTATATCCTTACTTTTATATTCTATACCTCTGCCAATGAAGAAGAGCATTCCATCTGCCTTCTTAACAACCTTGTCTACTTGAACTGCTGCCTCTAGGGGCCTGTGTACTTGTACGCCAAGATCTCTCACTTCATCGACCCCTTTTAATATATTCCCATTTATCTCTGTAACTGTTTGACCTCTCTAAATTCATGACCTCACACTTCTCGGTGTTAAATTCCATCCGCCACTTTATCGCCCACTCCACCAACCCATCTATATCATTTTGGAGATTATAGCTATCCTCTATACTATCGACAACTCGGCCAATCTTTGTGTCATTTGCAAATTTCCCAATTGTGCTCCCAACGTTCACGTCCAAATCGTTAATGTAGAACATAGAACATTACAGCGCAGTACAGGCCCTTCGGCCCTCGATGTTGCGCCGATCTGTGAAACCACTCTAAAGCCCATCCACACTATTCCCTTATCGTCCATATGTCTATCCAATGACCATTTGAATGCGCTTAGTGTTGGCGAGTCCACTACTGTTGCAGGCAGGGCATTCCACGCCCTTACTACTCTCTGAGTAAAGAACCTACCTCTGACATCTGTCTTATATCTATCTCCCCTCAATTTAAAGCTATGTCCCCTCATGCTAGACATCACCATCCGAGGAAAAAGGCTCTGACTGTCCACCCTATCCAATCCTCTGATCATCTTGTATGCCTCAATTAAGTCACCTCTTAACCTTCTTCTCTCTAACGAAAACAGCCTCAAGTCCCTCAGCCTTTCCTCATAAGATCTTCCCTCCATACCAGGCAACATTCTGGTAAATCTCCTCTGCACCCTTTCCAATGCGTCCACATCCTTCCCATAATGCGGCGACCAGAATTGCACGCAATACTCCAAATGCGGCCGCACCAGAGTTTTGTACAGCTGCAACATGACCTCATGGCTCCTAAACTCAATCCCGCTACCAATAAAAGCTAACACACCGTACGCCTTCTTAACAACCCTCTCAACCTGGGTGGCAACTTTCAGGGATCTATGTACATGGACACCGAGATCTCTCTGCTCATCCACACTGCCAAGAATCTTACCATTAGCCCAGTACTCTGTCTTCCTGTTATTCCTCCTTGTAAATAACACAAACAGTAAGGGTCCCAACACCGAACCCTGTGGAACACCACTTGAAAGAACTGTTCAATTGCAAGGACAGCCATCGACCAGTACCCTTTGATTCTTGTTACAAAGCCAACTGTTTGCCACATTGCCCTGTATCCCATGGCCTTTCACTTTCTTGACCAATCTGCCATGTGGGACCTTGTCAAATGCCTTGTTAAAATCCATGTACACCACATCCACTGCACTATCTTCATCAACCCTTCTTGTCACTTCCTCAAAGAATTCAATCAAATTTGTGAGGCAAGACCTTCCTTTAACAAATCCATGCTGACTATCCCTGACTAGTCCATGCCTTTCTGTGTGACAGTTAATCTCCCATCCCTCAGGATTGATTCTACTAATTTTCCCACAACTGACGTACGACTAACTGGCCTATAATTGTTCAGCATTTCCTTCGATCCCTTTTTAAACAATAGAACCACGTTTGCATTTCTCCAGTCCTCCGATACCTCCCCTGTGTCTAGTGAGGATTTAAAAATAATTGTCATAACATCTGGTATCTCCTCCCTGACCACCTTCAGTAGCTCGGAAACAATCCATCTGGCCCTGGCGACTTATCAACTCTCAATGATTCCAACACTTCAAGTACTTCCTCTCTCTCTCTGATTATCCCATCCAATATCTCAGAGTGTTCCTCCTGGGCTTCTGTATCTGCATCATCCATTTCTTTTGTCAACAAGGAGAACAAAGGGCGGAATGTGGCGCAGTGGTTAGCACTAGGACTCCGGCACTGAGGACCTGGGTTCAAATCCCAGCCCTGTGTCACTGTCCGTGTGGAGTTTGCACATTCTCCCCGTGTCTGTATGGGTTTCACCCCCACAACCCAAAGATGTGCAGGTTATGTGGATTGGCCACGCTAAATTGCCCCTTAATTGGAGAAAAAAATAATTGGGTACTCTAAATTTATAAACAAAAACAAGGAGAACAAATATTTATTTAAAACCCTTCCCACGGCCTCTGCATCGACACACAAGTTCCCCTCTTCATATCTGATAGGTCCCACATTTTCCTGAATTAACCTTTACCGTTCATATATTGGTAAAACACCTTTGGATTTTCTTTAACTTTCCTTGCTAATCTTTTTTGATGCTCTCTCTTCGATTTATTTTTTCCTTTTTGACTTTGTCCGTGCACTTTACAAAGAACAAAGAAGGTTACAGCAGAGGAACAGGCCCTTCGGCCCTCCCAGCCTGCGCCGATCCAGATCCTTTATCTAAACCTGTCTTCTATTTTCCAAGGATCTACTGCAATCTGTTCCCCGCCCGTTCATATATCTGTCTAGATGCATCTTAAAAGATGCTATTGTGCCCGCCTCTACCACCTCCACTGGCAAAGCGTTCCAGGCACCCACCACCCTCTGCGTAAGTAAAAAACTTTCCACGCACATCTCCCTTAAACTTTCCCCCTCTCACCATGAAATCGTGACCCCTTGTAATTGACACCCCCACTCTTGGAAAAAGCTTGTTGCCATCCACCCTGTCCATACCTCTCATAATTTTGTAGACCTCAATCAGGTCCCCCCTCAATCTCCGTCTTTCCAACGAAAACAATCCTAATCTACTCAACCTTTCTTCAGAGCTAGCACCCTCCATACCAGGCAACATCCTGGTGAACCTCCTCTGCACCCTCTCTAAAGCATCCACATCCTTCTGGTACTAGTCTCCTTCTCTACTAGTCTCGGCTACCAGCAGTGCTCAGTTCTTTGTGCCTATTGTACCCTTTTTTTTTCTGTTTGATCTTCCCCTGTATTCCTCTGGACAACCAGGGGAAGCCTCGATTTGGCAGTACCACTCTTATTTTTGGAGGGGACATGCCCACTTTGTATCTTTAGGATCTCTCCTTTTGGTGCTTCCCACTGGTTTTCCGCAGATCTATCCTCGAGCAACGCTGGCCAGTCCACCTCAACCATGTCCCTACTCATTACTGGAAAATTTGCCTTCCCCCAGTTCAACACTTTTACTCATATTTTATCACTGTCCTTTTCCATAGCTATGCGAAATCTACCATACTAAGCCACTCGCCCCAATTTGGTCGCCAACTGTCACTTCACCCACTTGCCCCTCTTCGTTCCCCAAGACTAGGTCTAGAATTGCATCTCCACTCGTGGGGTTTGCCACTAATTGGTTCAAACTATTTTCCTGGACACACTGCACAGTTTTTTCTCCCTCAGTTCCTCTTGTATTGTTTGATTCCCAGTTGCCATTGGGATAGTTAACGTCTCCTCCTATTATTGCCCTCTTTGCCTACATATTTGCTCTGCTCTCCCCCTTTCACTATTTGGGGGGTGGGGGTGTAGTATATTCCCAGTAGTGTGACTGTCCCTTTTTTATTTCTAAGCTCAACCCATGAAGCCTCGTTTGTTCACCCATTTAGTATGTCACCCCTTTCCACAACTAGAATTGATTCTTCTATACCCAGGACCACTATCATCTATCATCTATCGACAAGGGTAACAGAAACTTGGGAACATCACCACCTGGAAGTTCTCCCCCACCCACCACCCTGACATGGAAATATATCGCTGAACCTTTGCCGTCGCTGGGTAAAAATCCTGGAAATTCCTCCCTACCCAGATGGCGGGCGTACCGACACCACATGGACTGCAACGGTTAAAGAAGGCAGCTCACCACCGCCATCTCTAGGACGATTCATGATGGGCAACACTCCTGTCCCAATAATGAACAACAACAAAAAGACAAACAAACTAAACACTCGAGCGAACCATTGTTGACACATCACATCCCAGATAGACCATTTCTGAATTGGGAAGGAGGCCTTTTCGCTTTGGCAGGAACTGATTATCTTGTCACTGTTGGAACTATTCTGTGGGGTAGACCAGCTGGATTCAATGATAAAAAGAGAAACAGTAGAAAGCGTGAAAGCCCAGTTCAGCCGGTACAGCATTCCAGACATTGTGATGAGTGGCAGTGGCTCTCAGCTCACAAGTGAAGAATTCAGCTGATCCACAAAGGATCGGGAAATTCATGACTACACATCGTCTCCATACCAACCCCAGTTGAATGGAAAGGCTGAAGCAACACAAAAAATTGCCAAAGGACTCGTCAAGAAATGGAATAAATCTAGCACAGAGGCAGGTTTTGTATCATCTGCAATGTTTATAATGCTGCTCCCTCAGCCAACTCTAAACTTAATTTAGAACAAAGAACAAAGAAATGTACTGCACAGGAACAGGCCCTTCGGCCCTCCAAGCCCGTGACGACCATGCTGCCCGACTAAACTACAATCTTCCACACTTCCTGGGTCTGTATCCCTCTATTCCCATCCTATTCATGTATTTGTCAAGATGCCCCTTAAATGTCACTATCGTCCCTGCTTCCACCACCTCCTCCGGTAGCGAGTTCCAGGCACCCACTACCCTCTGCGTAAAAAACTTGCCTCGTACATCGCCTCTAAACCTTGCGCCTCTCACCTTAAACCTATGCCCCCTAGTAATTGACACCTCTACCCCGGGGAAAAGCCTCTGACTATCCACTCTGTCTATGCCCCTCATAATTTTGTAGACCTCTATCAGGTCGCCCCTCAACCTCCTTCGTTCCAGTGAGAACAAACCGTGTTTATTCAACCGCTCCTCATAGCTAATGCTCTCCATACCAGGGAACATTCTGGTAAATCTCTTCTGCACCCTCTCTAAAGCTTCAACACCCTTCTGGTAGTGTGGTGACCAGAATTGAACACTATACTCCAAGTGTGGCCTAACTAAGGTTCTATACAGCTGCAACATGACTTGCCAATTCCTATACTCAATGCCCCGGCCAATGAAGGCAAGCATGCCATATGCCTTCTTGACTACCTTCTCCACCTGTGTTGCCCCTTTCAGTGACCTGTGGACCTGTACTCCTAGATCTCTCTGACTTTCAATACTCTTGAGGGTTCTACCATTCACTGTATATTCCCTACCTGCATTAGACCTTCCAAAATGCATCACCTCACATTTGTCCGGATTAAACTCCATCTGCCATCTCTCCGCCCAAGTCTCCAAACAATCTAAATCCTGCTGTATCCTCTGACAGTCCTCATCGCTATCCGCAATTCCACTAACCTTTGTGTCGTCTGCAAACCTACTAATCAGACCAGTTACATTCTCCTCCAAATCATTTATATATACTACAAAGGTTTTTACCTTTACTTAAAGGTTATTAAATTTTACATGTTTGTTGGGTGATTTCATACCTGGAATCTCTTTGGTACTTGGCTGAAGCTTTGTTCCAATATCTGCGTCGGTAACCGAACCTGAAAAGAAAAGGAACATGCACATTTATCTCGGGATTGTGTTCCTATGGTCTACTCGGAGTTTGCAGGATAGTACCTCAGCATCATGTGTGCTCCATACCCACAGTCAGGCCCTTGCTTCATGATCAGCTGCTGCTTCACTCTTCGCCTGTTTCTTAGCGGTTTTGTCAGTGGAGGGTTGCCGTTGGCTGCCAATCCCAGGGTGTGGACAAGGAGGCAGGTCTCAAGTCGAGTTCAGCTGGAACTGGAATGAGGACCACTGCTGCAGTGTGGCTGGAGGGACTGGAGAGCTGCCGGCCAACTTCATTAGCCACCAGCTCCCCAAGGCCGGACTTCCTCCCGGGTGAGGGGCGGACTTCCTGCCTTACACCAATCGATGCTTGTTAGACTGTATTGTGGCAGCCGTGCTGCTGAAATCGGTGGGGATAAAATCTGTTCCATTCGCGTACTTGGAAATATTCAATTTGATTCCCACATCAACACATTGATATAGATTGTGCACATCTGGCACATTGGTGCTTGCAACTGCCCACTAATCCCAGCCTGCCAACCTACAAATCAGTCCTGCCCTCTGTTTTTTGCCATCCAGCAATGATCAATGCATGCCAGTATTTCACCCCCAATCTGATGTACTTTGCTCACTAACATCCTGTGAGACCTTATTAAAAGCATTCTCAAAATCCAAATACACCAGACCCACTGGCTCCCCCTTATCTATTCTTTCAGAAATCCGTTGCGACCTTACGTATTCTTATCATTATTGCTACGAGCCCAGTTACATACGTACATATGAACATATGAATTAGGAGTAAGGGTAGGCCACTCGGCCCCTCAAGCCTGCTACGTTATTCAGTGAGGGCATGACTGTTCTGGTTGTAACCTCGACTCCACACAACTCCTGATAACCTTTGGCCCTTTGTTAATCAAGAATCTATCTCACTCTGCCATACAAATATTCAAAGACTTGGCTTCCACCGCCTTTCGAAGGGTTTCCCGGCAGCATGGGGCGGTTTCGATGGAAACTCCCATTGACAGCGGCTGGAACAGAGAATCTCACCGCCAGCGAACAGCACGTCGCCTCCCGCTGCCGAGGAAATCGCAGCTGGGAGGCCGAAGAATCCCGCTCCGGAGCAGGGATAGACTTCCCGGCCCCTTGAGCCTGCTCTGCCATTCAGTGAAGCCATGGATTGTGGCCCAGCTTCACCTTCCTGAATTCCAAAGGCTAAGCACCCTCTGAGGGAAGTGATTCCTCCTTATCTCCGTCTTAAAGAGGGGGTCCCCCACAGACCCAGATCCCCCCATGACACAAAACATCCTCCCAGTATCGGCCCTGTCGAGCCCCAGCTCCCTCCGAATCTTCTATGTTTCAGTAAGATCTCCACTCACTCTTCTAACCTCCAATGAGTATCGGTCAAACCTGCTCAACTTTTCCTCATAATGCAAATGACTGACCCCAGGAACCAGTCTGGTGAATATCCTCTGGAGTGCCTCCAATGCAAGAATGTGTCTCGTTAAGTAAGAAGGCCAAAAGTGTACAGAGGGCTCCAGATGCGGTCTTATCAATGCCCCCTACAGTTCCAGCAAGATGACCTACTTCAATATGCAGGTGGACTGGGATAATCAGGTTGGTAGTGGATCCCAAGAAATGGAATTTGTGGAATGTCTAAGAGACGGTTTTTTGGAGCAGCATGTGACATAGCCTACTAGGGAACAGGCAATTCTGGATTTGGTGATGTGTAATGAGGTAGACTTGATTATGGAACTTAAGGTGAAGGAACCCTTAGGGAGCAGTGACCACAATATGATAGAATTTACCCTGCAGTTTGAGAGGGAGAAGCTGCAATCAGATGTAACGGTTTGCAATTAAATAAGGGTAACTGCAAAGATAAATGGGAGGAGCTGGCCAGAGTAGATTGGAAAAGGAGCCTAGCAGGGAAGACAGTGGAACAGCAATGGCAGGAGTTTTTGGGGGTTATTAGGGAGGCACAGCAGAAATTCATCCCAAGGAGGAGGAACCATGCTAAGGCGAGGATGAGGCATCCATGGCTGATGAGGGAAGTCAAGGATAGCATAAAAGCGAAAGAAAAAGCATACAAAGTGGCGAGTTTTAGTGGGATCAACCAATACACTTTTGCAAAGCAAGATTGAATGTGCCTCCACTACATTCTCGGGCAATGCACTGCAGATCTGAACCGTTCAGTGTGTAAGAAAGCTTCTTCTTGTGTTACCATTGGTTCTCTGTCACTCACCCGTGTGTGTCCCTGTCAGTGACAGTGAGAAGTGAGATAAGATTGAGTGTGGAGAGAGATTGTTCTGGGACTGTGGATAAGAGCCGGTCGGTAAAATCATGGGCGGGATTCTCCACATGGCCACACCCGTTTTCCTGATGTGGCGCGCCCCCGCCGGCAGTGGGATTCTCCATCCTTGCAGCCGGCCAATGGGGTTTCCCATCGTGGGCACCCCCGCGCCGCCGGGAAATCCGCGGGTGTGAATGCGTTGCCGGTGAAACGGGGGATCCTGCTGACGGAGAATACAGCCCCGAAAGCTTAATAATTATTCAATTTGGGAGGTTTATGGGGAGGGTTTTCTCACCCGGAGTCTCCCTGGCTTTCTGCTGAATAGGGCAGCACGGTAGCATTGTGGTTAGCACAATTGCTTCACAGCTCCGGGGTCCCAGGTTCGATTGCCGGCTTGGGTCCCTGTCTGTGCGGAGTCTGCACGTTCTCCCCGTGTGTGCGTGGGTTTCCTCCGGGTGCTCCGGTTTCCTCCCACAGTCCAAAGATGTGCAGGTTAGGGTGGATTGGCCATGATAAATTGCCCTTAGTGTCCAAAATTGCCCTTAGTGTTGGGTGGAGTTACTGGGTTATGGGGATAGGGTGGGGGTGTTGACCTTGGGTAGGGTGCTCTTTCCAAGAGCCGGTGCAGACTCGAAGGGCCGAATGGCCTCCTTCTGCACTGTAAATTCTATGATCTATGATCTGTTGTGATTCCCAGGTGCGTTGTAGCTGTGGAAAGTAAAGAACAAAAACATCCTCAGCAAATTTGAGAATCTGTTCTTGCAGCAGCACACTGGGAGTTTGTGTGTCAGGATGAGATTAGCACGATAAAGCAGGCCCTCCAGAGCCCTCTTAGACCCACCAAAGTCATCAAGGCAGCAGGGGTGTAGCAATCAGCAGGCTGCCTCTATGACGCTCAGGGGGAGTAAGATAGCATTGCATGTTTAATAAAAATGAATCAATGAGTGCTTTTTCCTTGTTGCTAAAACTTATGAACAGCTCTGAGCTCTGGCTCTGCTTTTTAGTTTGGCTTTGAGGGAAAGCTTGGGTGTGTCGGTGTTTTTTAGTTTTGTTTTAGTGTTGGAGCTGAAGCCAGCCAAAGAAGGTGTAATTTTGATCTCTCTGCCACCTGAAGACTATCTCTCGATCATTTGGTGAATTCAGAGTGATAACTGCTCTCAGTAGAGAATTTAAACCTGATGTGCTTCTGTAAAAAGGGGTTTTGGCTTATGGATGTTGAAAGGAAAGTTTAAGGATTACTTAGAGTGTTGGAGTCTTTGGGGAGGTGTATTTGAACTGATAGTTACTAAGCTGTTCACTGTATGTTTTAGAAAGGTTAACTGAATTCATAGAATAAACATCATTTGGCTTTGAAAAAATAATTTTAGATTTCTGCTGCACCACACCTGTAGAATGGGCCGTGTGCTCCCCAGACCACAATCCAGTACAAGTCGTGGGTCAGGTGATCTCCATGGTACACTTTGGAGTTCTCTAAACCCTGGCCCACAACACCTTCTAGACATCGGAAATACACCTTCACCACGCCACTGATTCACGCAATTCAGCAGGTTGTTACAGAATGAGACACATTAGACCTCTGCTCTGTACATTGTGGCCGCTGAATGGGTGTCAATTATCGACAGCCCCAGCCTTTCACTGCAACCCTGCCACTTTCCCCTCTTCACCTGCTTTCCAAAACCTTCCTGAAAGCCAAGATTGAATCTGCCTCCATCACACTCTCAGGTAGATCCGTACCTTCCAATGTGTAAAACTAGATTTTCCCTGTGTCTCTGTTAGCCCTGCTGTCAGTCACCTGGGTCTTGTCCATGTCAGTGTTGTTGGAGGGGTTGATAACCTCAGACGAATTTATAAATAACAATAGAGGGTACAAGCTAGGACCTGTCCGCCTGATTACTAGCAAAGACGACCCTGCTGAACACTAGACTGAACCTGGGTTTTGCTCTCTCACATTAACCCGATACAAGTCAGAACCTTATACAAGTGGTGATGTCCATCAGAAGTGAGATAAGGTTGGTTGCGAAAAATCATACATTGAATGCGTATTAAATTTGAGAGGTTTACAGGGAGAGTTTTCTTACCTGGAGACTCCCTGGTACTTTTCGGAATATCTGTTGTGGTTCCTCGGGTTGTTGTAGCTGTGCAAAGTGAAAAAACAAAAGAAACTCTCATTAAATGTGAAACGTGTCACTCAGAGGCCGAGAGTTAGGCTGAGGCCAGCACCATAGTAAGTAAGCATATCAGCAGACGGCGGCACAGTGGTTAGCACTGTTGCTTCACAGCGGCAGGGTCGCAGGTTCGATTCCCGGCTTGGGTCACTGCCTGTGCGGAGTCTGCACGCTCTCCCCGTGTCTGCGTGGGTTTCCTCCGGGTGCTCCGGTTTCCTCCCACAAAGACGAGCTGTTAGGCAATTTGGACATTCTGAATTCTCCCTCTGTGACCCGAACAGGCGCCAGAATGTGGCGACTAGGGGATTTTCACAGTAAATTCATTGCAAGCCGACTTGTGACAATGAAGATTATTACTATTGTCAGGGTCTGTCAGTGAGTCTGACAGCCGCACACCACAGGAATTAATTTGATCGTCTGCAGTGGGCTGGGAGGTACAGAGCATTGTTAAAGCGTCAGGGGAGAGGAAAGGCCGGTATACACATCACATCACTCACCCCTTGCAATTAGCTTTTGGGAAGGGACGATCAAGGCTGCCCTTTATGCCTGGGTGATAATTAATCCACATAAGTGGCCAATTAAAGACCTGCCCACTGCTGCTGATTTGGGTATGGCGGTGATGGGTGGGAGCAGACAGCATGTGGGGAGGCAGCTCACTCAAAGTCAGCTCAGGGGCTTGGGGCCTCCAGATTGGGCACCTTGCCTTCATTCCTGGATCTCGCACGTGGTGGTTGGTCCGGTATACTGACCTCTCGGCCGTGTCCACTGCTTCCAGTAACATGGCCGGAGCTGGTCTGCTGACCTCTTGGCTGTGTCCACTGCTCCCAGTGACATGGCCGGAGCTGGTCTACTGACCTCTCCGCAGTGTCCACTGCTCCCAGTGACATGGCCAGAGCTGGTCTGCTGACCTCTCCGCAGTGTCCACTGCTCCCAGTGACATGGCCAGAGCTGGTCTGCTGACCTCTCCGCAGTGTCCACTGCTCACAGTGACATGGCCAGAGCTGGTCTGCTAAACTCTCAGCCGTGTCCACTGCTCCCAGTGAAATGGCCAGAGCTCGTCTGCTGACCTCTCCGCAGTGTCCACCGCTCCCAGTGACATGGCCGGAGCTCGTCTGCTGACCTCTCCGCAGTGTCCACTGCTCCCAGTGACATGGCCAGAGCTCGTCTGCTGACCTCTCCGCAGTGTCCACTGCTCCCAGTGACATGGCCGGAGCTGGTCTACTGACCTCTCGGGTCAAAGAAGGTATAATTTTAAATCTCTGCCACCTAAAGACTATCTCTCTATCATTTGGTGAATTCAGAGTGATAACTGCTCTCAGTTGAAGTGCATAAGTTGGGAGCATAGGCTGTCAGGGAAGGACACAAGTGAAATGTGGAACTTGTTCAAGGAACAGGTACTACGTGTCCTTGATTTGTATGTCCCTGTCAGGCAGGAAAGAGATGGTCGAGTGAGGGAACCATGGTTGACAAGAGAGGTTGAATGTCTTGTTAAGAGGAAAAAGGAGACTTATGTAAGGCTGAGGAAACAAGGTTCAGACAGGGCTTTGGAGGGATACAAGATAGCCAGGAGGGAACTGAAGAAAGGGATTAGGAGAGCTAAGAGAGGGCATGAACAATCTTTGGCGGGTAGGATCAAGGAAAACCCCAAGGCCTTTTACACATATGTGAGAAATATGAGAATGACTAGAGCGAGGGTAGGTCCGATCAAGTACAGTAGCGGGAGATTGTGTATTGAGTCTGAAGAGATAGGAGAGGTCTTGAACGAGTACTTTTCTTCTGTATTTACAAATGAGAGGGGTGATATTGTTGGAGAGGACAGTGTGAAACAGATTGGTAAGCTCGAGGAAATACTTGTTAGGAAGGAAAATGTGTTGGGCATTTTGAAAAACTTGAGGATAGACAAGTCCCCCGGGCCTGACGGGATATATCCAAGGATTCTATGGGAAGCAAGAGATGAAATTGCAGAGCCGTTGGCAATGATCTTTTCGTCCTCATTGTCAACAGGGGTGGTACCAGGGGATTGGAGAGTGGCGAATGTCGTGCCCCTGTTCAAAAAAGGGACGAGGGATAACCCTGGGAATTACAGGCCAGTTAGTCTTACTTCGGTGGTAGGCAAAGTAATGGAAAGGGTACTGAAGGATAGGATTTCTGAGCATCTGGAAAGACACTGCTTGATTAGGGATAGTCAGCACGGATTTGTGAGGGGTAGGTCTTGCCTTTCAAGTCTTATTGAATTCTTTGAGGAGGTGACCAAGCATGTGGATGAAGGTAAAACAGTGGATGTAGTGTACATGGATTTTAGTAAGGCATTTGATAAGGTTCCGCATGGTAGGCTTATGCAGAAAGTAAGGAGGCATGGGATAGTGGGAAATTTGGCCAGTTGGATAACAAACTGGCTAACCGATAGAAGTCAGAGAGTGGTGGTGGATGGCAAATATTCAGCCTGGATCCCAGTTACCAGTGGCGTAACACAGGGATCAGTTCTGGGTCCTCTGCTGTTTGTGATTTTCATTAATGACTTGGATGAGGGAGTTGAAGGGTGGGTCAGCAAATTTGCAGACGATACAAAGATTGGTGGAGTTGTGGATAGTAAGGAGGGCTGTTGTCGGCTGCAAAGAGACATAGATAGGATGCAGAGCTGGGCTGAGAAGTGGCAGATGGAGTTTAACCCTGAAAAGTGTGAGGTTGTCCATTTTGGAAGGACAAATATGAATGCGGAATACAGGGTTAACGGTAGAGTTCTTGGCAATGTGGAGGAGCAGAGAGATCTTGGGGTCTATGTTCATATATCTTTGAAAGTTGCCACTCAAGTGGATAGAGCTGTGAAGAAGGCCTATGGTGTGCTCGCGTTCATTAACAGAGGGATTGAATTTAAGAGCCGTGAGGTGATGATGCAGCTGTACAAAACTTTGGTACGGCCACATTTGGAGTACTGTGTACAGTTCTGGTCGCCTCATTTTAGGAAGGATGTGGAAGCTTTGGAAAAGGTGCAAAGAAGATTTACCAGGATGTTGCGTGGAATGGAGAGTAGGTCTTACGAGGAAAGGTTGAGGGTGCTAGGCCTTTTCTCATTAGAACGGAGAAGGATGAGGAGCGACGTGATAGAGATTTATAAGATGATCAGGGAAATAGATAGAGTCGACAGTCAGAGACTTTTTCCCTGGGTGGAACAAACCATTACAAGGGGACATGAATTTAAGGTGAAAGGTGGAAGATATAGGAGGGATATCAGAGGTAGGTTCTTTACCCAGAGAGTAGTGGGGGCATGGAATGCACTGCCTGTGGAAGTAGTTGAGTCGGAAACATTAGGGACCTTCAAGCAGCTATTGGATAGGTACATGGATGACGGTAAAATGATATAATGTAGATTTATTTGTTCTTAAGGGCAGCACGGTAGCATTGTGGATAGCACAATTGCTTCACAGCTCCATGGTCCCAGGTTCGATTCCGGCTTGGGTCATTGTCTGTGCGGAGTCTGCACGTCCTCCCCATGTCTGCGTGGGTTTCCTCCGGGTGCTCCGGTTTCCTCCCACAGTCCAAAGATGTGCAGGTTAGGGTGGATTGGCCATGATAAATTGCCCTTAGTGTCCAAAATTGCCCTTAGTGTTGGGTGGAGTTACTGGGTTATGGGGATAGGGTGGGGGTGTTGACCTTGGGTAGGGTGCTCTTTCCAAGAGCCGGTGCAGACTCGAAGGGCCGAATGGCCTCCTTCTGCACTGTAAATTCTATGATCTATGATCTGTTGTGATTCCCAGGTGCGTTGTAGCTGTGGAAAGTAAAGAACAAAAACATCCTCAGCAAATTTGAGAATCTGTTCTTGCAGCAGCACACTGGGAGTTTGTGTGTCAGGATGAGATTAGCACGATAAAGCAGGCCCTCCAGAGCCCTCTTAGACCCACCAA
This sequence comes from Scyliorhinus torazame, assembly GCF_047496885.1. NCBI lineage: Eukaryota > Metazoa > Chordata > Chondrichthyes > Carcharhiniformes > Scyliorhinidae > Scyliorhinus > Scyliorhinus torazame. Next base: position 357,546,146 of record NC_092709.1, on the reverse strand, counting down.
AGTCATCAAGGCAGCAGGGGTGTAGCAATCAGCAGGCTGCCTCTATGACGCTCAGGGGGAGTAAGATAGCATTGCATGTTTAATAAAAATGAATCAATGAGTGCTTTTTCCTTGTTGCTAAAACTTATGAACAGCTCTGAGCTCTGGCTCTGCTTTTTAGTTTGGCTTTGAGGGAAAGCTTGGGTGTGTCGGTGTTTTTTAGTTTTGTTTTAGTGTTGGAGCTGAAGCCAGCCAAAGAAGGTGTAATTTTGATCTCTCTGCCACCTGAAGACTATCTCTCGATCATTTGGTGAATTCAGAGTGATAACTGCTCTCAGTAGAGAATTTAAACCTGATGTGCTTCTGTAAAAAGGGGTTTTGGCTTATGGATGTTGAAAGGAAAGTTTAAGGATTACTTAGAGTGTTGGAGTCTTTGGGGAGGTGTATTTGAACTGATAGTTACTAAGCTGTTCACTGTATGTTTTAGAAAGGTTAACTGAATTCATAGAATAAACATCATTTGGCTTTGAAAAAATAATTTTAGATTTCTGCTGCACCACACCTGTAGAATGGGCCGTGTGCTCCCCAGACCACAATCCAGTACAAGTCGTGGGTCAGGTGATCTCCATGGTACACTTTGGAGTTCTCTAAACCCTGGCCCACAACACCTTCTAGACATCGGAAATACACCTTCACCACGCCACTGATTCACGCAATTCAGCAGGTTGTTACAGAATGAGACACATTAGACCTCTGCTCTGTACATTGTGGCCGCTGAATGGGTGTCAATTATCGACAGCCCCAGCCTTTCACTGCAACCCTGCCACTTTCCCCTCTTCACCTGCTTTCCAAAACCTTCCTGAAAGCCAAGATTGAATCTGCCTCCATCACACTCTCAGGTAGATCCGTACCTTCCAATGTGTAAAACTAGATTTTCCCTGTGTCTCTGTTAGCCCTGCTGTCAGTCACCTGGGTCTTGTCCATGTCAGTGTTGTTGGAGGGGTTGATAACCTCAGACGAATTTATAAATAACAATAGAGGGTACAAGCTAGGACCTGTCCGCCTGATTACTAGCAAAGACGACCCTGCTGAACACTAGACTGAACCTGGGTTTTGCTCTCTCACATTAACCCGATACAAGTCAGAACCTTATACAAGTGGTGATGTCCATCAGAAGTGAGATAAGGTTGGTTGCGAAAAATCATACATTGAATGCGTATTAAATTTGAGAGGTTTACAGGGAGAGTTTTCTTACCTGGAGACTCCCTGGTACTTTTCGGAATATCTGTTGTGGTTCCTCGGGTTGTTGTAGCTGTGCAAAGTGAAAAAACAAAAGAAACTCTCATTAAATGTGAAACGTGTCACTCAGAGGCCGAGAGTTAGGCTGAGGCCAGCACCATAGTAAGTAAGCATATCAGCAGACGGCGGCACAGTGGTTAGCACTGTTGCTTCACAGCGGCAGGGTCGCAGGTTCGATTCCCGGCTTGGGTCACTGCCTGTGCGGAGTCTGCACGCTCTCCCCGTGTCTGCGTGGGTTTCCTCCGGGTGCTCCGGTTTCCTCCCACAAAGACGAGCTGTTAGGCAATTTGGACATTCTGAATTCTCCCTCTGTGACCCGAACAGGCGCCAGAATGTGGCGACTAGGGGATTTTCACAGTAAATTCATTGCAAGCCGACTTGTGACAATGAAGATTATTACTATTGTCAGGGTCTGTCAGTGAGTCTGACAGCCGCACACCACAGGAATTAATTTGATCGTCTGCAGTGGGCTGGGAGGTACAGAGCATTGTTAAAGCGTCAGGGGAGAGGAAAGGCCGGTATACACATCACATCACTCACCCCTTGCAATTAGCTTTTGGGAAGGGACGATCAAGGCTGCCCTTTATGCCTGGGTGATAATTAATCCACATAAGTGGCCAATTAAAGACCTGCCCACTGCTGCTGATTTGGGTATGGCGGTGATGGGTGGGAGCAGACAGCATGTGGGGAGGCAGCTCACTCAAAGTCAGCTCAGGGGCTTGGGGCCTCCAGATTGGGCACCTTGCCTTCATTCCTGGATCTCGCACGTGGTGGTTGGTCCGGTATACTGACCTCTCGGCCGTGTCCACTGCTTCCAGTAACATGGCCGGAGCTGGTCTGCTGACCTCTTGGCTGTGTCCACTGCTCCCAGTGACATGGCCGGAGCTGGTCTACTGACCTCTCCGCAGTGTCCACTGCTCCCAGTGACATGGCCAGAGCTGGTCTGCTGACCTCTCCGCAGTGTCCACTGGTTCCAGTGACATGGCCAGAGCTGGTCTGCTGACCTCTCGGCCGTGTCCACTGCTCACAGTGACATGGCCAGAGCTGGTCTGCTGACCTCTCCGCAGTGTCCACTGCTCCCAGTGACATGGCCAGAGCTGGTCTGCTGACCTCTCCGCAGTGTCCACTGCTCACAGTGACATGGCCAGAGCTGGTCTGCTAAACTCTCAGCCGTGTCCACTGCTCCCAGTGAAATGGCCAGAGCTCGTCTGCTGACCTCTCCGCAGTGTCCACCGCTCCCAGTGACATGGCCGGAGCTCGTCTGCTGACCTCTCCGCAGTGTCCACTGCTCCCAGTGACATGGCCAGAGCTCGTCTGCTGACCTCTCCGCAGTGTCCACTGCTCCCAGTGACATGGCCGGAGCTGGTCTACTGACCTCTCGGGTCAAAGAAGGTATAATTTTAAATCTCTGCCACCTAAAGACTATCTCTCGATCATTTGGTGAATTCAGAGTGATAACTGCTCTCAGTTGAAGTGCATAAGTTGGGAGCATAGGCTGTCAGGGAAGGACACAAGTGAAATGTGGAACTTGTTCAAGGAACAGGTACTACGTGTCCTTGATTTGTATGTCCCTGTCAGGCAGGAAAGAGATGGTCGAGTGAGGGAACCATGGTTGACAAGAGAGGTTGAATGTCTTGTTAAGAGGAAAAAGGAGACTTATGTAAGGCTGAGGAAACAAGGTTCAGACAGGGCTTTGGAGGGATACAAGATAGCCAGGAGGGAACTGAAGAAAGGGATTAGGAGAGCTAAGAGAGGGCATGAACAATCTTTGGCGGGTAGGATCAAGGAAAACCCCAAGGCCTTTTACACATATGTGAGAAATATGAGAATGACTAGAGCGAGGGTAGGTCCGATCAAGTACAGTAGCGGGAGATTGTGTATTGAGTCTGAAGAGATAGGAGAGGTCTTGAACGAGTACTTTTCTTCTGTATTTACAAATGAGAGGGGTGATATTGTTGGAGAGGACAGTGTGAAACAGATTGGTAAGCTCGAGGAAATACTTGTTAGGAAGGAAAATGTGTTGGGCATTTTGAAAAACTTGAGGATAGACAAGTCCCCCGGGCCTGACGGGATATATCCAAGGATTCTATGGGAAGCAAGAGATGAAATTGCAGAGCCGTTGGCAATGATCTTTTCGTCCTCATTGTCAACAGGGGTGGTACCAGGGGATTGGAGAGTGGCGAATGTCGTGCCCCTGTTCAAAAAAGGGACGAGGGATAACCCTGGGAATTACAGGCCAGTTAGTCTTACTTCGGTGGTAGGCAAAGTAATGGAAAGGGTACTGAAGGATAGGATTTCTGAGCATCTGGAAAGACACTGCTTGATTAGGGATAGTCAGCACAGATTTGTGAGGGGTAGGTCTTGCCTTACAAGTCTTATTGAATTCTTTGAGGAGGTGACCAAGCATGTGGATGAAGGTAAAACAGTGGATGTAGTGTACATGGATTTTAGTAAGGCATTTGATAAGGTTCCGCATGGTAGGCTTATGCAGAAAGTAAGGAGGCATGGGATAGTGGGAAATTTGGCCAGTTGGATAACAAACTGGCTAACCGATAGAAGTCAGAGAGTGGTGGTGGATGGCAAATATTCAGCCTGGATCCCAGTTACCAGTGGCGTACCACAGGGATCAGTTCTGGGTCCTCTGCTGTTTGTGATTTTCATTAATGACTTGGATGAGGGAGTTGAAGGGTGGGTCAGCAAATTTGCAGACGATACAAAGATTGGTGGAGTTGTGGATAGTAAGGAGGGCTGTTGTCGGCTGCAAAGAGACATAGATAGGATGCAGAGCTGGGCTGAGAAGTGGCAGATGGAGTTTAACCCTGAAAAGTGTGAGGTTGTCCATTTTGGAAGGACAAATATGAATGCGGAATACAGGGTTAACGGTAGAGTTCTTGGCAATGTGGAGGAGCAGAGAGATCTTGGGGTCTATGTTCATATATCTTTGAAAGTTGCCACTCAAGTGGATAGAGCTGTGAAGAAGGCCTATGGTGTGCTCGCGTTCATTAACAGAGGGATTGAATTTAAGAGCCGTGAGGTGATGATGCAGCTGTACAAAACTTTGGTAAGGCCACATTTGGAGTACTGTGTACAGTTCTGGTCGCCTCATTTTAGGAAGGATGTGGAAGCTTTGGAAAAGGTGCAAAGAAGATTTACCAGGATGTTGCGTGGAATGGAGAGTAGGTCTTACGAGGAAAGGTTGAGGGTGCTAGGCCTTTTCTCATTAGAACGGAGAAGGATGAGGAGCGACGTGATAGAGATTTATAAGATGATCAGGGAAATAGATAGAGTCGACAGTCAGAGACTTTTTCCCTGGGTGGAACAAACCATTACAAGGGGACATGAATTTAAGGTGAAAGGTGGAAGATATAGGAGGGATATCAGAGGTAGGTTCTTTACCCAGAGAGTAGTGGGGGCATGGAATGCACTGCCTGTGGAAGTAGTTGAGTCGGAAACATTAGGGACCTTCAAGCAGCTATTGGATAGGTACATGGATTACGGTAAAATGATATAGTGTAGATTTATTTGTTCTAAAGGGCAGCACGGTAGCATTGTGGATAGCACAATAGCTTCACAGCTCCAGGGCCCCAGGTTCGATTCCGGCTTGGGTCACTGTCTGTGCGGAGTCTGCACGTCCTCCCCGTGTCTGCGTAGGTTTCCTCCGGGTGCTCCGGTTTCCTCCCACAGTCCAAAGATGTGCAGGTTAGGTGGATTGGCCATGATAAATTGCCCTTAATGTCCAAAATTGCCCTTGGGTTTGGGTGGAGGTGTTGAGTTTGGGGAGGGTGCTCTTTCCAGGAGCCGGTGCAGACTCAAAGGGCCGAATGGCCTCCTTCTGCACTGTAAATTCAATGATAATCTATGATTAATCTAGGATAAAGGTTCGGCACAACATCGTGGGCCGAAGGGCCTGTTCTGTGCTGTATTTTCTATGTTCTTGTTCAGCCGAGAATTTAAACCTGATGTGCTTCTGTAAAAAGGGGTTTTGGCTTATGGATGTTGAAAGGAAAGTTTAAGGATTACTTAGAGTGTTGGAGTCTTTGGGGAGGTGTATTTGAACTGATAGTTACTAAGCTGTTCACTGTATGTTTTAGAAAGGTTAACTGAATTCATAGAATAAACATCATTTGGCTTTGAAAAAATAATTTTAGATTTCTGCTGCACCACACCTGTAGAATGGGCCGTGTGCTCCCCAGACCACAATCCAGTACAAGTCGTGGGTCAGGTGATCTCCATGGTACACTTTGGAGTTCTCTAAACCCTGGCCCACAACACCTTCTAGACATCGGAAATACACCTTCACCACGCCACTGATTCACGCAATTCAGCAGGTTGTTACAGAATGAGACACATTAGACCTCTGCTCTGTACATTGTGGCCGCTGAATGGGTGTCAATTATCGACAGCCCCAGCCTTTCCGTGCAACCCTGCCACTTTCCCCTCTTCACCTGCTTTCCAAAACCTTCCTGAAAGCCAAGATTGAATCTGCCTCCATCACACTCTCAGGTAGATCCGTACCTTCCAATGTGTAAAACTAGATTTTCCCTGTGTCTCTGTTAGCCCTGCTGTCAGTCACCTGAGTTTTGTCCATGTCAGTGTTGTTGGAGGGGTTGATAACCTCAGACGAATTTATAAATAACAATAGAGGGTACAAGCTAGGACCTGTCCGCCTGATTACTAGCAAAGACGACCCTGCTGAACACTAGACTGAACCTGGGTTTTGCTCTCTCACATTAACCCAATACAAGTCAGAACCTTATACAAGTGGTGATGTCCATCAGAAGTGAGATAAGGTTGGTTGCGAAAAATCATACATTGAATGCGTATTAAATTTGAGAGGTTCACAGGGAGAGTTTTCTTACCTGGAGACTCCCTGGTACTTTTCGGAATACCTGTTGTGGTTCCTCGGGTTGTTGTAGCTGTGCAAAGTAAAAAAACAAAAGAAACTCTCATTAAATGTGAAACGTGTCACTCAGAGGCTGAGAGTTAGGCTGAGGCCAGCACCATAGGAAGTAAGCATATCAGCAGACGGCGGCACAGTGGTTAGCACTGTTGCTTCACAGCTCCAGGGTCCCAGGTTCGATTCCGGCTTGGGTCACTGCCTGTGCGGAGTCTGCACGTCCTCCCCGTGTGTGCGTGGGTTTCCTCCGGGTGCTCCGGTTTCCTCCCACAGTCCAAAGATGTGCAGGTTAGGTGGATTGGCCGTGATAAATTGCCCTTAGTGTCCAAAATTGCCCTTGGGTTTGGGTGGAGGTGTTGAGTTTGGGGAGGGTGCTCTTTCCAGGAGCCGGTGCAGACTCAATGGGCCAAATGGCCTCCTTCTGCACTGTAAATTCAATGATAATCTATGATTAATCTAGGACAAAGGTTCGGCACAACATCGTGGGCCGAAGGGCCTGTTCTGTGCTGTATTTTCTATGTTCTTGTTCAGCCGAGAATTTAAACCTGATGTGCTTCTGTAAAAAGGGGTTTTGGCTTATGGATGTTGAAAGGAAAGTTTAAGGATTACTTAGAGTGTTGGAGTCTTTGGGGAGGTGTATTTGAACTGATAGTTACTAAGCTGTTCACTGTATGTTTTAGAAAGGTTAACTGAGTTCATAGAATAAACATCATTTGGCTTTGAAAAAATAATTTTAGATTTCTGCTGCACCACACCTGTAGAATGGGCCGTGTGCTCCCCAGACCACAATCCAGTACAAGTCGTGGGTCAGGTGATCTCCATGGTACACTTTGGAGTTCTCTAAACCCTGGCCCACAACACCTTCTAGACATCGGAAATACACCTTCACCACGCCACTGATTCACGCAATTCAGCAGGTTGTTACAGAATGAGACACATTAGACCTCTGCTCTGTACATTGTGGCCGCTGAATGGGTGTCAATTATTGACAGCCCCAGCCTTTCCCTGCATCCCTGCCACTTTCCCATCTTCACCTGCTTTCCAAAACCTTCCTGAAAGCCAAGATTGAATCTGCCTCCATCACACTCTCAGGTAGATCCGTACCTTCCAATGTGTAAAACTAGATTTTCCCTGTGTCTCTGTTAGCTCTGCTGTCAGTCACCTGAGTCTTGTCCATGTCAGTGTTGTTGGAGGGGTTGATAACCTCATACGAATTTATAAATAACAATAGAGGGTACAAGCTAGGACCTGTCCGCCTGATTACTAACAAAGACGACCCTGCTGAACACTAGACTGAACCTGGGTTTTGCTCTCTCACATTAACCCGATACAAGTCAGAACCTTATACAAGTGGTGATGTCCATCAGAAGTGAGATAAGGTTGGTTGCGAAAAATCATACATTGAATGCGTATTAAATTTGAGAGGTTTACAGGGAGAGTTTTCTTACCTGGAGACTCCCTGGTACTTTTCGGAATACCTGTTGTGGTTCCTCGGGTTGTTGTAGCTGTGCAAAGTAAAAAAACAAAAGAAACTCTCATTAAATGTGAAACGTGTCACTCAGAGGCCGAGAGTTAGGCTGAGGCCAGCACCATAGTAAGTAAGCATATCAGCAGACGGCGGCACAGTGGTTAGCACTGTTGCTTCACAGCGGCAGGGTCCCAGGTTCGATTCCCGGCTTGGGTCACTGCCTGTGCGGAGTCTGCACGCTCTCCCCGTGTCTGCGTGGGTTTCCTCCGGGTGCTCCGGTTTCCTCCCACAAAGACAAGCTGTTAGGCAATTTAGACATTCTGAATTCTCCCTCTGTGACCCGAACAGGCGCCAGAATGTGGCGACTAGGGGATTTTCACAGTAAATTCATTGCAAGCCGACTTGTGACAATGAAGATTATTATTATTGTCAGGGTCTGTCAGTGAGTCTGACAGCCGCACACCACAGGAATTAATTTGATCGTCTGCAGTGGGCTGGGAGGTGCAGGGCATTGTTAAAGCGTCAGGGGAGAGGAAAGGCCGGTATACACATCACATCACTCACCCCTTGCAATTAGCTTATGGGAAGGGACGATCAAGGCTGCCCTTTGTGCCTGGGTGATAATTAATCCACATAAGTGGCCAATTAAAGACCTGCCCACTGCTGCTGATTTGGGTATGGCGGTGATGGGTGGGAGCAGACAGCATGTGGGGAGGCAGCTCACTCAAAGTCAGCTCAGGGGCTTGTGGCCTCCAGATTGGGCACCTTGCCTTCATTCCTGGATCTCGCACGTGGTGGTTGGTCCAGTATACTGAGCTCTCGGCCGTGTCCACTGCTCCCAGTGACATGGCCGGAGCTGGTTGGCTGACCTCTCGGTCGTGTCCACTGGTCCCAGTGACATGGCCAGAGCTGGTCTACTGACCTCTCGGCCATGTCCACTGCTCCCAGTGACATGTCTGGAGCTGGTCTGCTGACCTCTCGGCCGTGTCCACTGCTCCCAGTGACATGGCCGGAGCTGGTCTGCTGACCTCTCGGCCGTGCCCACTGCTCCCAGTGACATGGCCAGAGCTGGTCTACTGACCTCTCCGCAGAGTCCACTGCTCCCAGTGACATGGCCAGAGCTGGTCTACTGACCTCTCCGCAGTGTCCACTGCTCCCAGTGACATGGCCGGAGCTGGTCTGCTGACCTCTCGGCCGTGTCCACTGCTCCCAGTGACATGGCCGGAGCTGGTCTACTGACCTCTCGGGTCAAAGAAGGTATAATTTTGATCTCTCTGCCACCTAAAGACTATCTCTCGATCATTTGGTGAATTCAGAGTGATAACTGCTCTCAGTTGAAGTGCATAAGTTGGGAACATAGGCTGTCAGGGAAGGACACAAGTGAAATGTGGAACTTGTTCAAGGAACAGGTACTACGTGTCCTTGATATATATGTCCCTGTCAGGCAGGGAAGAGATGGTCGAGTGAGGGAACCATGGTTGACAAGAGAGGTTGAATGTCTTGTTAAGAGGAAAAAGGAGACTTATGTAAGGCTGAGGAAACAAGGTTCAGACAGGGCATTGGAGGGATACAAGATAGCCAGGAGGGAACTGAAGAAAGGGATTAGGAGAGCTAAGAGAGGGCATGAACAATCTTTGGCGGGTAGGATCAAGGAAAACCCCAAGGCCTTTTACACATATGTGAGAAATATGAGAATGAGGGTAGGTCCGATCAAGGACAGTAGCGGGAGATTGTGTATTGAGTCTGAAGAGATAGGAGAGGTCTTGAACGAGTACTTTTCTTCTGTATTTGCAAATGAGAGGGGTGATATTGTTGGAGAGGACAGTGTGAAACAGATTGGTAAGCTCGAGAAAATACTTGTTAGGAAGGAAGATGTGTTGGGCATTTTGAAAAACTTGAGGATAGACAAGTCCCCCGGGCCTGACGGGATATATCCAAGGATTCTATGGGAAGCAAGAGATGAAATTGCAGAGCCGTTGGCAATGATCTTTTCGTCCTCACTGTCAACAGGGGTGGTACCAGGGGATTGGAGAGTGGCGAATGTCGTGCCCCTGTTCAAAAAAGGGACGAGGGATAACCCTGGGAATTACAGGCCAGTTAGTCTTACTTCGGTGGTAGGCAAAGTAATGGAAAGGGTACTGAAGGATAGGATTTCTGAGCATCTGGAAAGACACTGCTTGATTAGGAATAGTCAGCACGGATTTGTGAGGGGTAGGTCTTGCCTTACAAGTCTTATTGAATTCTTTGAGGAGGTGACCAAGCATGTGGATGAAGGTAAAGCAGTGGATGTCGTGTACATGGATTTTAGTAAGGCATTTGATAAGGTTCCCCATGGTAGGCTTGTGCAGAAAGTAAGGAGGCATGGGATAGTGGGAAATTTAGCCAGTTGGATAAGGAATTGGCTAACCGATAGAAGTCAGAGAGTGGTGGTGGATGGCAAATATTCAGCCTGGATCCCAGTTACCAGTGGCGTACCGCAGGGATCAGTTCTGAGTCCTCTGCTGTTTGTGATTTTCATTAATGACTTGGATGAGGGAGTTGAAGCGTGGGTCAGTAAATTTGCAGACGATACAAAGATTGGTGGAGTTGTGGATAGTAAGGAGGGCTGTTGTCGGCTGCAAAGAGACATAGATAGGATGCAGAGCTGGGCTGAGAAGTGGCAGATGGAGTTTAACCCTGAAAAGTGTGAGGTTGTCCATTTTGGTAGGACAAATATGAATGCGGAATACAGGGTTAACGGTAGAGTTCTTGGCAATGTGGAGGAGCAGAGAGATCTTGGGGTCTATGTTCATACATCTTTGAAAGTTGCCACTCAAGTGGATAGAGCTGTGAAGAAGGTGTGCTCGCGTTCATTAACAGAGGGATTGAATTTAAGAGCCGTGAGGTGATGATGCAGCTGTACAAAACTTTGGTAAGGCCACATTTGGAGTACTGTGTACAGTTCTGGTCACCTCATTTTAGGAAGGATGTGGAAGCTTTGGAAAAGGTGGAAAGAAGATTTACCAGGATGTTGCCTGGAATGGAGAGTAGGTCTTACGAGGAAAGGTTGAGGGCCTAGGCCTTTTCTCATTAGAGCGGAGAAGGATGAGGGGCGACTTGATAGAGATTTATAAGATGATCAGGGAAATAGATAGAGTAGACAGTCAGAGACTTTTTCCCTGGGTGGAACAAACCATTACAAGGGGACATAAATTTAAGGTGAAAGGTGGAAGATATAGGAGGGATATCAGAGGTAGGTTCTTTACCCAGAGAGTAGTGGGGGCATGGAATGCACTGCCTGTGGAAGTAGTTGAGTCGGAAACATTAGGGACCTTCAAGCAGCTATTGGATAGGTACATGGATTACGGTAAAATGATATAGTGTAGATTTATTTGTTCTTAAGGGCAGCACGATAGCATTGTGGATAGCACAATTGCTTCACAGCTCCAGGGTCCCAGGTTCGATTCCGGCTTGGGTCACTGTCTGTGCGGAGTCTGCACGTCCTCCCCGTGTCTGCGTGGGTTTCCTCCGGGTGCTCCGGTTTCCTCCCACAGTCCAAAGATGTGCAGGTTAGGTGGATTGGCCATGATAAATTGCCCTTAATGTCCAAAATTGCCCTTGGGTTTGGGTGGAGGTGTTGAGTTTGGGGAGGGTGCTCTTTCCAGGAACTAGTGCAGACTCAAAGGGCCGAATGGCCTCCTTCTGCACTGTAAATTCAATGATAATCTATGATTAATCTAGGACAAAGGTTCGGCACAACATCGTGGGCCGAAGGGCCTGTTCTGTGCTGTATTTTCTATGTTCTATGTTCAGCCGAGAATTTAAACCTCATGTGCTTCTGTAAAAAGGGGTTTTGGCTTATGGATGTTGAAAGGAAAGTTTAAGGATTACTTAGAGTGTTGGAGTCTTTAGGGAGGTGTATTTGAACTGATAGTTACTAAGCTGTTCACTGTATGTTTTAGAAAGGTTAACTGAGTTCATAGAATAAACATCATTTGGCTTTGAAAAATTAATTTTAGATTTCTGCTGCACCACACCTGTAGAATGGGCCGTGTGCTCCCCAGACCACAATCCAGTACAAGTCGTGGGTCAGGTGATCTCCATGGTACACTTTGGAGTTCTCTAAACCCTGGCCCACAACACCTTCTAGACATCGGAAATACACCTTCACCACGCCACTGATTCACGCAATTCAGCAGGTTGTTACAGAATGAGACACATTAGACCTCTGCTCTGTACATTGTGGCCGCTGAATGGGTGTCAATTATCGACAGCCCCAGCCTTTCCCTGCATCCCTGCCACTTTCCCCTCTTCACCTGCTTTCCAAAACCTTCCTGAAAGCCAAGATTGAATCTGCCTCCATCACACTCTCAGGTAGATCCGTACCTTCCAATGTGTAAAACTAGATTTTCCCTGTGTCTCTGTTAGCTCTGCTGTCAGTCACCTGGGGCGAAATTCTCCGTTATCGGCGCAAAAAACGGCGCAAATCCGACTTGCGTCACGTCGGAAAAATGGGTCGAAAGTCTCCGGCCCGAAATGGGCTAGCAGCGACGTAACGGGATCCGCGCTTGCGCAGTGGTTCACGCCGTGCAGCGTCATACGCGCTGCACGGCGTGACGGCTCATAAGGCCGCGCTGCTCCCCCCCCACCCAACCGCAACACCCGACCGCAACACCCGACTGGATGGCTAGCCGCCGCTCAGCCCCGAGGTTCGAGTCACGCGATGTGGAGGCGCTCCTGGACGCGGTGGAGCAGAGGAGGGACGCCCTGTATCCCGGGCACGGCCGCAGAGTTGCCCCATGCCACAGCTGGCGTCTGTGGAGGGAAGTGGCAGAGGCCGTCACCGCTGTGGCCCTGACACCACGGACAGGCAACCAGTGCCACAAGAAGGTGAACGACCTCGTCAGAGCAGGCAGGGTGAGCCTCCCCATATCCCCCCTACCCCATATCCCCCCTCCCCCATATCCCCCCTCCTCCATATCCCCCCTCCCCCATATCCCCCTCCCCGATATCCCCATAACCCCCATAATCCCCCTCCCCCGATATCCCCATAACCCCCCCCATAACCCCCCCTCCCTCATATCCCCCTCCCCCATATCCCCCCTCCCCCATATCCCCCCTCCCCATATCCCCCCTCCCCCATATCCCCCCTCCCCCATATCCCCCATAACCCCCCCACATCCCCCTCCCCATATCCCCCTCCCCATATCCCCCCTCCCCCATATCCCCCCTCCCCCATGTCCCCCCTCCCCCATGTCCCCCCTCCCCCATGTCCCCCCTCCCCATATCCCCCTTCTCCCCCATATCCCCCCTCCCCCATATCCCTCATATCCCCCTTCCCCCATATCCCCCCTCCCCCATATCCCCCCTCCCCCATATTCCCCCTCCCCATATCCCCCTCCCACATATCCCCCTCCCCCATATCCCCCCTCCCCCATATCCCCCCTCCCCCATATCTCCCCTCCCCCATATCCCCCCTCCCCCATATCCCCAAGTGAATCCAGCCCTAACCTTTACCTCTGCAATGCACGCGCAACCGATGGCGTGCATTCATATACCTGTCTAACACTGTTGCCTTTTACCCCTGCCACCCTCCCCCCCCGCCACAGGAGAAGCGCGCACACAATAGGGAGCATGTGATGACTGGAGGAGGCCCCGCTGATGAGAGGCCACTGACCTAACACGAGGAAAGGGCCCTGGAACTGGCTGGCAGACCTGAGGACCGGGAGGTTGCTGATGCAGAGGCCGGGGGCGTGCTAGCAAGTGAGCCACCGACAGCCCGTCCCCATATCCCCCCTCCCCCATATCCCCCCTCCCCCATATCACCTGATCACTGCCTGCGTGTATAACCATGCATGCTTCATTGTGTATCGCAGCAGCAAACGTCGAGGCACCCATCCCCGCAGATGCAGACCGCCCGCAGGATGCCCCTCGGAGGCCACGGGAGACGGAGAGACCCGGACCCTCCAGCATGCGACGCCCGCAGGATGCCCCTCGCACGCCACGGAAGACGGAGAGACCCGGACCCTCCGGCATGCGACGCCCGCAGGATGCCCCTCGCACACCACGGGAGACGGAGAGACCCGCACACTCCAGCATGCGACGCCCGCAGGATGCCCCTCGGAGGCCACGGGAGACAGAGAGACCTGGAGCAACAGGGAGACGACACCCCCGTCACGTGCGGGAGCGACGAGGCAGGCGTGTGCCACCCAGCGACGAGGGGGGCAGCCACAGGCCCCCGTCACATCCGAGCCAGGACACCACTACCCAGGACACCACTACCCAGGACACCACTATCCAGGACACCACTACCCAGGACACCCCTACCCGGGACAGCACTACCCAGGAAGACGAAATACCGGACAGTGACTCAGAGTGGATGGGTGGAGACGAACCCCCACCCCAAAGTGCCATGGACTCAGAGTGGGACGAAGAGCACGACACAACGGCACTGCTGTCACCAACACCCTCCACCATCGCAGAAACACTCACCTCGGTTGGGCACTTTAGTGATGAGGATTCTGGTACACTCACTGGTGAGCACAACACAGCCGTCGCGGTACAGCAGGTGGAGGTAGGAGCAGCAGAGGGGCCGGGCGGTCGGAGGGCAGCCCAGCCCAAGCGAACATCTGGCGCCCAGATGGATCCCGGGTTCCTGGAGTTACCACACCCACCCATAGATCCGATGCAACCACCGACCCGGAGACGAGCGAAGAGGGTGACGAGCGGCTTGCGGCGGCTGCAGTCGCAGGTGGAGGAGTCCACCCGCGTCCAGGAGCTGGAAGTGGTGCCGGTCATGCGTGCCACCCAGGCCGACACCGCACGGGTGGCGTCCGCGGTGGAGGCAATGGGTGCGACGGTGTCAGACATGGGGAACGGTTTGCGAGGCATGGGGCTTTCCGTGCAGGCGGCGTCTGTGGCCCAGGACATGGCTGCCCTCTCACAGGAGGCCATGAGCCAGTGCCAGCGCTAGATGGCAGAGGCGCTCAACGCCATAGCCCAGTCTCTGCAGGCCATGGCCCAGTCTCAGCAGGCCATGGCCCAGTCTCTGCAGGCCAGGGCCCAGTCTCAGCAGGCCATAGCCCAGTCTCAGCAGGCCATGGCCCAGTCTCTGCAGGCCATGGCCCAGTCTCTGCAGGCCATCGCTGAGGGCATCGGCGCCAGTGGCCATGTGCGAGCCGGCGTCGCACTGTCACAGACAGGGTTTGCCAACCCTCTGGGCTCCATGGCTGCAAACCTGCAGGCCCCTGTCGATACCAGCACGGGCCTCCAGGACTGGCAGCGTCAGATGTCAGGGGGGCGTCGGATGGCCAGTCCGTTCGCATCCCCCACCCATGTAGAGGCCTGGGGGCCATCAGGCACCCCGAGGGAGGAGGAGGTGGTGTGGTCCGTCCCGGCTCCCCCTGTAGGGGAGGTCCCAGAACACCGCGACACCTCGGACTCCCCCACCCTTCCGTCCCAGGTGCATCGGGTGGGCAACGGGCAGGACAGGCTGGCAGCTCGCCATCCCAGTCGCCCTGGCCGCAGCCTGGCCCATCTAGGCCAGGACGCCCCAGGAAACGGCCGCCAAAGGGATCCAGTGTCAGAGGGTAGGAATCACAGGAGTCCACCTCCAGTTCTGCTGTACCGTCTGGGGAACCACGTAGACGTAGTCAAAGGGCCCGTAAGGCCAAACAATTAGACACTGAGTAAGTTGGCACGGGTGCAGGGCACAGATGAGTTTTAGGGGCTAGGGCACGTGCATGAACTCCTTTGGTTATTAAAGTCAATGTTACACCTACAGAAGCTGCCTTTGTGCTCTGTCCAAAGCGTGCGGGGGTGTCATGTACGTTGAGCGCAAGTGTGTGTGAGGGGTGGTCTCACCTCAGCCCCAGGTGAGTCTGCCCCCTTTCCCCTGGGCCGCCATCAACATCCCCCCGGGCAGAGGACGGGACCGTGCGCTGCAGTGTCACAGCTGCATGCAGGGATGGTCCGGGTGGATGGTGGTACTGTGGCCATGGGTCATACATAGTCCAACGATGTGGAGCCAAGAGCTCACCGCAGGGCGGGTTGTCATCATCCTCCATGGCCTGCAATAGACACGCGTCCACCCGCAACTGTGTGAGCCCGGCCGTTGTGCCGCAGGTGGATCGGCAATGGGGGGGGGTGGTGTGCATGCGGGTGGGGTGGGTGGGGTTGGGGAGGGGGGTGAGGGTGCTGGGTGGGTGGATGGGTGGGGGGTGTGGGTGGTCGGCTGTTGCCATGGTGTGCGGTCTGTGGCCATACTACCCGATTCCCACGCCCATCTTGTCAGTGAAGCGGGCGGCTATCAGCCTGTCCCGTGCCCGCTGGCCCAGCCGGTAACGGTGGACAGCCACCCGCCCGTGTCTAACCCGTCTGCCCTAACCATTGCCCCCATCCCCCTCATCTGGGGAGGACTGTGCCTCTTCCTGCTGCTCCTCCACTCCGCCCTCCTCTGCCTGCGGCACATCGCCCCTCTGCTGGGCTATGTTGTGCAGGACGCAGCACACCACAATGATGCGGCCGACCCTATCTGACCGATACTGGAGGGCGCCCCCAGAGAGGTCCAGGCACCTGAAACGCATCTTCAGCACGCCAAAGCACCTCTCGATCACTCCCCTTGTCGCTACATGGGCATCATTGTAGCGGTTCTCCGCCTCATTGCGTGGCCTCCGTACAGGCGTCATCAGCCACGATCGCAATGGGTAGCCCCTGTCGCCCAGCAACCAGCCCCTCAGCCGGGGATGGCGTCCCTCGTACATGCCGGGGATGGATGACCGCGACAACACGTATGAGCCGTGTACACTGCCTGGGTAACGGGCGCAGACGTGCAGGATCATCGACCACCTGTATGTTCATCGAATAGGTCCCCTTCCTATTGGTGAACACGGCCCTGTTATCTGCAGGTGGCCGCACGGCGACGTGCACCCCATCGATCGCACCCTGGACCATGGGGAACCCGGCCACGGCAGAGAAGCCCACGGCCCGGGCATCTTGGCTGGCCCGGTCCACAGGGAAGCGGATGTAGCGGTGCGCCATGGCATATAGGGCATCTGTCACTGCCCGGATGCACCGGTGTCTGCGATATGCCGGACAGGTCCCCACTCGGTGCCTGGAATGACCCCGTTGCATAAACGTTCAGGGCAACCGTAACCTTGACGGACACGGGGAGAGGGTGTCCCCCGCCAGTGCCACGCGGTGACAGGTGTGCCAGCAGGTGGCAGATGTGTGCCACGGTTTCCCGCCTCACCCGGAGTCTCCTCCTGCATTCCCGGTCCGTGAGGTCCTGGTATGACTGCCGGGGCCGGTACACACGGGGCGCCCTCGGGTGCCTCCGTTGCCGTGGGGCCGCGACGTCCTCCTCCCCCTCCTCGTCCTGTCGGTCAGGTGTCCATCCAGCCTGGGCGGCTGCCGCCTGCCCCTCTGCGGCAGCCTGCGCCGCCTCTCTGGCACGCTCCTCCTCATCCAGGGCAACATGGACATTAGCGGCTGCCGCCTCGGCGGCAAACATCGCTGGCTGACCGGAAAACATGACGGCCTGGGGGGGGGGGGGGGGAACAACGACATGTCATCATTGCCCACATCCCCTCCTTCCCCCCCAGCCAGGTGGCATGGACCGCATGGGTCCAACTGTTGGAGGCTGGCACCTGGCCAGGTGGACCAACTCACTTGCCCCCCCATCCTCCTCCCCGGCACGGACCCCAACCTCCTCCCCGGCACGGACACCCCCCCATTCCCCTCCCCAGCACGGACCTCCCATCCCCCTCCCCGGCACGGACCCCCCATCCCCCTCCCCGGCACGGACTCCCCATCCCCCTCCCCGGCACGGACCCCCCCCATCCCCCTCCCCGGCACGGACCTCCCATCCCCCTACCCGGCACGGACCCCCCCCACATCCCCCTCCCCGGCACGGACCCCAACCTCCTCCCCGGCACAGACCCCCCATCCCCCTCCCCGGCACGGACCCCAACCTCCCAACCTCCCATCCTCCTCCCCGGCACGGACCCCCCCATCCCCCTCCCCGGCACGGACCCCAACCTCCTCCCCGGCACGGACCCCCCATCCCCCTCCCCGGCACAAACCCCCCATCCTCCTCCCCGGCACGGACCCCAACCTCCTCCCCGGCACGGACCCCCCCCCATCCCCCTCCCCGGCACGGACCCCAACCTCCCATCCTCCTCCCCGGCACGGATCCCCCCATCCCCCACCCCGGCACGGACCCCAACCTCCCATCCTCCTCCCCGGCACGGACCCTCCCCATCCTCCTCCCCGGCACGGACCCCAACCTCCCATCCTCCTCCCCGGCACGGACCCTCCCCATCCTCCTCCCCGGCACGGAGCCCAACCTCCTCCCCGGCACGGACCCCCCATCCCCCTCCCCGGCACGGAACCCCCCCAACCCCCTCCCCGGCACGGACCCCAACCTCCCATCCTCCTCCCCGGCACGGACCCCCCCATCCCCCTCCCGGGCACGGACCCCAACCTCCTCCCTGGCACGGACCCCCCATCCCCCTCCCCGGCACGGACCCCAACCTCCCATCCTCCTCCCCGGCACGGACCCCCCCATCCCCCTCCCGGGCACGGACCCCAACCTCCTCCCTGGCACGGATCCCAACCTCCTCCCTGGCACGGACCCCCCATCCCCCTCCCCGGCACGGACCCCATCCCCCTCCCCGGCACGGGCTTCCCCCCCCATCCCCCTCCCCGGCACGGACCCCAAACTCCTCCCCGACACGGACCCCTCATCCTCCTCCCCGGCACGGACCCCCCACCCGGCACTTCCCCGGAGCCCAGCCCACTCTAACCACCCCCCCGCCGCACACACACACACACAACCCGAGACACACCTCTCCTCACGCATTCAGACTGCGGCCACGCCATCGCCTGCCCAGAGCCAACCCCCAGGCCGTCATTCACCTCCACGCTGGTCGGCGTGAGCCTGGAGCACAGGGTCACGCCGATGAAAAGGAGGTTTGATTTACGTCGACGTGAACGGTCATCACGTCGACGGGACTTCGGCCCATCCGGAAGGGAGAATATCGGCAGGCCGAAAATCGGCTGCCTTGCGCAGACCCGTGACATTCTCTGACGGCAGCGGCGACATTAACGCCCCGCCGACTTTTCTCCCTTCGGAGACTTCGGCAACTGGCGGAGGCGGGATTCACGGCGGCCAACGGCCATTCTCCGACCCGCTGGGGGGTCGGAGAATGACGCCCCTGAGTTTTGTCCATGTCAGTGTTGTTGGAGGGGTTGATAACCTCAGACGAATTTATAAATAACAATAGAGGGTACAAGCGAGGACCTGTCCGCCTGATTACTAGCAAAGACGACCCTGCTGAACACTAGACTGAACCTGGGTTTTGCTCTCTCACATTAACCCGATACAAGTCAGAACCTTATACAAGTGGTGATGTCCATCAGAAGTGAGATAAGGTTGGTTGCGAAAAATCATACATTGAATGCGTATTAAATTTGAGAGGTTCACAGGGAGAGTTTTCTTACCTGGAGACTCCCTGGTACTTTTCGGAATACCTGTTGTGGTTCCTCGGGTTGTTGTAGCTGTGCAAAGTGAAAAAACAAAAGAAACTCTCATTAAATGTGAAACGTGTCACTCAGAGGCCGAGAGTTAGGCTGAGGCCAGCACCATAGTAAGTAAGCATATCAGCAGACGGCGGCACAGTGGTTAGCACTGTTGCTTCATAGCGGCAGGGTCCCAGGTTCGATTCCCGGCTTGGGTCACTGCCTGTGCGGAGTCTGCACGCTCTCCCCGTGTCTGCGTGGGTTTCCTCCGGGTGCTCCGGTTTCCTCCCACAAAGACGAGCTGTTAGGCAATTTGGACATTCTGAATTCTCCCTCTGTGACCCGAACAGGCGCCAGAATATGGCGACTAGGGGATTTTCACAGTAAATTCATTGCAAGCCGACTTGTGACAATGAAGATTATTACTATTGTCAGGGTCTGTCAGTGAGTCTGACAGCCGCACACCACAGGAATTAATTTGATCGTCTGCAGTGGGCTGGGAGGTACAGAGCATTGTTAAAGCGTCAGGGGAGAGGAAAGGCCGGTATACACATCACATCACTCACCCCTTGCAATTAGCTTATGGGAAGGGACGATCAGGGCTGCCCTTTATGCCTGGGTGATAATTAATCCACATAAGTGGCCAATTAAAGACCTGCCCACTGCTGCTGATTTGGGTATGGCGGTGATGGGTGGGAGCAGACAGCATGTGGGGAGGCAGCTCACTCAAAGTCAGCTCAGGGGCTTGGGGCCTCCAGATTGGGCACCTTGCCTTCATTCCTGGATCTCGCACGTGGTGGTTGGTCCGGTATACTGACCTCTCGGCCGTGTCCACTGCTCCCAGTGACATGGCCAGAGCTCGTCTGCTGACCTCTCGGCCGGGTCCACTGCTCCCAGTGACATGGCCGGAGCTGGTCTACTGACCTCTCCGCAGTGTCCACTGCTCCCAGTGACATGGCCGGAGCTGGTCTACTGACCTCTCCGCAGTGTCCACTGGTTCCAGTGACATGGCCAGAGCTGGTCGGCTGACCTCTCCGCAGTGTCCACTGCTCCCAGTGACATGGCCAGAGCTGGTCTGCTAAACTCTCAGCCGTGTCCACTGCTCCCAGTGACATGGCCAGAGCTGGTCGGCTGACCTCTCCGCAGTGTCCACTGCTCCCAGTGACATGGCCAGAGCTGGTCGGCTGACATCTCGGCCGGGTCCACTGCTCCCAGTGACATGGCCGGAGCTGGTCTACTGACCTCTCCGCAGTGTCCATGCTCCCAGTAACATGGCCGGAGCTGGTCTACTGACCTCTCCGCAGTGTCCACTGCTCCCAGTAACATGGCCGGAGCTGGTCGGCTGACCTCTCCGCAGTGTCCATGCTCCCAGTGACATGGCCAGAGCTGGTCGGCTGACCTCTCCGCAGTGTCCACTGCTCCCAGTGACATGGCCAGAGCTGGTCGGCTGACCTCTCCGCAGTGTCCACTGCTCCCAGTGACATGGCCAGAGCTGGTCGGCTGACATCTCGGCCGTGTCCACTGCTCCCAGTGACATGGCCAGAGCTGGTCGGCTGACCTCTCCGCAGTGTCCACTGCTCCCAGTGACATGGCCAGAGCTGGTCGGCTGACCTCTCCGCAGTGTCCACTGCTCCCAGTGACATGGCCAGAGCTGGTCGGCTGACATCTCGGCCGTGTCCACTGCTCCCAGTGACATGGCCAGAGCTGGTC
This sequence comes from Scyliorhinus torazame, assembly GCF_047496885.1. Lineage (NCBI taxonomy): Eukaryota > Metazoa > Chordata > Chondrichthyes > Carcharhiniformes > Scyliorhinidae > Scyliorhinus > Scyliorhinus torazame. The sequence goes on along the minus strand of NC_092709.1, from coordinate 357,525,294 downwards.
TGCTGACCACTCCGCAGTGTCCATGCTCCCAGTAACATGGCCAGAGCTGGTTGGCTGCCCTCTCGGCCATGTCCACTGCTCCCAGTGACATGGCCGGAGCTGGTCTACTGACCTCTCGGACGTGTCCACTGCTCCCAGTGACATGGCCGGAGCTGGTTGGCTGACCTCTCGGTCGTGTCCACTGGTCCCCGTGCCATAATATTCAGGAGCTGTCGGAATGGTGTGATGCCAGCACTTTGACCAGATAACTGCCGCCCAGGATCAGCTGCTCCAGTGTGATTCAGCGAGGACACTGAGAGATTCAGCGAGGACACAGAGATTCAGCGAGGACACAGAGATTCAGCGCGGACACTGAGAGATTCAGCGAGGAGACTGAGAGATTCAGCGAGGACACAGAGATTCAGCGAGGACACAGAGATTCAGCGAGGACACAGAGGTTCAGCGAGGACACTGAGAGATTCAGCGAGGACACTGAGAGATTCAGCGAGGACACAGAGATTCAGCGAGGACACAGAGATTCAGCGAGGACACAGAGATTCAGCGAGGACACAGAGATTCAGCGAGGACACAGAGATTCAGCGAGGACACAGAGATTCAGCGAGGACACAGAGATTCAGCGAGGACACAGAGATTCAGCGAGGACACAGAGATTCAGCGAGGACACAGAGATTCAGCGAGGACACAGAGATTCAGCGAGGACACAGAGATTCAGCGAGGACACTGAGATTCAGCGAGGACACAGAGATTCAGCGAGGACACAGAGATTCAGCGAGGACACAGAGATTCAGCGAGGAGACTGAGAGATTCAGCGAGGACACTGAGAGATTCAGCGAGGAGATTGAGAGATTCAGCGAGGACACAGAGATTCAGCGAGGAGACTGAGAGATTCAGCGAGGACACTGAGAGATTCAGCGAGGAGACTGAGAGATTCAGCGAGGACACAGAGATTCAGCGAGGACACAGAGATTCAGCGAGGACACAGAGATTCAGCGAGGACACAGAAATTCAGCGAGGACACTGAGAGATTCAGCGAGGACGCAGAGATTCAGCGAGGAGACTGAGAGATTCAGCGAGGACACTGAGAGATTCAGCGAGGACACTGAGAGACTCAGCGAGGACACAGAGATTCAGCACGGAGACTGAGAGATTCAGCGAGGACACTGAGAGATTCAGTGAGGAGACTGAGAGATTCAGCGAGGACACTGAGATTCAGTGAGGAGACTGAGATTCAGCGAGGACACTGAGATTCAGCGAGGACACGGAGAGATTCAGCGAGGAGACAGAGATTCAGCGAGGACACGGAGAGATTCAGCGAGGACACTGAGAGATTCAGCGAGGACACTGAGAGATTCAGCGAGGAGACTGAGAGATTCAGCGAGGAGACTGAGAGATTCAGCGAGGACACAGAGATTCAGCGAGGACACTGAGAGATTCAGCGAGGAGACTGAGAGATTCAGCGAGGACACAGAGATTCAGCGAGGACACAGAGATTCAGCGAGGAGACTGAGAGATTCAGCGAGGACACTGAGAGATTCAGCGAGGACACTGAGAGATTCAGCGAGGAGACTGAGAGATTCAGCGCGGAGACTGAGAGATTCAGCGAGGACACAGAGATTCAGTGAGGAGACTGAGAGATTCAGCGAGGACACTGAGAGATTCAGCGAGGACACTGAGAGATTCAGCGAGGAGACTGAGAGATTCAGCGCGGACACTGAGAGATTCAGCGAGGAGACTGAGAGATTCAGCGAGGACACAGAGATTCAGCGAGGACACAGAGATTCAGCGAGGACACTGAACGATTCTGAGTCAGGTGACCGGTTTCTTGGTTGACTTCCCATTGCACGTCTCTGTCCTGGAACATGTCACTATAATCAACCTGTTTGCCCGCATTATGACCACACCTTCCTCGGCCTTCAAATCCTGGGGTGGAACTCCAATCCGGAACGTCTGTCTCAGGTACAGGTACGCTACCCGCTGCACCACAACACTTGGGTAACCAGAATGGAACTTCAAAGTTTACACATCGCACCAAACCTGGATTTGCTCTTTCATCAAGTAGACCCCGGTCAGAGGGTGTGAACAATAGATGGGGAACTGGAAAATCGGTTTTCCAATGGCGGGGAATGACAGCATGAGCATGTGGCAGGATAAAGGGCAGATCACCATTCCCATCCGGGCCTCCGTGAAGCTCTTTTGCATTCCATTAATGGTATGTGAATGAAGTCCCGGCTGGAATTCTAGCCAACACGTGCGACCATTGAGATTTCAGTCCGGTCCAAATTACATCCAGAACAATGTGATGCGCACCAGTTGCTCAGAAGGGAAGGGGGGAGAGGAGCAGAGCATTAGTAATTGGGGACTCTATAGTCAGGGGCACAGATAGGAGATTTTGTGGGAGCGTGAGAGACTCACGTTTGGTATGTTGCCTCCCAGGTGCAAGGGTACGTGATGTCTCGGATCGTGTTTTCCGGGTCCTTGGGGGGAGGGGGAGCAGCCCCAAGTCGTGGTCCACATTGGCACTAACGACATAGGTAGGAAAGGGGGCAAGGATGTCAGGCAGGCTTTCAGGGAGCTAGGATGGAAGCTCAGAACTAGAACAAACAGAGTTGTTATCTCTGGGTTGTTGCCCATGCCACGTGATAGTGAGATGAGGAATAGGGAGAGAGAGCATTTAAACACGTGGCTACAGGGATGGTGCAGGCGGGAGGGATTCAGATTTCTGGATAACTGGGGCTCTTTCTGGGGAAGGTGGGACCTCTACAGACAGGATGGTCTACATCTGAACCTGAGGGGCACAAATATCCTGGGGGGGAGATTTGTTAGTGCTCTTTGGGGGGGGGTTTAAACTAATGCAGCAGGGGCATGGGAACCTGGATTGTAGTTTTAGGGTAAGGGAGAATGAGAGTATAGAGGTCAGGAGCACAGATTTGACGTCTCAGGAGGGGGCCAGTGTTCAGGTAGGTGGTTTGAAGTGTGTCTACTTCAATGTCAGGAGTATACAAAACAAGGTAGGGGAACTGGCAGCACGGGTTGGTACCTGGGACTTCGATGTTGTGGCCATTTCGGAGACATGGATAGAGCAGGGACAGGAATGGATATTGCAGGTTCCGGGGTTTAGGTGTTTTAGTAAGCTCAGGGAAGGAGGCAAAAGAGGGGGAGGTGTGGCGCTGCTAGTCAAGAGCAGTATTACGGTGGCGGAGAGGATGCTAGATGGGGACTCATCTTCCGAGGTAGTATGGGCTGAAGTTAGAAACAGGAAAGGAGAGGTCACCCTGTTGGGAGTTTTTTATAGGCCTCCTAATAGTTCTAGGGATGTAGAGGAAAGGATGGCGAAGATGATTCTGGATATGAGCGAAAGTAACAGGGTAGTTATTATGGGAGACTTTAACTTTCCAAATATTGACTGGAAAAGATATAGTTCGAGTACAATAGATGGGTCGTTTTTTGTACAGTGTGTGCAGGAGGGTTTCCTGAAACAATATGTTGACAGGCCAACAAGAGGCGAGGCCACGTTGGATTTGGTTTTGGGTAATGAACCAGGCCAGGTGTTGGATTTGGAGGTAGGAGAGCACTTTGGGGACAGTGACCACAATTCGGTGACGTTTACGTTAATGATGGAAAGGGATAAGTATACACCGCAGGGCAAGAGTTATAGCTTGGGGAAGGGCAATTATGATGCCATTAGACGTGACTTGGGGGGGATAAGGTGGAGAAGTAGGCTGTAAGTGTTGGGCACACTGGATAAGTGGGGCTTGTTCACGGATCAGCTACTGCGTGTTCTTGATAAGTATGTACCGGTCAGACAGGGAGGAAGGCGTCGAGCGAGGGAACCGTGGTTTACCAAGGAAGTGGAATCTCTTGTTAAGAGGAAGAAGGAGGCCGATGTGAAGATGAGGTGTGAAGTTTCGGTTGGGGCGATGGATAGTTACAAGGTAGCGAGGAAGGATCTAAAGAGAGAGCTAAGACGAGCAAGGAGGGGACATGAGAAGTATTTGGTAGGAAGGATCAAGGAAAACCCAAAAGCTTTCTATAGGTATGTCAGGAATAAGCGAATGACTAGGGAAAGAGTAGGACCAGTCAAGGACAGGGATGGGAAATTGTGTGTGGAGTCTGAAGAGATAGGCGAGATACTAAATGAATATTTTTCGTCAGTATTCACTCAGGAAAAAGATAATGTTGTGGAGGAGAATGCTGAGCCCCAGGCTAATAGAATAGATGGCATTGAGGTACGTAGGGAAGAGGTGTTGGCAATTCTGGACAGGCTGAAAATAGATAAGTCCCCGGGACCTGATGGGATTTATCCTAGGATTCTCTGGGAGGCCAGGGAAGAGATTGCTGGACCTTTGGCTTTGATTTTTATGTCATCATTGGCTACAGGAATAGTGCCAGAGGACTGGAGTACAGCAAATGTGGTCCCTTTGTTCAAAAAGGGGAGCAGAGACAACCCCGGCAACTATAGACCGGTGAGCCTCACGTCTGTAGTGGGTAAAGTCTTGGAGGGGATTATAAGAGACAAGATTTATAATCATCTAGATAGGAATAATATGATCAGGGATAGTCAGCATGGCTTTGTGAAGGGTAGGTCATGCCTCACAAACCTTATTGAGTTATTTGAGAAGGTGACTGAACAGGTAGACGAGGGTAGAGCAGTTGATGTGGTGTATATGGATTTCAGCAAAGCGTTTGATAAGGTTCCCCACGTTAGGCTATTGCAAAAAATACGGAGGCTGGGGATTGAGGGTGATTTAGAGATGTGGATCAGAAATTGGCTAGCTGAAAGAAGACAGAGGGTGGTGGTTGATGGGAAATGTTCAGAATGGAGTACAGTCACAAGTGGAGTACCACAAGGATCTGTTCTGGGGCCGTTGCTGTTTGTCATTTTTATCAATACCTAGAGGAAGGCGCAGAAGGGTGGGTGAGTAAATTTGAAGACGATACTAAAGTCGGTGGTGTTGTCGATAGTGTGGAAGGATGTAGCAGGTTACAGAGGGATATAGATAAGCTGCAGAGCTGGGCTGAGAGGTGGCAAATGGAGTTTAATGTAGAGAAGTGTGAGGTGATTCACTTTGGAAGGAATAACAGGAATGCGGAATATTTGGCTAATGGTAAAGTTCTTGAAAGTGTGGATGAGCAGAGGGATCTAGGTGTCCATGTACATAGATCCCTGAAAGTTGCCACCCAGGTTGATCGGGTTGTGAAGAAGGCCTTTGGAGTGTTGGCCTTTATTGGTAGAGGGATTGAGTTCCGGAGTCAGGAGTTCATGTTGCAGCTGTACAGAACTCTGGTACGGCCGCATTTGGAGTATTGCGTACAGTTCTGGTCACCGCATTATAGGAAGAACGTGGAGGCTTTGGAGCGGGTGCAGGGGAGATTTACCAGGATGTTGCCTGGTATGGAGGGAAAATCTTATGAGGAAAGGCTGATGGACTTGAGGTTGTTTTCGTTGGAGAGAAGAAGGTTAAGAGGAGACTTAATAGAGGCATACAAAATGATCAGGGGGTTGGATAGGATGGACAGTGAGAGCGTTCTCCCGCGGATGGATATGGCTGGCACGAGGGGACATAACTTTAAACTGAGGGGTAATAGATATAGGACAGAGGTCAGAGGTAGGTTCTTTACGCAAAGAGTAGTGAGGCTGTGGAATGCCCTACCTGCTACAGTAGTGAACTCGCCAACATTGAGGGCATTTAAAAGTTTATTGGATAAACATATGGATGATAATGGCATAGTATAGGTTAGATGGCTTTTGTTTCGGTGCAACATCGTGGGCCGAAGGGCCTGTACTGCGCTGTATTGTTCTATGTTCTATGTTCTATAGTTAGGAGTTAATTGGGGGTAGGACTGGGGCAGCTTGTCAACCTTCTAAAGGGTACAGGATGGGTTGGTTTAGCGGCTGGTTTAGCACACTGGGCTAAATCGCTGGCTTTTAAAGCAGACCGAGGCAGGCCAGCAGCATGGTTCAATTCCCGTACCAACCTCCCCGAACAGGCGCCGGAATGTGGTGACTAGGGGCTTTTCACAGTAACTTCATTTAAGCCTACTTGTGACAATAAGCGATTTTCATTTCATTTCATGGATGTTTGTGACGATGGATTTTGGGGCATCACTGGGACGAACAAACATCTCCACAATGTGATAGCCCTGGAAAGAGTGAACAAAGAACAAAGAAAAGTACAGCACAGGAACAGGCCCTTCGGCCCTCCAAGCCCGTGCCGACCATGCTGCATGACTAAACTACAATCTTCTACACTTCCTGGGTCCATATCCCTCTATTCCCATCCTATTCATGTATTTGTCAAGATGCCCCTTAAACATCACTACCGTCCCTGCTTCCACCACCTCCTCCGGCCGCGAGTTCCAGGCACCCACTACCCTCTGTGTACAAAACTTGCCTCCAACATCTCCTCAAACCTTGCCCCTCTCACCTTAAACCTATGCCCCCTAGTAATTGACCCCTCTACCCTGGGGAAAAGCCTCTGACTATCCACTCTGTCTATGCCCCTCATAATTTTGTAGACCTCTATCAGGTCGCCCCTCAACCTCCTTCGTTCCAGTGAGAACAAACCGAGTTTATTCAATCGCTCCTCATAGCTTATGCCCTCCATACCAGGCAACATTCTGGTAAATCTCTTCTGCACCCTCTCTAAAGCCTCCACATCCTTCTGGTAGTGTGGTGACCAGAAATGAACACTATACTCCAAGTGTGGCCTAACTAAGGTTCTATACAGCTGCAACTTAGAGACCCGGGTCGGAGAATCGCCGGGGGATGGCGTGAATCCCGCCGCCCCGGCGCTGGTTTTTTGGCGGGGGCTGGAATCGGGCCGGTCAGGCCTCCCCCGGCGATTCTCCGCTCCGCGATGGGCCGAGCGGCCGTCCGTTTTCGGCCTGTCCCGCCGGCGTAAATTATGCAAGGTCCTTACCGGGACCTGGCTCTGCGGGCAGCCTGTGGAGTCCTCGTGGGGGCGCCGGGGGATCCGGCCCGTGGGGGGGGGGGGGGGGGGGGTTGCCCACGGTGGCCTGGCCTGCGATCGGGGCCCACCGATCCGCGACCGGGCTTGTGCCGTGGGGGCATTCCTTCCCTCCGCGCCGGCTGCTGTGAAGCACCGCGATGGCCGGCGCGGAGAAGAAACCCCCTGCGCATGCGCAGGGATCACGCCAGCGGTTTCGTACGTGCGCCAGAACACGCCGGCGCTCCCGCGCATGCGGCAACCCGCGTTGGCCGGCGGAGGCCCTTCGGCGCCAGTTGGATTCCGCACCTTCCGGGCGGTCCGACGCCAGAGTGGTTGACGCCACCCCTTCGCGCCGATACGGCCCACCCCGCCGGTTAGCAGAGAATCCCGCCCCAAATCTGCGCACAGTATTCCAGATGTGGTCTCACCGAAGCCCTGTACCATTTTTTTATTCGTTCTTGGGATGTGGCCGTCGCTGGCTCGGCCAGCATTTGTCGCCCTCCCCTAACTGCCCCTTGACCTGAGCGGTATGCTCGGCCATTTCAGTGGGGGTAATTAAGAGTCATCTGCATCTCTGTGTTGGTCTGGAGTCACACGTAGGCCAGATCGGGTAAGAAAGGCAGATTTCTTTTCCTGAAGGACATTAGTGAACCAGATGGGTTTTTACGACCATCGGCAATGGATTCATGGTCATCTTTAGACATTTAATTCCAGATTATTATTAAATTCAAATTTCACCATCTGCCCTGCTAGGATTTGAACCTGGGTCCCCCCGGGCCTCTGTATTCCGAGCCCAGTGATAATATCACTATGCTACCCCCATGCTAGAATTCTGTATTCCTTGTACAAGACACCCAAGACCCTTTAAACAGGGGCGACAGGGTGGCACAGTGGTTGAAAAATGAACATCGCTTATTGTCACAAGTCGGCTTCAAATGAAGTTACTGTGAAAAGCCCCTAGTCGCCACATTCCGGTGCCTGTTCGGGGAGGCTGGTACGGGAATCGAACCGTGCTGCTGGCCTGCCTTGGTCTACTTTCAAAGCCAGCGATTTAGCCCAGCGTGCTAAGCCAGACCCTCGGTTAGCACTGCTGCCTCATGGTGCCGAGGATACGGGTTCGATCCCGGCCCCGGGTCACTGTCCGCGTGGAGTTCGCACATTCTCCCCGTATCGGCGTGGGTCTCGGAGATGTGCAGGCTCGGTCAATTGCCACACTAAATTGTCCCTCAACTGGAAAAATTAGAAAAAAGGTCTCTTTCAACATATGAACACTCACAAGTTTCACACTTTCAAAAAAATATTCTGATTTTTTATGCGTATCACATGATACTCTCCTTTTCATCTAGTTGTCCACTCACTTAACCTGTCTGTCTCTTTGCAGCTTCTCTGTATCCACCCAACAGCTCACATTTTCACCCAACTGCATTATCAGCAAATGTAGATGCATTACTCTCTGTCTCGTCGTCTAAATCACTAATATTGATTGTAGGTAGCTGAGGCTCCAGAGCTGACCCACGTTACACCCTGCAAGGGAACTGTGAGGAAGGTTGTGATAACCCTCAAGCAGACGTAGGCGTGAGCACTTTGCATCTGCCTTTATCAAGGAAGATGTTGCCCAAGTTTTGGTGAAAGAGGAGGTAGTTTCGGCAGGTGATGAATGATAAACTGATAAAGTTGACAAGTCACCAGGAACAGATGAGATGCGTCCCAGGATACTGAGGGAAATAAGGGTGGAAATTGGTGAGGATTTTTCCTTCCTCCTTCAATGCAGGGGTGGTGCCAGGCTGTGGATATTACACCCTTGTTCAAAAAAAAAATCATGTGATGATCAGCCCAACATTTACAGGCCTAAACGTTGGCGTGTAGGGACAAGCCTTGAGGGGTATAGATTTGGATTTGGTTTATTGTCACGTGTACCGAGGTACACTGAAAAGTATTTTCCTGCGAGCAGCTCAACAGATCATTAAGTACATGGGAAGGAAAGGAAATAAAAGAAGATACATAATAGGGAAAGAGAGAGGTTAGTAATAATGTTAGTCTCAGAATTAAATTTTTTAACATTAGAACGATTGTAAGTTAAGTAAAACGCGGATGTGTTAGGGAGAGCTCGCAGAGTGTCGCCATGCTCCGGCGCCATCTTGTGCAATAGCTGTCTCATTTGTACTGTCATGTGAGAGTACCTTTAAGAAATGGGTGTTTATAAATGGGTATGTATATAAATATCTATAGTGAGAGTACCTTTAAGAAATGGGTGTTTATAAATGGGTATGTATATAAATATCTGTAGTGAGAGTACATTTAAGAAATGGATGTCTACTACTGCAGTGACATCAGAGAGTGGGTGGAGCTGGGCTGTCTGTCAGCTTTTTACTTTTGTTGTAGGCTGTTTGCTGCAGGGTGTGTTTTAGTTTCGTTTTCAGTGTTGGAGCTGAAGCCAGACCAAGCAGGTGTACTGCTGTTTCTCTCTGCCATCAAAAGACTATCTCTTGATCATTTGGTGAATTCAAAATTAATAAATGTTCTCAGTAGTGAATGTAAACCTTCTGTTAAAGGTTTTGTTTTTAAGTCTTCTGGATTACTTAGTGTTGTATTCTTTGGGGGTTGTATTTGAATTAATGGTTGCTAAGATGTTCACTGTTTGTTTTAAAAAGGTTAACTTGAATTCATAAATAAACATTGTTCTGCTTTAAAAAATACTTTTCCATTTCTGCTGTACCACACCTGTAGAGTGGGCCGTGTGCTCCCCATACCACAATCTAGTAAAAGTTGTGGGTCAGGTGAACTCCATGATACACTTTGGGGTTCTCTAAACCCTGGCCCATAACAGTACTCGGTTGGGATAATAAATGGATCGCCTCAAACAACTCTATCTGCCTTATCGATATTCCAATCTGAATTAGGCCATCCCAATCTGAAAAATTCAAGGTACACAGCTGGTGGAACTTGTCGCCTGAACAGTGATGTGAAAAATGAGTGAAATTGTTCAGTGACCTCAGATCGAGAACACGCAATGAGGCGGACGGAGGAAGACAGAGCAGACTGAACAATGACCATCAGCAACAACACAGTAAATAACTGATTGATTACCTGGGCCTGTGTCGTTCATCGGCCCACTGTCAATGCTGCCGCCTGCCCCAGGAGTATTGCAAAATGGAGGACCCCAGCCTTCGTCACAGTGACAGTTGTCATTGCTGTTACAAATCTGAAACAAAATACACAGCGGTTAACGTTGCTGAATTGGGAGGAGGTAGATTTACAGAAAGGGACATAGTGAAGAAGTTTAGAGAGACACAGAAATGGAGTCAAGAGAGGAATTGTCCAGGAGCTGGAGTTTTATCGACGATGGTCAGGGGGCAGTCAGCAGAGTGCCAGGACCTCAGCGCTGGGAGGGACCCTGGGTCCGAACATCCACTGTTACTTTAACAATGAAATTCTGCCAATAAAAGAATCAGGTTGGGGCTGTCCACTGATTATTCCCCAGTGTTCAGCTCCAATCATCTGGGTGGTGTCCAGACCTGGACTGATAGTTGGAGGTGACTTAGAATGGCCTCGATGTTCCCGCAACTTAAGGAATGAGGGAGGGGAAGACAAGGTGAGGGTGTGAGGGTGGCTGGATAGGGGAGGGAGAGGAAGGCATGAGGTGAGGGTGGCTGGATAGGGAAGAGACAAGGGGTAGGAGGTGAGGGTGTGAGGGTGGCTGGATAGGGGAGGGAGGGGAAGGCAGGAGATGAGGGAGTGAGGGTGGCTGGATAGGGAGGGAAAGGAAGGCAGGAGATGGGGGTGTGAGGGGGTGAGGGTGAGGGTAAGTGGACAGGGGTGGGAGGGGAAGGCAGGAGGTGAGGGTGAGAGGGTGAGTGGACAGGGGAGGGAGGGGAAGGCAGGAGGTGAGGATGTGAGGGTGAGTGGGCAGGGGGACAGGTTAAGCAGGGGAAAGGGAAGGGGTCAAGGTCAAGGAGACAAAGCCTGAGTGAGTGAGACACAGACAGAGTGAGAATTTGGTAATTTGGTGCAGTGAGGTAACCAGGAAAGGTAAGTGGTTCATCTAATTTTGCTGTTTTTCAGTTAAAAGTGGTGTAGATTAGTGTCTGATTGGCTGAAGCTGCCCCCGCCCTAATTGCTGAGAGGCAGTTATCTGGCAGTCACCTGAGGCCTGTTTAGGGGCACAAAGGTACACATTGTATTCTTCTCTTTGAAGTTTAAGTAGTGTGAGTCATCCTAAAGTCTGTATAAAAGACAGACAGAAAGCACACTTAGTAAGTGTTGCGCAGGTCAAAGAGACACAGCCTGAGTGAGTGAGACGCAGACAGAGTGAGAATTTGAAACTTGGGAATTTGGTGCAGTGAGGTAATTCGGTGAAGAGTGGGAGAAGGTGCTTTTTCCCTACTGTTTTGTTCTCTCTCTTTCTTCTGGCCTGTAACTTTTAATCAGCAGGGAGAGAACCTGAGAACATCTGAGACCCTCAGAAGGTAAGTAAGTGATTTTTTACTCAGTGTGTGGGGGGGGGGGGGACTGAAGTGACATCACAGAAAAGCTGTGTGGCTGGTTGGGAATCTACACTAAATTTGAAAAATTAAGCATTGGTAACTAATTAAACATAATTACTTAATTATAATTTAGAGGTGTATCTAAGCCAGAGATCAGAGAGTACTATATTTAGCTTTCACATTTATAGTAGAAATCTAGTGCTAGGAAACAGAGAGTTAACAGTAACCTTTTTAATTTTTTTTAACTTTTAACATTAAATTACTAATTAATTGACGCAGTGTCAGTTAGAGGGGTGCAGTGCTCTGACTGTGAGATGAGGCAGGTCCGGGAGGCTTCCAGCGTCCCGGATGTCTTCATCTGCAGAAAATGCACCCAACTGGAGCTCCTCACAGACCGCATGGTTCGGTTGGAGCAGCAATTGGATGCACTTAGGAGCATGCAGGTGGTGGAAAGCGTCATAGATCGCAGTTATATAAATGTGGTCACACCCAAGGTGCAGGCAGCGAAATGGGTGACCACCAGAAAGGGCAGGCAGTCAGTGCAGGAATCCCCTGTGGTTGTCCCCCTCTCGAACAGATATACCCCTTTGGATACTGTTGGGGAGAATAGCCTATCAGGGGAAAACAGCAGCAGTCAGAGCAGTGGCACCACGGCTGGCTCTGATGTTCAGAAGGGAGGGTCAAAGCGCAGCAGAGCAAGAGTCATAGGGGACTCTATAGTCAGGGGCACAGATAGGCGCTTCTGTGGACGTGAAAGAGACTCCAGGATGGTATGTTGCCTCCCTGGTGCCAGGGTCCAGGATGTCTCCGAACGGGTAGAGGGCATCGTGAAGGGTGAGGGCAAACAGGCAGAGGTCGTTGTACATATTGGTACTAACGACATAGGCAGGAAGGGGCATGAGGTCCTGCAGCAGGAGTTCAGGGAGCTAGGCAGAAAGTTAAAAGACAGGACCTCTAGGGTTGTAATCTCGGGATTACTCCCTGTGCCACGTGCCAGTGAGGCTAGAAATAGGAAGATAGAGCAGCTAAACACGTGGCTAAACAGCTGGTGTAGGAGGGAGGGTTTCTGTTATCTGGACCATTGGGAGCTCTTCCGGGGCAGGTGTGACCTATATAAGGACGGGTTGCATCTAAACTGGAGAGACATAAATATCCTGGCCGCGAGGTTTGCTAGTGTCACACGGGAGGGTTTAAACTAGTATGGCAGGGGGGTGGGCACTGGAGCAATAGGTCAGAAGGTGAGAGCATTGAGGGAGAACTAGGGATTAGGGACAGTGTGGCTCTGAGGCAGAGCAGACAGGGAGAAGTTGCTGAACACAGCGGGTCTGGTGGCCTGAAGTGCATATGTTTTAATGCAAGAAGTATTCCGGGTAAGGCAGATGAACTTAGAGCTTGGATTAGTACTTGGAACTATGATGTTGTTGCTATCACAGAGACCTGGTTGAGGGAAGGGCAGGATTGGCAGCTAAACGTTCCAGGATTTAGATGTTTCAGGCGGGATAGAGGGGGATGTAAAAGGGGTGGCGGAGTTGCGCTACTGGTTAGGGAGGATATCACAGCTGTACTATGGGAGGACACCTCAGAGGGCAGTGAGGCTATATGGGTAGAGATCAGGAATAAGAAGGGTGCAGTCACAATGTTGGGGGTTTACTACAGGCCTCCCAACAGCCAGCGGGAGATGGAGGAGCAGATAGGTAGACAGATTTTGGAAAAGAGTAAAAACAACAGGGTTGTGGTGATGGGAGACTTCAACTTCCCCAATATTGACTGGGACTCACTTAGTGCCAGGGGCTTAGATGGGGCAGAGTTTGTAAGGAGCATCCAGGAGGGCTTCTTAAAACAATATGTAGACGGTCCAACTAGGGAAGGGGCGGTACTGGACCTGGTATTGGGGAATGAGCCCGGCCAGGTGGTAGACGTTTCAGTAGGGGAGCATTTTGGGAACAGTGACCACAATTCAGTAAGTTTTAAAGTACTGGTGGACAAGGATAAGAGTGGTCCTAGGATGAATGTGCTAAATTGGGGGAAGGCTAATTATAACAATATTAGGCGGGAACTGAAGAACCTAGATTGGGGGCGGATGTTTGAGGGCAAATCAACGTCTGACATGTGGGAGGCTTTCAAATGTCAGTTGAAAGGAATTCAGGACCGGCATGTTTCTGTGAGGGAGAAGGATAAATACGGCAATTTTCGGGAACCTTGGATAACAAGAGATATTGTGGGCCTCGTCAAAAAGAAAAAGGAGGCATTTGTCAGGGCTAAAAGGCTGGGAACAGACAAAGCCTGTGTGGAATATAAGGAAAGTAGGAAGGAACTTAAGCAAGGAGTCAAGAGGGCTAGAAGGGGTCACAAAAAGTCATTGGCAAATAGGGTTAAGGGAAATCCCAAGGCTTTTTACACGTACATAAAAAGCAAGAGGGTAGCCAGGGAAAGGGTTGGCCCACTGAAGGATAGGCAAGGGAATCTATGTGTGGAGTCAGAGGAAATGGACAAGGTACTAAATGAATACTTTGCATCAGTATTCACCAAAGAGAAGGAATTGGTGGATGTTTGTTGGAGGAATTGGTGGACCCGGGGCTGTTTAGCACAGGGCTAAATCGCTGGCTTTGAAAGCAGTCCAAGGCAGGCCAGCAACACGGTTCAATTCACATAACAGCCTCCCCGAACAGGCGCCGGAATGTGGCGACTAGGGGCTTTTCACAGTAACTTCATTGAAGCCTACTTGTGACAATAAGCGATTTTCATTTCATTTCATGTTGAGTCTGGAGAAGGGTGTGTAGATAGCCTGGGTCACATTGAGATCCAAAAACACGAGGTGTTGGGCGTCTTAAAAAATATTAAGGTAGATAAGTCCCCAGGGCCTGATGGGATCTACTCCAGAATACTGAAGGAGGCTGGAGAGGAAATTGCTGAGGCCTTGACAGAAATCTTTGGATCCTCACTGTCTTCAGGTGATGTCCCGGAGGACTGGAGAATAGCCAATGTAGTTCCTCTGTTTAAGAAGGGTAGCAAGGATAATCCAGGGAACTACAGGCCGGTGAGCCTTACTTCAGTGGTAGGGAAATTACTGGAGAGAATTCTTCGAGACAGGATCTACTCCCATTTGGAAGCAAATGGACGTATAAGTGAGAGGCAGCATGGCTTTGTGAAGGGGAGGTCGTGTCTCACTAACTTGATAGAGTTTTTTGAGGCGGTCACAAAGATAATTGATGCAGGTAGGGCAGTGGATGTTGTCTATATGGACTTCAGTAAGGCCTTTGACAAGGTCCCTCATGGTAGACTAGTACAAAAGGTGACGTCACACGGGATCAGGGGTGAGCTGGCAAGGTGGATACAGAACTGGCTAGGTCATAGAAGGCAGAGAGTATCAATGGAAGGATGCTTTTCTAATTGGAGGGCTGTGACCAGTGGTGTTCCGCAGGGATCAGTGCTGGGATCTTTGCTGTTTGTAGTATATATAAATGATTTGGAGGAAAATGTAATTGGTCTGATTAGTAAGTTTGCAGACGACACAAAGGTTAGTGGAACTGCGGATAGCGATGAAAACTGTCAGAGGATACAGCAGGATTTAGATTGTTTGGAGACTTGGGCGGAGAGATGGCAGATGGAGTTTAATCCGGATAAATGAGAGGTAATGCATTTTGGAAGGTCTAATGCAGGTAGGGAATATACAGTGAATGGTAGAACCCTCAAGAGTATTGAAAGTCAGAGAGATCTAGGAGTACAGGTCCACAGGTCACTGAAAGGGGCAACACAGGTGGAAGGTAGTCAAGAAGGCATACGGCATGCTTGCCTTCATTGGCCGGGGCATTGAGTATAAGAATTGGCAAGTCATGTTGCAGGTGTATAGATCCTTAGTTAGGCCACACTTGGAGTCTCATGTTCAATTCTGGTCGCCACACTACCAGAAGGATGTGGAGGCTTTAGAGAGGGTGCAGAAGAGATTTACCAGAATGTTGCCTGGTATGGAGGGCATTAGCTATGAGGAGCGGTTGAATAAATTTGGTTTGTTCTCACTGGAACGACGGAGGTTGAGGGGCGACCTGATAGAGGTCTACAAAATTATGAGGGGCATAGACAGAGTGGATAGTCAGAGGCTTTTCCCCGGGGTAGAGGGGTCAATTACTAGGGGGCATAGGTTTAAGGTGAGAGAGGCAAAGTTTAAAGTAGATGTACGAGGCAAGTTTTTTACACAGAGGGTAGTGGGTGCCTGGAACCCGCTACCGGAGGAGGTGGTGGAAGCAGGAACGATAGTGACATTTAAGGGGCATCTTGACAAATACATGAATAGGATGGGAATAGAGGGATACGGACCCAGGAAATGTAGAAGAGGTAGTTTAGTCGGGCAGCGTGGTCGGCACGGGCTTGGAGGGCCGAAGGGCCTGTTCCTGTGCTGTACATTTATTTGTTCTTTGTAATACGGAAACTCAGAAAAAATTTTGGGTGAAATATCCCCATCTTTTCAGCAGGAGCTGCCGAACTCGATCCGAAGAAAGCACGGAACCCAAGAGGTACACGGGATAGAAGTGAACATTTCGGGGGTCACCCCTCGTATGGTATTCCTGGGGCCCGGACTGAATGCTGCAGCAACTCTGGCTTCAGGTCGAAGAGCCGGACATGGAGACGTGCGGTGTCTCCGTACTCGGCAGTACGCGATTCCAGTCCGTGTGCTACATGTGGAGGCTGGTCTCGGTCCCGCCGGCAGCAGAAAGGCCAGCGCTCCAGGCATCCCGGCTGAGGTAGGCGCCAGCCCCGGGCTTTACATCTGGATGACCCAGAAGAGGCCGAGGAGGGGGCTGAGATGCAGCTGAACTGTTTGGCATTGCCCCGTGTGGCCCCTATTCCTGATCCTACACAAGTGAACAGTCACATGCTGCTCATGGAGCTGGGTACAGGAGCGGCCGTTGCTGTGGTGGCACAGAGGGCCTCTGATCTTATCAAACAGGGAGTGCACACTTTGTCTTTGGCTGGCATGGTGGCTCCTTTGGCCCCTTTTTTCAGGGGAACGACTGAATGTTGTGGGATCCACCCTCACCCAAGTGGTTCATGGGAACCAATCAGTGCGCCATCCCCTCAGTGTTGTGCAGGGAAGAGGCCCTAGCCTGTTGGGCCGTGATTGGCTGCACCAGCTGCAGTTTGATTGGCTGAATATCCTTCAAGTGGGTTCCGGCGGTTTGTGTACGGAACTGAGCAACTTCCCGGACGTTTTCCAGCCGGGATTTGGTCCCGTATTAAAGGGGACGTAGCCAAAATCCAGGTGGGCCCGGAAACCCAGTCCCGATATTTCCGTGTTCACCTAAGCTGGAGTGGAGAAGGTTGAGCCCGCAGTTCAGCGTTTAGAAAGTTTGGCCATTATTCGGCCTGTGCGCTTCGCTCGATCAGCGGTGCCGGTGATCCCCGTCATGAAGCTGGATAAGACAGTCCACCTCTGCGGGGACAATAAATTAATAGTGAACACGGCTTCGAGATTGGACTATTACCCTTTACCTCGCATCGAGGATTTGTATGCAACATTGGCCAGTGGCTGTACGTTCACGAAACTGGACAAGAACAACGTTTATCTGCAGGTGGAGCTCAATAAATCCTCACGGACGTAAATCACGATTAATACGCACAAATGGACTCTATGAGCACACCCGGTTTCTGATCGGAGTCTCCTCGGCGTGCAGTCTTTCAGCCGTTTTGTCCCATCAAATGGACGACGCTCGTTGCTGTCCGGTTGCTTTTGCCTTCCGGACGCTGGCTGCGGGCGAGTGAAAATTTGCACAGATCCAGAAAGATTGTCTGCCGATCGTATTTGGTGTAAAGCGATTTCATCAATACGTCTATGGCTGCCATTTCTTTAACTTAAGGGGCTGTTTAGCACAGGGCTAAATCGCTGGCTTTGAAGGCAGGCCAGCAGCACGGTTCAATTCCTGTAACAGCCTCCCCGAACAGGCGCCGGAATGTGGCGACTAGGGGCTTTTCACAGTAACTTCATTTGAAGCCTACTTGTGACAATAAGCGATTTTCATTTCATTTTTCATTTCATTTCATCGCCGATCACATGCCACCGCCCGGCCTCTTCCCTGAGGACAAGGCAATCCCGACAATAGCGTCCGCGAGGATTCAGTGCTGGACTGTTATTGGCTGCTTACGAATACTCTTTCGAGCTCCGTTCAGGGATCCAGATTGCGCATGCTGATGTGTTGAACCGTCGTTCCCTGCAGATCGAATCCACGGACCCTCCTACAGTGGACAAAGTGACCGCTGCCCTGAATTTCATGAAGTCCTTGCCCGTCACTGCCGCATGTGTTCGGGAGTGGACACAAACTGACCCTGTACTTGGCAAGGTGCGACATCTGCTGCCATACGGTGGGCAGCACAGGCAGCGACCAGGGGAGTTGAAGGCTTTCTCCTCTAAATTGTCGGAGCTGACAATGGAGGAAGCAACCTCCTGTGGAGCGCCAGGGTTGTTCCTGCGACGAACAGGCTGCTGCACTAAAGGACCTTCGCAACAGCCATCCCGGAGTGTCCCAAATCAAAATGCTGGTGAGAAGCTACATCTGGTGGCCAGGTTTGAACACGGATATCGAGACTTTGGGCCAGCAATGCTCCAGCTGTCAAGGACACCAGAAGCTCTCCGCGGCGGCACCCCCACACCCTTGGGAGTGGCCGGGGCGCCCTGGGACCCGTGTGCACACCGATTTCGCCGGCCCCTTCTTGGGTTGGATATTTCCCGTCCTGGTGGGCTCCCACTCCACGTGGCCAGAGGTCCACAAGACGGGGACAATCACCTCCCGGGTGACCATCGAGTAATTTCATATTTCTTCTTCCGCCCACGGAATCCCTGAGGTGCTGGTGACGGATAACAGGACCTGTTTTATGAGTGAAGAGTTTGTCGCTTTTGTGAAGAGCAACGTGATTCGCCACATCCGCGCTGCCCCATCCCATCCAGCATCGAACAGTTTGGCAGAGTGGGCTGTGCAGACGGTTAAACAGGGGCTCAAGAAACGGACATCCGGTTCGATGGACACAAGACTGGCAAGAATCTTATTCTTGTACAGGACCAGGCTGCACGCAGTAATTATGGTGGCCACCACTGAGATTTTAATGGGTCGTAAGCTTCGTACACGACCAAGTTTGATTCTATCGGACATCAGTGCGAAGATACATCGTGAGCAAGGTTTGCAAGGACGTTACCCAGTTCGCATCGACCTCTTCGCCGCTTCACACCTGACGTCACAATGTTCATTCATAACTTCAACGATGGTGCTCACTATCTCCGGGATTGTCATCCGTCAAACAGGACCAGTCTCTCACCAGGTTCGGGTCCAGGGTCAACACTGGTTCGTTCTACAGATCAATGCCAACAGCGGAAGTTCAATTCCCATACTGGGTAAGGTTACCCATGAAGACCGTTCCTTCTCAACCTTGCCCCTTGCCTGAGGTGTGGTGACCCTCAGATTAAATCACCAGCAGTTAAAGAGAGAGCAGCCTATGATCCTCGGGGAGTATGGCGACTTTAGTTTCTTCAGTAGAGGATCTTCTTTAAAACCTAATTCTTTAACCCAACTTTTGGACATCTCTGTGCAACATGGTGTCAAACAATGGCGTCACGGTAGCACAGTGGTTAGCCTCACAGCGGCAGGGTCCCAGGATCGATTCCCGGCTTGGCTCACTGTCTGTGCGGAGTCTGCACGTTCTCCCCCGTGTCTGCGTGGGTTTCCTCCGGGTGCTCCGGTTTCCTCCCACAAGTCCCGAACGACGTGCTTGTTAGGTGAATTGAACATTCTGAATTCTCCCTCTGTGTACCCAAACAGGCGCCGGAACAGGCGACTAGGGGATTTTCACAGTAACTTCATTGCAGTGTTAATGTAAGCCTACTTGTGACAATAATAAAGATTATTATTAACCTTTTACACCAAACTAACCCAAGACAGCATTACGATGCACACACAGATGGCTTCATGAGAAGGAAGTGGTCAATGACTTTGTAATTGGAGGATCAGGAATTAATCATCAGAAATTCATTAAAAGTCGGATATTTCTCCAGCGGCTTTTGCTTTGAGACAATGAAAGTGCTGTAACAGCTGGGAGGGAAATGCCCTTGGCCTCCCTCCCTATCAGCAACACACACTGCCCTTGACACTTGAGTCATTTTAATGAATGAGACTTTTGTAAAGACACCAAGATCTGAGGCATGGTTTAAAGGAAGATACTTTTCAAGGTTTCAATGTATTATTAGCCAGAACCAACAATTTTGAGTCTTCTTTCCAAATACATGGCGAAAATGAGCTTATGATATCTTTTGAGTATTTAAAAGGGTTACGGGAATCACAATCAAGTGCAGAAGAACCGGTTTACATCTTCAGGGATAGTTGAGTGGTCTCCGGTCAGTGCACAGTTTGTTTCCAACATTATGGACCGGGGAGTATTGAGAATGGTTAGAATAGAATAGAATAGAATCTCTACAGTGCAGAGGGAGGTTATTCAGCCTATCGAGTCTGCGTCAACACTCTCTCTGCGCCTACCTCGTCCTAATCCCCCGCAATCCAGTAACCCCACCTAACCTTTGTACACTGAGGGGCAATTTATCATGGCCAATCCGACTAACCTGCACAGCTTTGGACTGTGGGAGGAAACCGGAGCACCCGGAGGAAACCCACGCACACATGGGGAGAACGTGCAGACTCCGCACAGTCACCCAAGGCTGGAGTTGAACCCGGGTCCCTGGCGCTGTGGGGTAACCATGTTAACCACTGTGCCAACGTGCCACCCCCACTTAGTGGTGGAAATGGTTTGGTGACAGAATCACAAAAAAATACAGTGCAGAAAAGGCCCTTCGGCCCCTCGGGTCTGCACCACCGCATGAAAGGCACCTGACCTGCCGACCTGATCCCATTGTCCAGCACTTGGCCCGTAGCCTGGAATGTTAAGACGTGCTAAGTGCTCATTCAGATACTTTTTGAAGGATGTGAGGTAACCGGCCTCTACCCCCCTCCCAGGCCGGGCGTTCCAGACCGTCGCCACCCTCTGGGTAAAAATGTTTTCCCTCAAATCCAGCCATGAAGCTCCCGCCCCTCACCTTGAACTGCGTGTCCCCTCGTAACCGACCCTTCAACTAAGGGGAACAGTTACTCCCTATCCACCCTGTCCAGGCCCCTCATAATCTTGTCCACCTCGATCAGGTCGCCCCCTCAGTCTTCTCTGCTCCAGTGAAAACACAAGCCAATCCAACCTCTCTTCATAACTTAAATCTTCCATCCCAGGAAACACCCTGGTGAATCTCTGCACCCCCTCCAGTGCAATCACATCCTTCCTCTAATGTGGCGATCAGAACTGCACACAGTACTCCAGCTGTGGCCTCACCAAAGTCCCATATAACTCCAACGTGACCTCCCTGCTTTGGTAATCTATGCCCCGATTTGGGACAGCACGGTAGCATAGTGGTTAGCACAATTGCTTCACAGCTCCAGGGTCCCAGGTTCGATTCCCGGCTCCGCACTGTCTGTGCGGAGTCTGCACGTTCTCCCCGCGTCTGCGTGGGTTTCCTCCGAGTGGTCCGGTTTCCTCCCAGAGTCCAAAGACGTGCAGGTTAGGTGGATTGGCCATGCTAAATTGCCCTTCGTGTCCAAAATTGCCCTTAGTGTTGGGTGGGGTTACTGGGTTATGGGGATAGGGTGGAGGTGTTGACCTTGGGTAGGGTGCTCTTTCCAGGAGCCAGTGCCGACTCGATGGGCTGAATGGCCTCCTTCTGCACTGTAAATTCTATGATAAAGGCGAGTGTCCCATATGCCTTTTTCACCACCCTATTAACCTGCCCTTCTGCCTTCAGAGATCTAGGGACAAACACGCCAAGGTCCCTTTGTTGCTCAGAACTTCCCAGTGTCAGGCCATTCATTGAATATTTCCTTGTCAAGTTGCTCCTTCCAAAGTGTAGCTGACAGATTCCCTGTCAGTGGAACTCCCAGGAAAATGAGGAGCTTCTTGGAGACAGTGACGGTTTCTCTGTTTTGCCGCGAGGAGTTCAGGTTATTTGCTGGAACTCTGGGGTCATTTTGATTCACTTTTCCCGCCATCAGAGTATCCCCGCCCACGGGTTTCCCAGCGGCAAGGCATGGTCAAAACTGGGAATCTCACTGACAAGCAGCGGGGAGTTATAATCCCGCCGCCAGCGAATGCCGCGCGCCTGAGGAACACGCGGCTGGAGAATTCCACCCATTGTCTGCTCCCCTTCGATTGATCACCCATTGGAAAGTGGAGCTGATACGGTTTCACTGATGAGGATTTTTATCTTCATATTGTTCCTCTATGAGTTAGTGAATAAGTTTCTAAAGTTTTTGTACACTCAATGAACTTTGATACCAATTATTAATTAGGTGTCAGAGTCTTTGCCTGATGGTTGTATCTCTGTCGAACTCACATAGTAGAAAAGGGAAATTTTGGTTCCAGTATTAGATTTAAAATAGGTAAATAGTGTAACAGTGAAAACTGCAGGATTGAATCTGCTTCCTCCACCATCTGTGGTGGTGCATTCCACAACACTGCAAATAGCTGCATTAAAACATTTCACTTGAAGAGCGACATGTCTGCCAGCACAAACTGTGACTCCTCATCCTTTCAAAACTGATGATCATTTCGATATTCCGAGCAGATCTCTCTTCAGCTTCAGCTATAAATAGAACAACAGCAGTTCTTTATCCACCTTCATTTAATTGATACCTTCTACCATTGATGCCTCTGCACCCGTTGAAAGCATTTGACACCTTTCGAACATTTTGGTGGCCAAAATGGAATACGATACTCCATCTGAGGGGAAGCCAATTAGCAGTAAGTGGAACTTGACATTGTCATGAGCCAATTCGCTGACTCTTTATATTCCAATCTCCTCAGTGAATGAGGAAGTGATGTGGTGTAGGGGTGATGCCACAGGATTAATAATTCAGAGGCTCTGGGACATGGGATCAAACCTCCACATGGTAGATAGTGGAATTTAAATTTGTTGAATAAATTCGGATTGGCGCAGTGGTTAGCAATGCTGCCTCACAGTGCCAGTGTCCCGGGTTTAATTCCAACCTCGGGTCACTGTCTGCGTGGAGTTTGCAATTTTGGTTCCCTCCCACAGTCCAAAGATGCACAGGTTAGGTGGATTGGCCGTGATAAATTGCCCCATCATATCGGGCTGCATCACAGCCTGGTATGACAACTGCTCGGCCCAGGACCGCAAGAAACTTCAGAGAGTCGTGAACACCGCCCAGTCCATCACACGAACCTGCCTCCCATCCATTGACTCCATCTACACCTCCCGCTGCCTGGGGAAAGCGGGCAGCATAATCAAAGATCCCTCCCACCCGGCTTACTCACTCTTCCAACTTCTTCCATCAGGCAGGAGATACAGAAGTCTGAGAACACGCACGAACAGACTCAAAAACAGCTTCTTCCCCGCTGTCACCAGACTCCTAAATGACCCTCTTATGGACTGACCTCATTAACACTACACCCTGTATGCTTCATCCGATGCCAGTGCTTATAGAACATAGAACATAGAACATGCTTATGTAGTTACATTGTATATGTTGTGTTGCCCTATTATGTATTTTCTATTATTCCCTTTTCTTCTCATGTATTTAATGATCTGTTGAGCTGCTCGCAGAAAAATACTTTTCCCTGTACCTCGGTACACGTGACAATAAACAAATCCAATCCAAATCCAAATCCAAATCCAAAATCTTGTCCACAGGTTAGGTGGGGTTACGGGGATAGGGCAACCGAGTGGGCATCAGGTAGGGCGCTCACTCAGAGGGTTGGTGCAGACTCGACGGGCTGAATGGCCTCCTTCTGCTCTGTAGTAATTCTATGGTTCTCAACAGACACCAACAAATGAACTTATCAGCATGACAAAAAGGGGAGGGATCATTTCATACCCCTTTACTATGGCAGGTGTCATCACATTCTTCCACTTTGAGCTCACTCACATCTCGACACTTGTTGTCAAAACAGGCCTGTGAAATAGAGGATAAAAACGTTTGATCATTACTGACATTCAGATTAAAGAAATGACCCGGTCAGGATCCCAAGTGGTTTACCTCAAACTCCTCAGGAACAGGCAGTAAGCTGAAGAGGGAGACTTCAGTGAGGCGAGTGGATCAGAAGGAAAATCTGCACAGTGTCGAGAAGCAGTTTCATGTGTAAAAGATGAGTTTGCTCATGAAAATGGGAATTTATGAGAACACTTGAGCATCATGAACGAGGCGTAGAACACTTGGTTGAGGATTTGAAATGTCTAAATGATAAGCTTGCAGAAGAAAACTCGACAAAGGTAGATTTTCAGTTGGAATCGCCGAATCCCGACAGTGCAGAAGGAGGGGCTTCGGTCCAACTGCACTGAACCTCCGAAAGAGCACTCCACCCAGACCCACTCCCCCACCCCAACCCCGCAACCCCACCTGAGCTTCGGACACGAAGGGACAATTTATCACGGCCAATCCACCTCGCCTGCGCACCTTTGGACTGTGGGAGGAAACCGGAGCACCCGGAGGAAACCCGGGCAGTCCCACAATCAGTCCCGCAACCAAAGGATCAAAGTCCAGCCGCATTCAGCCCCGAGTGGTGGGGCTCCACAAATAGTCCACCTTTATTGCTGAGGGAACTGAGCAAACCAGTGCGAAAAGGTAAAGCTCAAGCAGTTCCAGCCATTAGTGACGAGTGGATGATCCATCCTGGCCTCCTTCCGAGCGACAGGCTCTGGCACAGTGCTGTACAGTTGAGAGGGAGTTTCCCTGAGTGTCCTGAGAAATACCCGGAGCCCACATGTGTCAGAGCCTCATGGCATCACGCCAATTGGATCCGACATGGGCAAGGAAATCAGCTGCTGATTATCATGCAATTGACAAAGCTAAGTGAATGGACAAACACTTGAATTAGGAGCAGGAGAGGGTATGTGTATTGTAAGGAATACAAAGGGTCAACAATAAGATGTTAATACTTCCCACCACCAGATGGAGATAAGGAGCAGTCGTATAAATATTGTGTGACTCCTGGGATTCTGGGAGAAGGTGGTTAGGCGTGAGATAGGTTAGTTGCGTAGCTAAGAGATATCATATTGTTTTATTTAATAACTTATTCCTGGTTGACTGGTTAGAATCTATAATTTAGTCATGTAAATAAATCAGCTTTGTCCATTGGCTCAGCTTGATGTTCTTTGTCAACACTACGTTCTCAAGCCATCCTGATAAACCCAACAGAGAACATCACATAGGCCACTCGGCCCCTCGAACCTGCTCCACCATTCAATCAGATCACAGCTGACCTGATTGTGACCTCATTCCCACATTCCTGCCGACCTTTCACCCCCTTGTTAATCAAGAATCTATCTCGCTCTGCCTCAAAAATATTCAAAGACCACTGCCTTTGAGATGGAGCGTTCGAGAGACTCGCAACCCTCTGAGAGAATCTTTTTTTCGTGATCTCTGTCTTGAATAAGCGAGCCCTAATTTGTAAACAGTGACCCCGAGTTCTAGATTCTCCCAAAAGTGGAAACATCCTCTCCACATCCATCCTGTCAATATCGCTCAGGATCTTAAAGGTTTCAGTCAAGTCGTCTCTTACTCTTCTAAACTCCAGCAGATACAAAGCCAATCTCTCTGTTATAACCCCCAATGGAGGTCCCTAGATCAGGACCATACAATTTCCCATAACCACCCTCCCCCCCACCAAAATTAAAACTGCCCCATTAAGGGGGCGGGGCTTCCCCTTAGCAGGGAGAGCCCCGACTCCCATAAAAACCCGGCCTGGGTGCAGGTCAGGGAAGGAGATCTTAGGGGAGCGGACGTGTTTGGATTTGTATTGTAATAAACCTTGTTCGTTCATTTCTATCAATCGTCTTTGCTTCCTGCTTACCGCAGATTCAACACTGGCAACGAGGGTAGGATTCAGTGAAGCTGCCATTGACACCGGTTGCTACATGCCCTGTACACCACATCTAGGCTCAGGTGACCTCTCTACGGACTGCTGGAATGCTGCATATAGGGCATCTTGAGCCATTTCACGCAGGTACAGGCAACTGGGGACAATACGTCCAACGTATGCACTTTCTGTAACGACGAATGCAATTACCATTGATGAGAGACAAACTACGGTATTGCTCACGGTTTGCGGAGGGCCTACCTACAGGGAATAAAAATCCCAACTCACCCAGACTACCCCCCCCCCCCCCCCCCCCCCCCCCCCCCCCCGCCCCCCACTCAGATGCCCGGCCATGGTTAGCGGAGGGAGTATTTTGACCCGAAACCGCCTCATTGTACACTGTTTCCGGTTTCACACGCAGGCTGCTCACG
This sequence comes from Scyliorhinus torazame, assembly GCF_047496885.1. NCBI lineage: Eukaryota > Metazoa > Chordata > Chondrichthyes > Carcharhiniformes > Scyliorhinidae > Scyliorhinus > Scyliorhinus torazame. The sequence continues at coordinate 357,499,542 of NC_092709.1, read as the reverse complement.
GCCAAGTGAGTGACCCCCTGACCCGCCTCCGAAAACTGGCAGAGACATGCGAATTCGGAGCGACATCAAATGAGACGCTCCAGGACAGCTCAGTGTGTGGACTTCGCGACGAGGCCACGGGGATGAAATTGCGAGCTGAGACCCACTTGCAACACGCGGTGGAGATAGCCATCTCCAGAGAAAGGACCGAACAAGCGGTCCAGGAACTCCAGGGAATGGCGGCGCTCAGTCTGGGAGGCCAAGGTGAATGCCAACCACACTCGGCTGGAACTGAGGAAGCTGGTCCCCGGCAGTGGGACACCGACAGGAACAAGGGTTGCTGTAACAGAGGCCGGGGACACCGCCGGGCATTCTCGCCCAGCCTTGAGGGGTCGGAAAATTCCCACCAACCAGCGTGGGCTGCAACAACTTGCAGGGACCAGGAGACCCCCGAGAGGATCTGCCTGCCCACCGGACTGCTAGGCATGGCTGCCAGGTGACAGGGCTCACTGTGCGGAAGGTGCGGACAGTACCTACCAGCAGTTACACTGCGTGGCTGCACCAAGTGTGATGCCCACCCGGATCTCCCTGCAGATTAATGGCCACTCAATTGGCATGGAGCTCGACACTGTGGCAGCTGTGTCTGTAGTCAGTCGCCGCACATTTGACGGGGTCTGGCGTTCAATCGTTGACCCTGTTGGGCACCAATGTGCGGTTGGCCACTTATATGGGGCAATAGCGGGCACTTCAGCCATTCTGAAGCGGTTGAGTGTGATCAGCAATCCACAAGTCTGGTACTGGTCCCCGGGAGCGGCCCTAGCCTGCTGGGGTGTGACTGGTTGTGTCAACTACAACTGGATTGGCAGCGGGTGTGCCTCATGCATCCACAGGGCCCTGAAGGGGCTCTGACCAGATTTCTCTCGGTATTACAGGATGGCTTGGGCACCATCAAAGGGGCAGTGGCTCAAATAAGCATGGGCCCCAACCGCTCAATCGTGCTGCGTCCGAGCCTAACCTGTTCCATACGCCCTACCACCCAAGGAAGTCGCAGAATTGGACCGGATGGTGGGTTTGGACATCGTACTCCAGGTGCAGTTCTCCAACTGGGTGGCGCCAGTCATCCCGGTTCTGACGTATCAGTATGTTTATGCAGGGACCATAAGATGACGGTGAGCCGTGTATCCCGGCTGGACCACTATCCGGTCCCTTGGATCGAGGATCTTTACACAAAGCTCAGCGGGAGTCGCACGTAGACAAAACGTGGGCAGCACGGTAGCATTGTGGATAGCACAATTGCTTCACAGCTCCAGGGTCCCAGGTTCGATTCCGGCTTGGGTCACTGTCTGTGCGGAGTCTGCACGTCCTCCCCGTGTCTGCGTGGGTTTCCTCCGGGTGCTCCGATTTCCTCCCAGTCCAAAGATGTGCAGGTTAGGTGGATTGGCCATGATAAATTGCCCTTCGTGTCCAAATTTGCCCTTAGTGTTGGGTGGGGTTGCTGGGTTATGGGGAATAGGGTGGAGGTGTTGACCTTGGGTAGGGTGCTCTTTCCAAGAGCCGGTGCAGACTCAATGGGCCGAATGGCATCCTTCTGCACTGTAAATTCTATGAAAACTCTACATGAGTCATACTTATCTCCTGCTGGTCCTGGCCACGCCCCCCCCCCCCCCCCCCCCCCCGGTGCAGACGCTTCGTCACCGTGAACATACGCCTGCCCTTTGGGGTTTCCTCCGCGTTATATTCCAGCAAGTAATGGAGAATATCCTACAAGGCCTACCTCACATGGCGATCCATCTCGATGACGTCCTGATCACGGGCTCGTCCGATCAGGAGCACCTGTGAAATATGGCCGAGGTGCTGTGTTTTGACGAGGCCAGCGACCGCCTCCGGCGGGAGACGTGCATATCCAACGCCGTTGAGGTGACGCACCCTACCTGCCGCGTTGACCAACATGGGTCGCACTCGGTGCAAGAAAAACTGCAGGCAATTCGGCAGGCCTCCGTGCCAAGTGGCCCAATGAACTCCATTCGTTCCTGGGCCTCATTAACCACTCTGGCAAGTTCCTCCCGAACATGGCCCCCCCGCCTGTTAAAGAAGGGCCAACACTGGGAGTGGGGCCAGGAACAGCAGGCAGCTGAAAATAGAGGCAGGAGGAGGCCATTCGGCCCTTCGAGCCTACTCTGCCATTCATTATGATCATGGCTGATCATCAATACCCTGATTCTGCCTTACCCCCTTTCTCCCCCAAGAGCTGTATCTAATTCCTTCTTGAATTACACAACGTTTTGGGCTCAGCCACTTTCTGTGGTAGCGAATTCTGCAGATTCACCGCACTCTGGGTGAAGAAATTTCTCCTCACCTCAGTCCTAACCCTTATCCTCAAACTATGACCCCTAGTTCTGGACTCCCCCACCCTCGGGAACATTCTTTCTGAATCTACCCTGTCTAGTCCTGGTAGAATTTTATACGTTTCTCTGAGATCCCCTCTCAATCTTCTAAACTCCATTAAATATAACCCTAACTGACTTAGTCTCTCCTCATATGACAGTCGCGCCATCCCAGGAATCAGGGAAAGGGAGAGAGTGAAGGGGAGAGTGTGAAGGAGAGAGAGTGAAGGGGAGAGAGTGAAGGGGAGAGAGTGAAGGAGAGAGAGTGAAGGGGAGCGAGTGAAGGGGAGAGAGTGAAGGAGAGAGAGTGAAGGGGAGAGAGTGAAGGGGAGAGAGTGAAGGAGAGAGAGTGAAGGGGAGCGAGTGAAGGGGAGCGAGTGAAGGGGAGCGAGAGTGAAGGGGAGAGTGTGAAGGATTGAGAAAGGGAGAGAGTGAAGGGGAGAGAGTGAAGGGGAGAGAGTGAAGGGGAGAGAGTGAAGGGGAGAGAGTGAAGAGGGAGAGAGTGAACGAGAGAGTGTGTGAACAAGAGAGTGAAGGGGGAGAGAATGAAGGGGAGAGAGTGAAGGGGAGCGAGTGAAGGGGAGCGAGTGAAGGGGAGCGAGTGAAGGGGAGAGAGAGTGAAGGGGAGAGTGTGAAGGAGTGAGAAAGGGAGAGAGTGAAGGAGAGAGAGTGAAGGAGAGAGAGTGAAGGGGAGAGAGTGAAGGGGAGAGAGTGAAGGGGAGAGAGTGAAGGGGAGAGAGTGAAGGGGAGAGAGTGAAGGGGAGAGAGAGAAGGGGAGAGAGTGAAGGGGAGAGAGTGAAGGGGAGAGAGTGAAGAGGGACAGAGTGAACGAGAGAGTGTGTGAACAAGAGAGTGAAGGGGGAGAGAATGAAGGGGAGAGAGTGAAGGGGAGAGAGTGAAGGGGAGAGAGTGAAGGGGAGAGAGTGAAGAGGGAGAGAGTGAACGAAAGAGTGAGTGAACAAGAGAGTGAAGGGGGAGAGAGAAGGGGAGAGAGTGAAGGGGAGAGAGTGAAGGGGAGAGCGTGAAGGGGAGAGAGTGAAGGGGAGAGAGTGAAGGGGAGAGAGTGAAGGGGAGAGAGTGAAGGGGAGAGAGTGAAGGGGAGAGAGTGAAGGGGAGAGAGAGTGAAGGGGAGAGAGAGTGAAGGGGAGAGAGAGTGAAGGGGAGAGAGTGAAGGGGAGAGAGAGTGAAGGAGAGAGAGTGAAGGTGAGAGAGTGAAGCGGAGAGAGTGAAGCGGGGAGAATGAAGGGGAGAGAGTGAAGGGGAGAGAGTGAAGGGGAGAGAGTGAAGGGGAGAGAGAGAAGGGGAGAGAGAGAAGGGGAGAGAGAGAAGGGGAGAGAGTGAAGGGGAGAGAGTGAAGGGGAGAGAGTGAGAGGGGAGAGAGTGAGAGGGGAGAGAGTGAGAGGGGAGAGAGTGAGACGGCAGAGAGTGAGAGGGGAGAGAGTCAGAGGGGAGAGAATGAAGAGGGAGGGAGTGAAGGAGAGAGAGTGAAATGGGAAAGAAAGAAGGGGGGAGAGCGAAGTGGGGAGAGCGAAGGGGGAGAGAGCGAAGGGGAGAGAGAGCGAAGGGGAGAGAGAGCGAAGGGGACAGAGAGCGAAGGGGAGAGAGAGCGAAGGGGAGAGAGAGCGAAGGGGAGAGAGAGCGAAGGGGAGAGTGAGCGAAGGGGAGGGAGAAGGAGAGAGTGAAGGGGAGGGAGAAGGAGAGAGTGAAAGGGAGGGAGTTAAGGGGTGAGAGAGAAGGAGAGAGTGAAGAGGAGAGAGTGAAGGGGAGAGAGAGAAGGAGAGAGTGAAGGGGGGAGAGCGAAGTGGGGAGAGCGAAGGGGAGAGAGAGCGAAGGGGAGAGAGAGCGAAGGGGAGAGAGAGCGAAGGGGAGAGAGAGCGAAGGGGAGAGAGAGCGAAGGGGAGAGAGAGCGAAGGGGAGAGAGAGCGAAGGGGAGAGTGAGCGAAGGAGAGGGAGAAGGAGAGAGTGAAGGGGAGGGAGAAGGAGAGAGTGAAAGGGAGGGAGTTAAGGGGTGAGAGAGAAGGAGAGAGTGAAGAGGAGAGAGTGAAGAGGAGAGAGGGAAGGGGAGAGAGGGAAGTGGAGAGAGGGAAGGGGAGAGAGGGAAGGGGAGAGAGGGAAGGGGAGAGAGTGAAGGGGAGAGAGTGAAGGGGAGAGAGTGAAGGAGAGAGTGAAGGGGGGAGAGCGAAGTGGGGAGAGCGAAGGGGGAGAGAGCGAAGGGGAGAGAGAGCGAAGGGGAGAGAGAGCGAAGGGGAGAGAGAGCGAAGGGGAGAGAGAGCGAAGGGGAGAGAGAGCGAAGGGGAGAGAGAGCGAAGGGGAGAGAGAGCGAAGGGGAGAGTGAGCGAAGGGGAGGGAGAAGGAGAGAGTGAAGGGGAGGGAGAAGGAGAGAGTGAAAGGGAGGGAGTTAAGGGGTGAGAGAGAAGGAGAGAGTGAAGAGGAGAGAGTGAAGAGGAGAGAGGGAAGGGGAGAGAGGGAAGGGGAGAGAGGGAAGGGGAGAGAGGGAAGGGGAGAGAGTGAAGGGGAGAGAGTGAAGGGGAGAGAGTGAAGGGGAGAGAGTGAAGGGGAGAGAGTGCAGGGGAGAGAGTGAAGGGGAGAGAGTGAGAGGAGAGAGTGAAGGAGAGAGAGTGAAGGGGAGAGAGTGAAGGGGAGCGAGTGAGAGGGAGAGAGTGAAGGGGAGAGAGAGTGAAGGGGAGAGAGAGTGAAGGGGAGAGAGTGAAGGGGGAGAGTGAAGGGGGAGAGTGAAGGGGAGAGAGGGAAGGGGAGAGAGGGAAGGGGAGAGAGTGAAGGGGAGAGAGAGTGAAGGAGAGAGAGAGTGAAGGGGAGAGAGTGAAGGGGGAGAGTGAAGGGGGAGAGTGAAGGGGGAGAGTGAAGGGGAGAGAGTGAAGGGGAGAGAGTGAACGGGAGAGAGTGAAGGGGAGAGAGTGAAGGGGAGAGAGTGAAGGGGAGAGAGTGAAGGAGATAGAGTAAAGCGGAGCGAATGAAGGGGAGAGAGTGAAGGGGAGAGAGTGAAGGGGATAGAGTGAAGGGGAGAGAGTGAAGGGGAGAGAGTAAAGGGGAAAGAGCGAGAGGGGAGAGAGTGAGAGGGGAGAGAGTGGGAGGGGAGAGAGTGAGAGGGGAGAGAGTGAAATGGGAAAGAAAGAAGGAGGGAGAGCGAAGGGGGAGAGCGAAGGGGGAGAATGCGAAGCGGAGAGAGAGCGAAGGGGAGAGAGAACGATGGGGAGAGAGAACGAAGGGGAGGGAGAAGGAGAGAGTGAAGGGGAGGGAGAAGGAGAGAGTGAAAGGGATGGAGAGTGAAGGGGAGAGAGAGAAGGAGAGAGTGAAGGGCAGAGAGGGAAGGGGAGAGAGGGAAGGGGAGAGAGGGAAGGGGAGAGAGGGAAGGGGAGAGAGGGAAGGGGGAGAGTGAAGGGGGAGAGAGTGAAGGGGGAGAGAGTGAAGGGGGAGAGAGTGAAGGGGGAGAGAGTGAAGGGGGAGAGAGTGAAGGGGAGAGAGTGAAGGGGAGAGCGTGAAGGGGAGAGCGTGAAGGGGAGAGCGTGAAGGGGAGAGAGTGAAGGGGAGAGAGTGAAGGGGAGAGAGTGAAGGGGAGAGAGTGAAGGGGAGAGAGTGAAGGGGAGAGAGTGAAGGGGAGAGAGTGAAGGGGAGAGAGAGTAAAGGGGAGAGAGAGCGAAGGGGAGAGAGAGCAAAGGGGAGAGAGAGCGAAGGGGAGAGAGAGCGAAGGGGAGAGAGAGCGAAGGGGAGAGAGAGCGAAGGGGAGAGAGCGCGAAGGGGAGAGAGAGCGAAGGGGAGAGAGAGCGAAGGGGAGAGTGAGTGAAGGGGAGGGAGAAGGAGAGAGTGAAGGGGAGGGAGAAGGAGAGAGTGAAAGGGAGGGAGTTTAGGGGGGAGTGAGAAGGAGAGAGTGAAGAGGAGAGATTGAAGAGGAGAGAGTGAAGGGGAGAGGGGGAAGGGGAGAGAGGGAAGGGGAGAGAGGGAAGGGGAGAGAGTGAAGGGGAGAGAGTGAAGGGGAGAGAGTGAAGGGGAGAGAGTGCAGGGGAGAGAGTGAAGGGGAGAGAGTGAGAGGGAGAGAGTGAAGGAGAGAGAGTGAAGGGGAGAGAGTGAAGGGGAGCGAGTGAGAGGGAGAGAGTGAAGGAGAGAGAGGGAAGGGGAGAGAGGGAAGGGGAGAGAGGGAAGGGGAGAGAGGGAAGGGGAGAGAGGGAAGTGGAGAGAGGGAAGGGGAGAGAGGGAAGGGGAGAGAGAGTGAAGTGGAGAGAGAGTGAAGGGGAGAGAGTGAAGGGGGGGATAGAGTGAAGGCGGGGAGAGAGTGAAGGAGAGAGAGTGAAGGGGAGAGAGTGAAGGGGAGAGAGAGTGAAGGGGAGAGAGAGCGAAGGGGAGAGAGAGCGAAGGGGAGAGAGAGCGAAGGGGAGAGAGAGCGAAGGGGCGAGAGCGCGAAGGGGAGAGAGAGCGAAGGGGAGAGAGAGCGAAGGGGAGAGTGAGTGAAGGGGAGGGAGAAGGAGAGAGTGAAGGGGATGGAGAAGTTGTGAGTGAAAGGGAGGGAGTTAAGGGGGGAGAGAGAAGGAGAGAGTGAAGAGGAGAGAGTGAAGAGGAGAGAGGGAAGGGGAGAGAGGGAATGGGAGAGAGGGACGGGGAGAGAGGGAAGGGGAGAAAGGGAAGGGGAGAGAGTGAAGGGGAGAGAGTGAAGGGGAGAGAGTGAAGGGGAGAGAGCGCAGGGGAGAGAGTGAAGGGGAGAGAGTGAGAGGGAGAGAGTGAAGGAGAGAGAGTGAAGGGCAGAGAGTGAAGGGGAGCGAGTGAGAGGGAGAGAGTGAAGGAGAGAGAGTGAAGGAGAGAGAGTGAAGGAGAGAGAGTGAATGGGAGAGAGTGAAGGAGAGAGAGGGAAGGGGAGAGAGGGAAGGGGAGAGAGGGAAGGGGAGAGAGGGAAGGGGAGAGAGGGAAGGGGAGAGAGGGAAGAGGAGAGAGGGAAGGGGAGAGAGGGAAGGGGAGAGAGGGAAGCGGAGAGAGAGTGAAGTGGAGAGAGAGTGAAGGGGAGAGAGTGAAGGGGGGAGAGAGTAAAGAGGGGAGAGAGTGAAGGAGAGAGAGTGAAGGGGGAGAGAGTGAAGGGGAGAGAGAGTGAAGGGGAGAGAGAGTGAAGGGGAGAGAGAGTGAAGGGGGAGAGAGTGAAGGGGAGAGAGAGTGAAGGGGAGAGAGAGTGAAGGGGAGAGAGTGAAGGGGAGAGAGTGAAGGGGAGAGAGTGAAGGGGAGAGAGTGAAGGGGAGAGAGTGAAGGGGAGAGAGTGATGGGTGGAGAGAGTGAAGGGGAGAGAGTGAAGGGGAGAGAGTGAAGGGGAGAGAGTGAAGGGGAGAGAGTGAAGGGGAGAGAGTGAAGGGGAGAGAGTGAAGGGGAGAGAGTGAAGGGGAGAGAGTGAAGGGGAGAGAGAGTGAAGGGGAGAGAGAGTGAAGGGGAGAGAGAGTGAAGGGGAGAGAGAGTGAAGGGGAGAGAGAGAGAAGGGGAGAGAGAGAAGGGGACAGAGAGAAGGGGAGAGAGTGCAGGGGAGAGAGTGAAGGGGAGAGAGTGAAGGGGAGAGAGTGAGAGGGGAGAGAGTGAGAGGGGAGAGAGTGAGAGGGGAGAGAGTGAGAGGGGAGAGAGTGAGAGGGGAGAGAATGAAGAGGGAGAGAGTGAAGGAGAGAGAGTGAAATGGGAAAGAAAGAAGGGGGGGAGAGCGAAGTGGGGAGAGCGAAGGGGGAGAGAGCGAAGGGGAGAGAGATCAAAGGGGAGAGAGAGCGAAGGGGGGAGAGAGCGAAGGGGAGAGAGAGCGAAGGGGAGAGAGAGCGAAGGGGAGAGAGCGCGAAGGGGAGAGAGAGCGAAGGGGAGAGAGAGCGAAGGGGAGAGTGAGTGAAGGGGAGGGAGAAGGAGAGAGTGAAGGGGAGGGAGAAGGAGAGAGTGAAAGGGAGGGAGTTAAGGGGGGAGAGAGGAGAGAGTGAAGAGGAGAGAGTGAAGAGGATAGAGTGAAGGGGAGAGAGGGAAGGGGAGAGAGGGAAGGGGAGAGAGGGAAGGGGAGAAAGGGAAGGGGAGAGAGTGAAGGGGAGAGAGTGAAGGGGAGAGAGTGAAGGGGAGAGAGTGAAGGGGAGAGAGTGTAGGGGGGGAGAGAGTGAAGGGGGGAGAGAGTGAAGGAGAGAGAGTGAAGGCGGAGAGAGTGAAGGGGAGAGAGAGTGAAGTGGAGAGAGAGTGAAGGGGAGAGAGAGTGAAGGGGAGAGAAAGTGAAGGGGAGAGAGTTAAGGGGAGAGAGTGAAGGGGAGAGAGTGAAGGGGAGAGAGTGAAGGGGAGAGAGTGAAGGGGAGAGAGTGAAGGGGAGAGAGTGATGGGTGGAGAGAGTGAAGGGGAGAGAGTGAAGGGGAGAGAGTGAAGGGGAGAGAGTGAAGGGGAGAGAGTGAAGGGGAGAGAGCGCGAAGGGGAGAGAGAGCGAAGGGGAGAGAGAGCGAAGGGGAGAGTGAGTGAAGGGGAGGGAGAAGGAGAGAGTGAAGAGGAGGGAGAAGGAGAGAGTGAAAGGGAGGGAGTTAAGGGGGGAGAGAGAAGGAGAGAGTGAAGAGGAGAGAGTGAAGAGGAGAGAGGGAAGGGGAGAGAGGGACGGGGAGAGAGGGACGGGGAGAGGGGGAAGGGGAGAAAGGGAAGGGGAGAGAGTGAAGGGGAGAGAGTGAAGGGGAGAGAGTGAAGGGGAGAGAGTGAAGGGGAGAGAGTGAAGGGGAGAGAGAGTGAAGGGGAGAGAGAGTGAAGGGGAGAGAGAGTGAAGGGGGAGAGAGTGAAGGGGAGAGAGAGTGAAGGGGAGAGAGTGAAGGGGAGAGAGTGAAGGGGAGAGAGTGAAGGGGAGAGAGTGAAGGGGAGAGAGTGAAGGGGAGAGAGTGAAGGGGAGAGAGTGAAGGGGAGAGAGTGATGGGTGGAGAGAGTGAAGGGGAGAGAGTGAAGGGGAGAGAGTGAAGGGGAGAGAGTGAAGGGGAGAGAGTGAAGGGGAGAGAGTGAAGGGGAGAGAGAGTGAAGGGGAGAGAGAGTGAAGGGGAGAGAGAGTGAAGGGGAGAGAGAGAGAAGGGGAGAGAGAGAAGGGGAGAGAGAGAAGGGGAGAGAGTGAAGGGGAGAGAGTGAAGGGGAGAGAGTGAGAGGGGAGAGAGTGAGAGGGGAGAGAGTGAGAGGGGAGAGAGTGAGAGGGGAGAGAGTGAGAGGGGAGAGAATGAAGAGGGAGAGAGTGAAGGAGAGTGAAATGGGAAAGAAAGAAGGGGGGAGAGCGAAGTGGGGAGAGCGAAGGGGGAGAGAGCGAAGGGGAGAGAGAGCAAAGGGGAGAGAGAGCGAAGGGGGGAGAGAGCGAAGGGGAGAGAGAGCGAAGGGGAGAGAGAGCGAAGGGGAGAGAGCGCGAAGGGGAGAGAGAGCGAAGGGGAGAGAGAGCGAAGGGGAGAGTGAGTGAAGGGGAGGGAGAAGGAGAGAGTGAAGGGGAGGGAGAAGGAGAGAGTGAAAGGGAGGGAGTTAAGGGGGGAGAGAGAAGGAGAGAGTGAAGAGGAGAGAGTGAAGAGGAGAGAGTGAAGGGGAGAGAGGGAAGGGGAGAGAGGGAAGGGGAGAGAGGGAAGGGGAGAAAGGGAAGGGGAGAGAGTGAAGGGGAGAGAGTGAAGGGGAGAGAGTGAAGGGGAGAGAGAGTGAAGGAGAGAGAGTGAAGGGGGAGAGAGTGAAGGGGAGAGAGAGTGAAGGGGAGAGAGAGTGAAGGGGAGAGAGAGTGAAGGGGAGAGAGAGTGAAGGGGAGAGAGTGAAGGAGAGAGAGTGAAGGGGAGAGAGTGAAGGGAAGAGAGTGAAGGGGAGAGAGTGAAGGGGAGAGAGTGAAGGGGAGAGAGTGATGGGTGGAGAGAGTGATGGGTGGAGAGAGTGAAGGGGAGAGAGTGAAGGGGAGAGAGTGAAGGGGAGAGAGTGAAGGGGAGAGAGTGAAGGGGAGAGAGTGAAGGGGAGAGAGTGAAGGGGAGAGAGAGTGAACGGGAGAGAGAGTGAAGGGGAGAGAGAGTGAAGGGGAGAGAGAGAGAAGGGGAGAGAGAGAAGGGGAGAGAGAGAAGGGGAGAGAGTGAAGGGGAGAGAGTGAGAGGGGAGAGAGTGAGAGGGGAGAGTGTGAGAGGGGAGAGAGTGAGAGGGGAGAGAGTGAGAGGGCAGAGAGTGAGAGGGGAGAGAGTGAGAGGGGAGAGAATGAAGAGGGAGAGAGTGAAGGAGAGAGAGTGAAATGGGAAAGAAAGAAGGGGGAGAGCGAAGTGGGGAGAGCGAAGGGGGAGAGAGCGAAGGGGAGAGAGAGCAAAGGGGAGAGAGAGCGAAGGGGAGACAGAGCGAAGGGGAGAGAGAGCGAAGGGGAGAGAGAGCGAAGGGGAGAGAGTGCGAAGGGGAGAGAGAGCGAAGGGGAGAGTGAGTGAAGGGGAGGGAGAAGGAGAGAGTGAAGGGGAGGGAGAAGGAGAGAGTGAAAGGGAGGGAGTTAAGGTGGGAGAGAGAAGGAGAGAGTGAAGAGGAGAGAGTGAAGAGGAGAGAGTGAAGGGGAGAGAGGGCAGGGGAGAGAGGGAAGGGGAGAGAGGGAAGGGGAGAAAGGGAAGGGGAGAGAGTGAAGGGGAGAGAGTGAAGGGGAGAGAGTGAAGGGGAGAGAGTGAAGGGGAGAGAGTGAAGGGGAGAGAGTGCAGGGGAGAGAGTGAAGGGGAGAGAGTGAGAGGGAGAGAGTGAAGGAGAGAGAGTGAAGGGGAGAGAGTGAAGGGGAGCGAGTGAGAGGGAGAGAGTGAAGGAGAGAGTGAAGGAGAGAGAGTGAAGGAGAGAGAGTGAAGGGGAGAGAGTGAAGGAGAGAGAGGGAAGGGGAGAGAGGGAAGGGGAGAGAGGGAAGGGGAGAGAGGGAAGGGGAGAGAGTGAAGGGGAGAGAGAGTGAAGGGGAGAGAGAGTGAAGGGGAGAGAGTGAAGGGGAGAGAGTGAAGGGGGAGAGTGAAGGGGGAGAGTGAAGGGGAGAGAGTGAAGGGGAGAGAGTGAAGGGGGAGAGAGGGAAGGGGGAGAGAGTGAAGGGGGAAAGTGAAGGGGGAGAGTGAAGGGGGAGAGTAAAGGGGGAGAGTGAAGGGGAGAGAGTGAAGGGGAGAGAGTGAAGGGGAGAGAGTGAAGGGGAGAGAGTGAAGGGGTGAGAGTGAAGGGGAGAGAGTGAAGGAGATAGAGTGAAGCGGAGCGAATGAAGGGGAGCGAGTGAAGGGGAGAGAGTGAAGGGGAGAGAGTGAAGGGGAGAGAATGAAGGGGAGAGAGTGAGAGGGGAGAGAGTGAGAGGGGCGAGAGTGAGAGGGGCGAGAGTGAGAGGGGAGAGAGTGAGAGGGGAGAGAATGAAGAGGGAGAGAGTGAAGGAGACAGAGTGAAATGGGAAAGAAAGAAGGAGGGAGAGCGAAGGGGGAGAGCGAAGTGGGAGAATGCGAAGCGGAGAGAGAGCGAAGGGGAGAGAGAGCGAAGGGGAGAGAGAGCGAAGGGGAGAGAGAGCGAAGGGGAGAGAGAACGAAGGGGAGGGAGAAGGAGAGAGTGAAGGGGAGGGAGAAGGAGAGAGTGAAAGGGAGAGAGTGAAGGGGAGAGAGAGAAGGAGAGAGGGAAGGGGAGAGAGGGAAGGGGAGAGAGGGAAGGGGGAGAGTGAAGGGGGAGAGAGTGAAGGGGGAGTGAGTGAAGGGGGAGTGAGTGAAGGGGAGTGAGTGAAGGGGAGAGAGTGAAGGGGAGAGAGTGAAGGGGAGAGAGTGAAGGGGAGAGAGTGAAGTGTATTTAAAAACCTTACCTTTACAGGAGCAGCCCTTTGGATTTCGGCGGCAGCGGTGCGCAGGGGCCTTCTGGGAGGTGAGTAGTGTATTTAAAAACCTTACCTTTACAGGAGCAGCCCTTTGGATTTCGGCGGCAGCGGTGCGCAGGGGCCTTCTGGGCTTGCCTGGTCCCGTGTCTGTTTTTCTTTTCTGTTTTATTTGTTTTTATATAAGGCGGGAACCGGAAGTTCGACCTCTGGCAAGTCCCCCCCCCCCCCCCCCCAACCAATAAATTCTGGTGGAGAGGAAACCCGAGACACTACACGTGTAGTGTCTCCCACCCGCCCTCCTCCTCTAACCTAATAATAAGACCCATTGGTGTAAGGTAAGTGCCATATTATATTATTATTATATTATTAGCATTGTGCAGGTCAAGGTTCGGAGGTGGAGGAGCAGTCTCTGTCAGCGAGAGAACCTGAGAACATCTCAGACACTCAGAAGGTAAGTAAGTGATTTTTACATATTTTTACTTTTATACCTTTTTTCAAATTGTGTGTGTCGGGGGGAAACTGAAGTGACATCACAGAAAAGCTGTGGCCAGAGTGGCTGGTTGGGATTCTAACCTAAATTTTAAAAAAAATTTGAGTATTTGGAAACTAATTAAACATCATAACTTAATTATAATTTAGAGGATATCTAAGCCAGAGATCGGAGAGTATTATAGTTAGCTATCGCATTTCTATTAGATATCTAGTGCTAGGAAACAGATAGTTGACAGTAACTTTGCAATTTAAAAAAAAAAGTATTAAAAAAAAAAGACAAATTTTAATTTTAATTAATTGACGCAATGTCAGTTAGAGGGGTGCTGTGCTCTGACTGTGAGATGTGGCAGGTCCGGGAGGCTTCCAGCGTCCCGGATGGCTTCATCTGCAGAAAGTGCACCCAACTGGAGCTCCTCACAGACCGCATGGTTCGGTTGGAGCAGCAATTGGATGCACTTAGGAGCATGCAGGTGGCGGAAAGCGTCATAGATCGCAGTTATGTAAATGTGGTCACACCCAAGGTGCAGGCAGAGAAACGGGTGACCACCAGAAAGGGCAGGCAGTCAGTGCAGGAATCCCCTGTGGTTGGCCCCCTCTCGAACAGATATACCCCTTTGGATACTGTCGGGGGGGATAGCCTATCAGGGGAAAACAGCAGCAGCCAGAGCAGTGGCACCACGGCTGGCTCTGATGTTCAGAAGGGAGGGTCAAAGCGCAGAAGAGTAATAGTAATAGGGGACTCTATAGTCAGGGGCACAGATAGGCGCTTCTGTGGACGTGAAAGAGACTCCAGGATGGTATGTTGCCTCCCTGGTGCCAGGGTCCAGGATGTCTCCGAACGGGTTGAGGGAATCCTGAAGGAGGAGGGCAAACAGGCAGAGGTCGTTGTACATATTGGTACTAACGACATAGGCAGGAAGGGGGATGAGGTCCTGCAGCAGGAGTTCAGGGAGCTAGGCAGAAAGTTAAAAGACAGGACCTCGAGGGTTGTAATCTCGGGATTACTCCCTGTGCCACGTGCCAGTGAGGCTAGAAATAGGAAGATAGAGCAGACAAACACGTGGCTAAACAGCTGGTGTAGGAGGGAGGGTTTCCGTTATCTGGACCACTGGGAGCTCTTCCGGGGCAGGTGTGACCTGTATAAGATGGACGGGTTGCATCTAAACCGGAGAGGCATAAATATCCTGGCCGCGAGGTTTGCTAGTGTCACACGGGAGGGTTTAAACTAGTATGGCAGGGGGGTGGGCACGGGAGCAATAGGTCAGAAGGTGAGAGCATTGAGGGAGAACTAGGGAATAGGGACAGTGTGGCTCTGAGGCAGAGCAGATGGGGAGAAGTTGCTGAACACAGCGGGTCTGGTGGCCTGAAGTGCATATGTTTTAATGCAAGGAGCATTACGGTCATGTTGCAGCTGTATAGAACCTTAGTTAGGCCACACTTGGAGTATAGTGTTCAATTCTGGTCGCCACACTACCAGAAGGATGTGGAGGCTTTAGAGAGGGTGCAGAAGAGATTTACCAGAATGTTGCCTGGTATGGAGGGCATAAGCTATGAGGAGCGATTGAATAAACTTGGTTTGTTCTCACTGGAACGAAGGAGGTTGAGGTGCGACCTGATAGAGGTATACAAAATTATGAGGGGCATAGACAGAGTGGATAGTCAGAGGCTTTTCCCCAGGGTAGAGGGGTCAATTACTAGGGGGCATAGGTTTAAGGTGAGAGGGGCAAAGTTTAGAGTAGATGTACGAGGCAAGTTTTTTACGCAGAGGGTAGTGGGTGCCTGGAACTCACTACCGGAGGAGGTAGTGGAGGCAGGGACGATAGGGACATTTAAGGGGCATCTTGACAAATATATGAATAGGATGGGAAGAGAAGGATACGGACCCAGGAAGTGTAGAACATTGTAGTTTAGTCGGGCAGTATGGTCGGCACGGGCTTGGAGGGCCGAAGGGCCTGTTCCTGTGCTGTACATTTCTTTGTTCTTTGTTCTTTGGGTAAGGCAGATGAACTTCGAGCTTGGATTAGTACTTGGAACTATGATGTTGTTGCCATTACAGAGACCTGGTTGAGGGAAGGGCAGGATTGGCAGCTAAACGTTCCAGGATTTAGATGTTTCAGGCGGGATAGAGGGGGATGTAAAAGGGGAGGCGGAGTTGCGCTACTTGTTCGGGAGAATATCACAGCTATACTGCGAGAGGACACCTCAGAGGGCAGTGAGGCTATATGGGTAGAGATCAGGAATAAGAAGGGTGCAGTCACAATGTTGGGGGTATACTACAGGCCTCCCAACAGCCAGCGGGAGATAGAGGAGCAGATAGGTAGACAGATTTTGGAAAAGAGTAAAAACAACAGGGTTGTGGTGATGGGAGACTTCAACTTCCCCAATATTGACTGGGACTCACTTAGTGCCAGGGGCTTAGATGGGGCGGAGTTTGTAAGGAGCATCCAGGAGGGCTTCTTAAAACAATATGTAAACAGTCCAACTAGGGAAGGGGCGGTACTGGACCTGGTATTGGGGAATGAGCCCGGCCAGGTGGTAGATGTTTCAGTAGGGGAGCCTTTCGGTAACAGTGACCACAATTCAGTAAGTTTTAAAGTACTGGTGGACAAGGATAAGAGTGGTCCGAGGATGAATGTGCTAAATTGGGGGAAGGCTAATTATAACAATATTAGGCGGGAACTGAAGAACATAGATTGGGGGCGGATGTTTGAGGGCAAATCAACATCTGACATGTGGGAGGCTTTCAAGTGTCAGTTGAAAGGAATACAGGAAAGGCATGTTCCTGTGAGGAAGAAAGATAAATACGGCAATTTTCGGGAACCTTGGATGACGAGTGATATTGTAGGCCTCGTCAAAAAGAAAAAGGAGGC
This sequence comes from Scyliorhinus torazame, assembly GCF_047496885.1. Taxonomy (NCBI): domain Eukaryota; kingdom Metazoa; phylum Chordata; class Chondrichthyes; order Carcharhiniformes; family Scyliorhinidae; genus Scyliorhinus; species Scyliorhinus torazame. Next base: position 357,484,057 of record NC_092709.1, on the reverse strand, counting down.
ATTTGTCAGGGCTAAAAGGCTGGGAACAGACGAAGCCTGTGTGGCATATAAGGAAAGTAGGAAGGAACTTAAGCAAGGAGTCAGGAGGGCTAGAAGGGGTCATGAAAAGTCATTGGCAAATAGGGTTAAGGAAAATCCCAAGGCTTTTTACACGTACATAAAAAGCAAGAGGGTAGCCAGGGAAAGGGTTGGCCCACTGAAGGATAGGCAAGGGAATCTATGTGTGGAGCCAGAGGAAATGGGCGAGGTACTAAATGAATACTTTGCATCAGTATTCACCAAAGAGAAGGAATTGGCAGATGTTGAGTCTGGAGAAGGGGGTGTAGATAGCCTGGGTCACATTGTGATCCAAAAAGACGAGGTGTTGGGTGTCTTAAAAAATATTAAGGTAGATAAGTCCCCAGGGCCTGATGGGATCTACCCCAGAATACTGAAGGAGGCTGGAGAGGAAATTGCTGAGGCCTTGACAGAAATCTTTGGATCCTCGCTGTCTTCAGGGGATGTCCCGGATGACTGGAGAATAGCCAATGTTGTTCCTCTGTTTAAGAAGGGTAGCAAGGATAATCCCGGGAACTACAGGCCGGTGAGCCTTACTTCAGTGGTAGGGAAATTACTGGAGAGAATTCTTCGAGACAGGATCTACTCCCATTTGGAAGCAAATGGACGTATTAGTGAGAGGCAGCACGGTTTTGTGAAGGGGAGGTCGTGTCTCACTAACTTGATAGAGTTTTTCGAGGAGGTCACTAAGATGATTGATGCAGGTAGGGCAGTAGATGTTGTCTATATGGACTTCAGTAAGGCCTTTGACAAGGTCCCTCATGGTAGACTAGTACAAAAGGTGAAGTCACACGGGATCAGGGGTGAACTGGCAAGGTGGATACAGAACTGGCTAGGCTATAGAAGGCAGAGGGTAGCAATGGAGGGATGCTTTTCTAATTGGAGGGCTGTGACCAGTGGTGTTCCACAGGGATCAGTGTTGGGACCTTTGCTGTTTGTAGTATATATAAATGATTTGGAGGAAAATGTAACTGGTCTGATCAGTAAGTTTGCAGACGACACAAAGGTTGGTGGCATTGCGGATAGCGATGAGGACTGTCTGAGGATACAGCAGGATTTAGATTGTCTGGAGACTTGGGCGGAGAGATGGCAGATGGAGTTTAATCCGGACAAATGTGAGGTAATGCATTTTGGAAGGGCTAATGCAGGTAGGGAATATACAGTGAATGGTAGAACCCTCAAGAGTATTCAAAGTCAAAGAGATCTAGGAGTACAGGTCCACAGGTCATTGAAAGGGGCAACACAGGTGGAGAAGGTAGTCAAGAAGGCATACGGCATGCTTGCCTTCATTGGCCGGGGCATTGAGTATAAGAATTGGCAAGTCATGTTGCAGCTGTATAGAACCTTAGTTAGGCCACACTTGGAGTATAGTGTTCAATTCTGGTCGCCACACTACCAGAAGGATGTGGAGGCTTTAGAGAGGGTGCAGAAGAGATTTACCAGAATGTTGCCTGGTATGGAGGGCATAAGCTATGAGGAGCGATTGAATAAACTCGGTTTGTTCTCACTGGAACAAAGGAGGTTGAGGGGCGACCTGATAGAGGTATACAAAATTATGAGGGGCATAGACAGAGTGGATAGTCAGAGGCTTTTCCCCAGGGTAGAGGGGTCAATTACTAGGGGGCATAGGTTTAAGGTGAGAGGGGCAAGGTTTAGAGTAGATGTACGAGGCAAGTTTTTTACGCAGAGGGTAGTGGGTGCCTGGAACTCACTACCGGAGGAGGTAGTGGAAGCAGGGACGATAGAGACATTTAAGGGGCGTCTTGACAAATATATGAATAGGATGGGATTAAAGGGATATGGACCCAGGAAGTGTAGAAGATTGTAGTTTAGTCGGGCAGTATGGTCGGCACGGGCTTGGAGGGCCGAAGGGCCTGTTCCTGTGCTGTACATTTCTTTGTTCTTTGTTCTTTGGGAGAGAGTGAAGGGGAGAGAGAGTGAAGGGGAGAGAGAGTGAAGGGGAGAGAAAGTGAAGGGGAGAGAGAGTGAAGGGGAGAGAGAGTGAAGGGGAGAGAGAGTGAAGGGGAGAGAGTGAAGGGGAGAGAGTGAAGGGGAGAGAGTGAAGGGGAGAGAGTGAAGGGGAGAGAGTGAAGCGGAGAGAGTGAGAGTGAGAGAGTGAAGGAGAGAGAGTGAAGGAGAGAGAGTGAAGTAGAGAGAGTGAAGGAGAGAGAGTGAAGGAGAGAGAGTGAAGGTGAGAGAGTGAAGGGGAGAGAGTGAAGGGGAGAGAGTGAAGGGGAGAGAGAAGGGTAGAGAGAGAAGGGGAGAGAGAGAAGGGGAGAGAGAGAAGGGGAGAGAGTGAGAGGGGAGAGAGTGAGAGGGGAGAGAGTGAGAGGGGAGAGAGTGAGAGGGCAGAGAGTGAGAGGGCAGAGAGTGAGAGGGCAGAGAGTGAGAGGGGAGAGAATGAAGAGGGAGAGAGTGAAGGAGAGAGAGTGAAATGGGAAAGAAAGAAGGGGGGAGAGCGAAGGGGAGCGAGTGAAGGGGAGAGAGTGAGAGGGAGAGAGTGAAGGAGAGAGAGTGAAGGGGAGAGAGTGAAGGGGAGAGAGTGAAGGGGAGCGAGTGAGAGGGAGAGAGTGAAGGAGAGAGAGTGAAGGAGAGAGAGTGAAGGAGAGAGAGTGAAGGAGAGAGAGTGAAGGAGAGAGAGTGAAGGGGAGAGAGTGAAGGAGAGAGAGGGAAGGGGAGAGAGGGAAGGGGAGAGAGGGAAGGGGAGAGAGGGAAGGGGAGAGAGGGAAGGGGAGAGAGGGAAGGGGAGAGAGAGTGAAGCGGAGAGAGAGTGAAGGGGAGAGAGAGTGAAGGGGAGAGAGAGTGAAGGGGAGAGAGAGTGAAGGGGAGAGAGAGTGAAGGGGAGAGAGTGAAGGGGAGAGAGTGAAGGGGAGAGAGTGAAGGGGAGAGAGTGAAGGGGAGAGAGTGATGGGTGGAGAGAGTTAAGGGGAGAGAGTGAAGGGGAGAGAGTGAAGGGGAGAGAGTGAAGGGGAGAGAGAGTGAAGGGGAGAGAGAGTGAAGGGGAGAGAGAGTGAAGGGGAGAGAGAGTGAAGGGGTGAGAGAGTGAAGGGGAGAGAGTGAAGGGGAGAGAGTGAAGGGGAGAGAGTGAAGGGGAGAGAGTGAAGGGGAGAGAGTGAAGGGGAGAGAGTGAAGGGGAGAGAGAGTGAAGGGGAGAAAGAGTGAAGGGGAGAGAGAGTGAAGGGGAGAGAGAGTGAAGGGGAGAGAGAGTGAAGGGGAGAGAGTGAAGGGGAGAGAGTGAAGGGGAGAGAGTGAAGGGGAGGGAGTGAAGGGGAGAGAGTGAAGCGGTGAGAGTGAGAGAGTGAAGGAGAGAGAGTGAAGGAGAGAGAGTGAAGGGGAGAGAGTGAAGGGGAGAGTGAAGGGGAGAGAGTGAAGCGGAGAGAATGAAGGGGAGAGAATGAAGGGGAGAGAGTGAAGGGGAGAGAGTGAAGGGGAGAGAGTGAAGGGGAGAGAGTGAAGGGGAGAGAGTGAAGGGGAGAGAGTGAAGGGGAGAGAGTGAAGGGGAGAGAGTGAAGGGGAGAGAGAGAAGGGGAGAGAGTGAAGGGGAGAGAGTGAGAGGGGAGAGAGTGAGAGGGGAGAGAGCGAGAGGGGAGAGAGTGAGAGGGGAGAGAATGAAGAGGGAGAGAGTGAAGGAGAGAGAGTGAAATGGGAAAGAAAGAAGGGGGAGAGCGAAGTGGGGAGAGCGAAGGGGGAGAGAGAGCGAAGGGGAGGGAGAGCGAAGGGGAGGGAGAGCGAAGGGGAGAGAGAGCGAAGGGGAGAGAGAGCGAAGGGGAGAGTGAGCGAAGGGGAGGGAGAAGGAGAGAGTGAAGGGGAGGGAGAAGGAGAGAGTGAAAGGGAGGGAGTTAAGGGGGGAGAGAGAAGGAGAGAGTGAAGAGTAGAGAGTGAAGAGGAGAGAGTGAAGAGGAGAGAGTGAAGAGGAGAGAGTGAAGAGGAGAGAGGGAAGGGGAGAGAGGGAAGGGGAGAGAGGGAAGGGGAGAGAGGGAAGGGGAGAGAGGGAAGGGATGAGAGGGAAGGGGAGAGCGGGAAGGGGAGAGCGGGAAGGGGAGAGCGGGAAGGGGAGAGCGGGAAGGGGAGAGAGGGAAGGGGAGAGAGTGAAGGGGAGAGAGTGAAGGGGAGAGAGTGAAGGGGAGAGTGCAGGGGAGAGAATGCAGGGGAGAGAGTGAGAGGGAGAGAGTGAAGGAGAGTGAGTGAAGGGGAGAGAGTGAAGGGGAGCGAGTGAGAGGGAGAGAGTGAAGGAGAGAGAGTGAAGGAGAGAGAGTGAAGGGAAGAGAGTGAAGGGGAGAGAGTGAAGGGGAGAGGGGGAAGGGGAGAGAGGGAAGGGGAGAGAGAGTGAAGGGGAGAGAGAGTGAAGGGGAGAGAGAGTGAAGGGGAGAGAGAGTGAAGGGGAGAGAGTGAAGGGGAGAGAGTGAAAGGGGAGAGAGTGAAGGGGAGAGAGTGAAGGGGAGAGAGTGATGGGTGGAGAGAGTGAAGGGGAGAGAGTGAAGGGGAGAGAGTGAAAGGGAGAGAGTGAAGGGGAGAGAGGGAAGGGGAGAGAGGGAAGGGGAGAGAGGGAAGGGGAGAGAGAGGGAAGGGGAGAGAGGGAAGGGGAGAGAGGGAAGGGGAGAGAGGGAAGGGGAGAGAGAGGGAAGGGGAGAGAGGGAAGGGGAGAGAGGGAAGGGGAGAGAGTGAAGGGGAGAGAGTGAAGGGGAGCGAGTGAAGGGGAGAGAGTGAGAGGGAGAGAGTGAAGGAGAGAGAGTGAAGGAGTGAAGGGGAGAGAGTGAAGGGGAGAGAGTGAAGGGGAGAGAGTGAGAGGGAGAGAGTGAGAGGGAGAGAGTGAGAGGGGGAGTGTGAGGGGGTGAGTGTGAGGGAGGAGTGAAGGAGTGAGGTGAAGGAGAGAGTGAAGGTGAGAGGAGTGTTGGGGAGAGTGTGAGGGGAGTGGGTGAAGGAGAGAGAGTGAAGGAGAGAGTGAAGGAGAGGTGTGATGGGGGAGTGAAGGGAGGAGAGTGAAGGGAGAGAGTGAGGGAGGTGAGTGAGAGGGGCAGTGAGTGAGAGGGCAGAGAGTGTGTGGGGTGAGAATGAAGAGGGAGAGAGTGAAGGAGAGAGAGTGAATGGGAAGAAGAAGGGGGGAGAGCGAAAGGGGGGCGAGTGAAGGGTGAGAGTGCAGGGGAGAGAGTGAAGGGGGAGAGGAGTGAGAGGGAGAGAGTGAAGGAGAGAGAGTGAAGGGGAGAGAGTGAAGGGAGAGAGTGAAGGGGAGCGAGTGAGAGGGAGAGAGTGAAGGCGAGAGAGTGAAGGAAGAGAGAGTGAAGGAGAGAGAGTGAAGGAGAGAGAGTGAAGGAGAGAGAGTGAAGGGGAGAGAGTGAAGGAGAGAGAGGGAAGGGGTGAGAGGAGGGAGAGAGGAAGGAGAGAAGCGGAAGGGCGAGAGAGGGGAGGGGGAGAGAGAGTGAAGCGAGAGAGAGTGAAGGGGAGAGAGAGTGAAGGGGAGAGAGAGTGAAGGGGAGAGAGAGTGAAGGGGAGAGAGAGTGAAGGGGAGAGAGTGAAGGGAGAAGTGAAGGGGAGAGAGTGAGGGGAGAGAGTGAGGGGAGAGTGTGATGGGTGGAGAGAGTTAAGGGGAGAGAGTGAAGGGGAGAGAGTGAAGGGAGGAGTGAGTGTAGGGGTGAGAGTGTGAGGGGAGAGAGAGTGAGGGGGAGAGAGAGTGAGGGGGAGAGTGAGTGAAGGGTGAGAGTGTGAAGGGGAGGGAGTGAAGGGGAGAGAGTGAAGGGGAGAGAGTGAAGGGGAGAGTGAGTTGGGGTGTGAGGGTGAGGGGGTGTGAAGGGGGGAGTGTGAGGGGAGAAGAGTGAAGGGGGTGTGAGGTGGGAGGAGAGAGAGAGTGAAGGGGAGAGAGAGTGAAGGGAGAGAGTGAAGGGGAGAGAGTGAAGGGGAGGAGGTGAAGGGGGAGGGGAGTGAAGGGGTGAGAGTGAAGCGGTGAGAGTGAGAGAGTGAAGGAGAGAGAGTGAAGGAGAGAGTGTGAAGGGGAGAGAGTGTGAAGGGGAGAGTGATGGGTGTGTGAGTGAAGGGAGTGATTGAGGGGAGAGAATGAAGGGGAGTGTCGGAAGGGGAGAGAGTCGAAGGGGAGAGAGTGAAGGGGAGAGAGTGAAGGGGAGCGAGTGAAGGGGAGAGAGTGAAGGGGAGAGAGTGAAGGGGAGAGAGAGACGGGGAGAGAGTGAAGGGGAGAGAGTGAGTGGGGAGAGAGTGAGAGGGGAGAGAGCGAGAGGGGAGAGAGTGAGAGGGGAGAGAATGAAGAGGGAGAGAGTGAAGGAGAGAGAGTGAAATGGAAAGAAAGAAGGGGGGAGAGCGAAGTGGGGAGAGCGAAGGGGAGAGAGAGCGAAGGGGAGGGAGAGCGAAGGGAGGGAGAGCGAAGGGGAGAGAGAGCGAAGGGGAGAGAGAGCGAAGGGGAGAGTGAGCGAAGGGGAGGGAGAAGGAGAGAGTGAAAGGGAGGGAGTTAAGGGGGGAGAGAGAAGGAGAGAGTGAAGAGTAGAGAGTGAAGAGGAGAGAGTGAAGAGGAGAGAGTGAAGAGGAGAGAGTGAAGAGGAGAGAGGGAAGGGGAGAGAGGGAAGGGGAGAAAGGGAAGGGGAGAGAGGGAAGGGGAGAGAGGGAAGGATGAGAGGGAAGGGGAGAGCGGGAAGGGGAGAGCGGAAGGGAGAGCGGGAAGGGGAGAGCGAAAAGGGGAGAGAGGGAAGGGGAGAGAGTGAAGGGGAGAGAGTGAAGGGGAGAGAGTGAAGGGAGAGAGTGAAGGGGAGAGTGCAGGGGAGAGAGTGCAGGGGAGAGAGTGAGAGGGAGAGAGTGAAGGAGAGAGAGTGAAGGGGAGAGAGTGAAGGGGAGCGAGTGAGAGGGAGAGAGTGAAGGAGAGAGAGTGAAGGAGAGAGAGTGAAGGGAAGAGAGTGAAGGGGAGAGAGTGAAGGGTAGAGGGGGAAGGGAGAGAGGGAAGGGGAGAGAGAGTGAAGGGGAGAGAGAGTGAAGGGGAGAGAGAGTGAAGGGGAGAGAGAGTGAAGGGGAGAGAGTGAAGGGAGAGAGTGAAAGGGGAGAGAGTGAAGGGGAGAGAGTGAAGGGGGAGAGAGTGAAAGGGAGAGAATGAAGAGGAGGTAGAAGGAGAGAGTGAAGGGAGCGAGTGAGTGAAGGGGAGAGGGAAGGGGAGAGAGGGAAGGGGAGAGAGGGAAGGGGAGAGAGGGAAGGGGAGAGAGAGGAAGGGGAGAGAGGGAAGGGGAGAGAGGGAAGGGGAGAGAGTGAAGGGAGAGAGTGAAGGGGAGCGAGTGAAGGGGAGAGAGTGAGAGGGAGAGAGTGAAGGAGAGAGAGTGAAGGAGTGAAGGGGAGAGAGTGAAGGGGAGAGAGTGAGAGGAGAGAGTGAGAGGGAGAGAGTGAGAGGGGGAGAGTGAGAGGGAGAGAGTGAAGGAGAGAGAGTGAAGGAGAGAGAGTGAAGGAGAGAGTGAAGGAGAGAGAGTGAAGGGGAGAGTGTGAAGGGGAGAGAGTGAAGGAGAGAGAGTGAAGGAGAGAGTGAAGGAGAGAGTGTGAAGGGGAGAGAGTGAGGGGAGGGAGAGAGTGAAGGAGAGAGAGTGAAGGAGAGAGAGTGAAGGGAGAGAGTGAAGGAGAGAGAGTGAAGGGGAGAGAGTGAAGGGGAGAGAGTGAAGGGGAGAGAGTGAAGGGGAGAGAGTGATGGGCAGAGAGTGAAGGGGAGAGAGTGAAGCGGAGAGAATGAAGGGGAGAGAGTGAGAGGGGAGAGAGTGAGAGGGGAGAGAGTGAGGGGAGAGAGTGAGAGGGGAGAGAGTGAGAGGGGAGAGAGTGAGAGGGGAGAGAGTGAGAGGGGAGAGAATGAAGAGGGAGAGAGTGAAGGAGAGAGAGTGAAATGGGAAAGGAAGAAGGGGAGAGCGAAGGGGGAGAGAGCGAAGGGAGAGAGACCGAAGGGGAGAGAGAGCGAAGGGGAGAGAGAGCGAAGGGGAGAGAGAGAGCGAAGGGGAGAGAGAGCGAAGGGGAGAGAGGGCGAAGGGGAGAGAGGGCGAAGGGGAGAGAGAGCGAAGGGGAGAGAGAGAGCGAAGGGGAGAGAGAGCGATGGTGAGAGAGAGCGAAGGGGAGGGAGAGCGAAGGGGAGAGAGAGCGAAGGGGAGAGAGAGCGAAGGGGAGAGAGAGCGAAGGGGAGAGTGAAGGGGAGGGAGAAGGAGAGAGTGAAAGAGAGGGAGTTAAGGGGAGAGAGAGAAGGAGAGAGTGAAGAGGAGAGAGTGAAGAGGAGAGAGGGAAGGGGAGAGAGGGAAGGGGAGAGAGGGAAGGGGAGAGAGGGAAGGGGAGAGAGGGAAGGGGAGAGAGGGAAGTGGAGAGAGGGAACGGGAGAGAGTGAAGGGAGAGAGTGAAGGGGAGAGAGTGAAGGGGAGAGAGTGAAGGGAGAGAGAGTGAAGGGGAGAGAGAGTGAAGGGGAGAGAGAGTGAAGGGGAGAGAGAGTTCAGGGGAGAGAGAGTGAAGGGGTGAGAGAGTGAAGGGGTGAGAGAGTGAAGGGGAGAGAGAGTGAAGGGGAGAGAGAGTGAAGGGGAGAGAGTGAAGGGGAGAGAGTGAAGGGGAGAGAGTGAAGGGGAGGGAGTGAAGGGGAGAGAGTGAAGGGGAGAGAGTGAAGCGGAGAGAGTGAAGGGGAGAGAGTGAAGGGTGGAGAGAGTTAAGGGGAGAGAGTGAAGGGGAGAGAGTGAAGGGGAGAGAGTGAAGGGGAGAGAGAGTGAAGGGGAGAGAGAGTGAAGGGGAGAGAGAGTGAAGGGGAGAGAGAGTGAAGGGGTGAGAGAGTGAAGGGGAGAGAGTGAAGGGGAGAGAGTGAAGGGGAGAGAGTGAGAGGAGAGAGTGAAGGAGAGAGCGTGAAGGGGAGAGAGTGAAGGGGAGAGAGTGAAGGGGAGAGAGAGTGAAGGGGAGAGAGAGTGAAGGTGAGAGAGAGTGAAGGGGAGAGAGAGTGAAGGGGAGAGAGTGAAGGGGACAGAGTGAAGGGAGAGAGTGAAGGGGAGAGAGTGAAGGGGAGAGAGTGAAGGGGAGAGAGTGTAGGGGGGGAGAGAGTGAAGGGGGGAGAGAGTGAAGAGAGAGAGTGAAGGCGGAGAGAGTGAAGGGGAGAGAGAGTGAAGTGGAGAGAGAGTGAAGGGGAGAGAGAGTGAAGGGGAGAGAAAGTGAAGGGGAGAGAGTGAAGCGGAGAGAGTGAGAGTGAGAGAGTGAAGGAGAGAGAGTGAAGGAGAGAGAGTGAAGGGGAGAGAGTGAAGGGGAGAGAGTGAAGGGGAGAGAGTGAGCGGAGAGAATGAAGGGAGAGAATGAAGGGGAGAGAGTGAAGGGGAGAGAGTGAAGGGGAGAGAGTGAAGGGGAGAGAGTGAACGGGTGAGAGTGAAGGGGAGAGAGAGAAGGGGAGAGAGTTAAGGGAAGAGAGTGAGAGGGTGAGAGAGTGAGAGGGTGAGAGAGAGAGGGGAGAGAGTGAGAGGGGAGAGAATGAAGAGGGAGAGAGTGAAGGAGAGAGAGTGAAATGGGAAAGAAAGAAGGGGGAGAGCGAAGTGGGGAGAGCGAAGGGGGAGAG